>NC_079441.1:10256961-10281961 GCF_903798145.1 Danio aesculapii
CATGACAAAGATAAAATAAATCAATTATTAGAGATGAGTTATTAAAACTATTATGTTTAGAAATGTGTTGAGCAAATCTCTCCGTTAAACAGAAAATTGGGAAAAAAATAAACAGTTTGTCTAATAATTCAGGGGCTAATAATTCTGAATTCAGCTGTATATAAACATTTTTATGCATATATTTTTTTCAAAGAAAATGATATATTTTAATAAATAACCTTGTTCACTGTATAATCATCAATGCACTCTGTGACACAAGTCAAAGCTAATTTGCACATACGCTCATATTTTATTTCTCCATGTGTGCATGTGACGCGAGCGCTGAACAGCCCAACCAATTTTCTGCCTGCCGACTGCCTTGTGCCATTAATAAAAACCACAGCAGCAGCGGCAGCCAATCAGACGAGACAACATATTAGCGCTGCATGCAGAGCATGTGTAAGAGTGGCTGACAACACTCCCACACATACAGTACACTCAAAAACACACATACACATAGAGATCATCACTATGGCAACCCAAAAGGTGGAGGAATGCATTTGTGCTTTGCAGGTTTCCTGATGTAGTTCATTCAATTGAAGAAAAAAAAAAACCTGAACTTGACCTGATTGGAGGTCAGTTGTTTATCATTCAGACCCTTAAAGTGGACTGAATGACAAGTGGAGAATTGCCAAAATATAATTTTGAACAGAAGTTTAGGGACAGCAAGTATATTTTTTTTATTCAGGGTTACATTCTTTTGATTAAAACAAAATAAAAAATATGATAACACTAAAATGAGGTTGTATCAGTAATATATTTACCTAATATACACTATCTGACAAAAGTCAACTTTAAGGAACAACAAATAATAACTTGACTTCTAGTTGGTCATTTGGTATCAGAAGTGGCTTATATGAAAGGCAAAGGCCTCTAGATTTTGCTTATTTAATCAAATTAAAACATGATCATGCCTTGATTTTTAATTATTTAATTAGGACAGTAAGGTCTGACTTTGCTTAGACAAAAGTCTTGTCTCTTAACAGAAATAATGTCCATTATAGAATATAAAGTCATGCTGGAGTGGAAAAAGAGTTAATATTGTGTTTGACTCCCATGAGCTTGGAGGACTGCATCCATATATCTCTGCAGTGACTCAAATCACTCATTAATAAAGTCATCAGGGATGGCAAAGAAAGCGTTCTTGCAGGACTCCCAGAGATTATCAAGATTCTTTGGATTCATCTTCAATGCCTCCTACTTCATCTTACCCCAGACATGCTCAATAATGTTCATGTTTGGTATATGGGCTGGCCAATCCTGGAGCACCTTGATCTTCTTTGCTTTCAGGAACTTTGATGTGGAGGCTGAAGTATGAGAAGGAGCGCTATCCTGCTGGAGAATTTGCCCTCTCCTGTGGTTTATAATCTAATGGGCAGCACAAATGTCTTGATACCTCAGGCTGTTGATGTTGCCATCCACTCTACAGATCTCTCGCACGTCCCCATACTGAATGTAACCTCAAACCATGATTTTTCCTTCACCAAACTTGACTGATTTCTATGTGAATTTTGGGTCCATGTGGGTTCCAATAGGTCTTCTGCAGTATTTGTGATGATTGGGATGCAGTTCAACAGATGATTGATCAGAAAATTCAATCTTCTGCCACATTTCAATGATCAACTAGAAGTCAAGTTATTATTTGTTGCTATTACAACTGGGATCGACGACAAGACTTCTGTCAGGTAGTGTATATGTTCATCTCACTTTGTGATCCAAATGTGCCATAATACACACACACACGCACGCACGCACGCACGCACGCACGCACGCACGCACGCACGCACGCACGCACGCACGCACACACGCACGCACGCACACACGCACACACACACACACACACACACACACACACACACACACACACACACACACACAGAAATCCATCCTATACTAAATGTTTCTCAACAGAAGCCTTTATCAAATGTAGACGAAAGATCACAGGAACGAAAAGTAGCTTTCGCTGCTTTTGCCAACGTCTCCTCCCTCCAGCACAGGATATCTGGGTTTGCTTAAATAGCACTGTTTTGATATGTAAAGGCTGGAACGGTGCCTTTGAAATGTGGGTCAGTGTATAACGCCGGCAGCTGCTGCCGTCGCAACTTTACAGCCTGAAACCGGAGATGCACCTCAGTGTAAACCAACACTTTATGTCCATTTTCTCAGCCTCTGTGTGTTCGCAATGCCCACTCTTCTCTTCGTTTTTTTTTATTTAGCTCCAAAGAGTCAATTGATGTGAAAGTCATCTGATGTGAAAGTGTCTATGTGATGGTATCAGGCATCCTCGCTATGTTAATGTGCTTATGAACGCTCAAATTTAGATATGATGTTTAGAAAGAAAATAAGGAAAGAAAGCTCAGTTACGGTCAAAAGCTGTACGCACTGAAGATGATGTCATCGGTCAGACCTAAACACACACAAACCTACCCCCGCTCATCTGCAGCAGAAACACACTCAGAGCTACAAAAACAAATATATGGATGTTTCTTCCACCACAGGCACTTTTGGGTCTCTTGAAACTGGATTACCTTAAACAGCCTGTTCAGACTCACTCATTTGTCAAGTGTCAACAAACAACTGTCCAACAGTGTTTTTTTTAACCCTAAAACGCCACATCAAATGACATTTTTACAATTTCTGCATGTGAAATAATAGATGGAAAAATAGATGATGTGTTTGTGTAGTGGAAATGTTTGAGTTTGTGAAAGGTGATATTAACAATTTGCTGTAAAACATTTTGAATTTACACTTTAGATTGTAGGTCTAAGGTCTAAACGGAGATTTTAACGTTTGTACGTTTATTTAATTAAACAAACAAATAAATAAATAAATAATATTTTTTATTATAATATTATTATTATTATTATTATTTTATCATCACTTGGTTGTGTGATGTCAAATATAATAAAAAAATAAAATAAAATAAAATAATATTATTATTATTACAATTATTATTATTATTATTATTATTACTACAATTATTACAATTATTATTATTACAATTATTATTATTATTATTATTATTATTATTATTATTATTATTACAATTATTACAATTATTATTATTACAATTATTATTATTATTATTACTATAATAATAATAATAATAATAATAATTATTATTATTATTATTATTATTATTATTATTATTATTATTATTATTATTATTATATCATCACTTGGTTGTGTGATGTCAAATATAATAAAAAAATAAAATAAAATGAAATAATAATATTATTATTATTACAATTATTATTATTATTATTATTATTATTATTATTATTATTATTACAACTACAATTATTATTATTATTATTATTATTATTATATTTGACATCACACCACCAAGTGATGATGATATAATAATAATAATAATAATAATAATAATAATAATAATAATAATAATAATATTACAATTATTCTTCTTATTATTATTACAATTATTATTATTATTATTATTATTATTATTATTATATCATCACTTGGTTGTGTGATGTCAAAAATAATAAAAAATAACAATAATAATAATAAAATAATAATAATAATAATACAATTATTATTCTTATTATTATATTTGACATCACACAACCAAGTGATGATGATATAAGAAGAAGAAGAAGAAGAAGAAGAAGAAGAAGAAGAAGAATTGTAATAATAATAATAATAATAATAATATTATTATTATTATTATATTTGACATCACAAAAAAAGTCTTCATACCAATGCTAAAAATTGCTTAAAAAAACACTAAAACAATCATACTTAATGGAGTTACCATAGGTTTCCTGTGAGGGTTAAGTTTAGGGTAAGGTAAGGCCATATAATATGCAGTTTGTACAGTATAAAATATATTTCACGGATGAAAAATCCCCATAACGGCACAAGTGTTTGTGTGTAGCCTACTAGTTTATGTGGTTTACGAGGACACGAAATTGTACAGTATAATGACATTGATATGACCTAGTTGTATTATATTATGGTGGTTTACAAGGACATGCACAAGTCCTCGTGCATCAAAAGACCAAAAAATATTTATCATATTAACCATAGATTTCTGTACAGTAAAATATACATTATGCTTTTGGAACATCTTCCTAAAGCATATATACAAGTCTGCATGTGTTTGTGTGAATGTGTGTGTGTGTGCATGGGAAGTCCCCATAAAGCTATCTCTACAAGTGTCTGTCTGTGTGTACTTGTTGAAGTCCCCATAAAGCTATCTCTACAAGTGTCTGTCTGTGTGTACTTGTTGAAGTCCCCATAAAGCTATCTCCACAAGTGTCTGTCTGTGTGTACTTGTTGACGTGGTTTATGAGGACACAAAATTGTATAATGACATTGATATGCCCTAGTTGTACTATATTAAGACGGTTTACAAGGACACGCACAAGTCCTCATAATTCAAAACACTATAAAAAATCATATGCATCATATTTAGCACAGGTTTCCCGTTGGGTTTAGTTCAGGGCTAGGGTAAGGCCATATCATTTGCAGTATTTACCGTATTAAGTTTATACATTACACTTTACAAGGTCATCCACAAGTGTGAGTGTTAGTGTTTGTGTGTGTGTGTGTGTGTGTGTGTGTGTGTGTGTGTGTGTGTGTGTGTGGTGTGTGTGTGTGTGTGTGTGTGTGTGTGTGTTTGTGTGTGTGTGTGTGTGTGTGTGTGTGTGAAGGACACAGACCCTAAAGAAATGTGACCGAGAAAGATCACCTCAGGTCAGCAGGAGACTTTATGCCTGGATAGCCTATTGCTGACTGCTTTAAACTCGAGACAGAAACAGAAGAGAGGGAACAGCAAAAAAAAAAAACAAAGACAAGAAGCAAGAGAAAGAGAGAAACAGTGTCCGTCTGGAGAAAGAAGAGTGAGGCGACTGCAGTGCACAAAAAAAAAACAAGCAATCAACAATGATAAAAAGTCCCACAAACACGCTAAAGCTCCACCGGGAGCCGCACATCTCCATCTATGCAGCGCCATTCAACACACTTGCCAGGGAGGATAAGCAAAAAGTTGACGGTCAAAGCCAAAAAAATAAAAATGGTGGCATATTAACCGCAGCATTCTTGATGGAAGGAAACGGTATGATGTTAGACTGAATAAACAGGAGTACATCGCCACAGCCGAGCTCTTTTTTCCGTTCATAAATCGCACTCATCCCTCGATGGCTCTAGCAGACCCGAAGGAAATGGAGTTGATCTCCACTGAGCTAAACGCAGAGAAGGTATTCAAGCGTCAGGAGTGTTTTGGCGAGATGGTGGTGAGGGAATCTGGCATTTGCAAATCGCCGCGCTAAATTTAACATGGCTCATCCAGCTCAATCTGTCAGTCTCCTTCAGTCAGGAGAAAAGGTGTTTTGATGGTGTTGGGAAGAAGGAAACTGCTCGGCTCTGGTTAAAGGGCTTATATACTGTAAACGCACTGGTGGTTTGCAGAAGTACATCCAGGAGTTGAACGGAACGGTGTTCTATACCAGTGTTTCCCAACCCTGTTCCTGAAGAGACTCCAAAACCTGAAGTGAATGGGTCAGATAAGGGAGACATTTAAAATATGTACTGTTGGTGTGCCTCCAGGAACAGGGTTGGGAAACACTGTTCTAGACCACTCAATAATAACTTTTAAAGGGACAGATCATGCAAAAAAATGTAAAATAAGGCTTTATTTACTCAAACCTGTTTGAGTTTCTTTCTTCTGTTTGAACACAAAATCAGTTATTAATGCTTAACAGCAAGTAACTTCCAAAGCATGCCATTTCCTACTATGGATATCAATGGCTGCAGGATACCAACATTCTTTAAAAAAAAAAATTTTTCTTGTGCTTAACAGAAAAGTTGCAAATGCATACAGAGTTCTCACTTGTAAAACTCCCTGACTTTTTAGTTTTTAGACTTATTTTAGTTTTTTCGCTGACTGAACTTTCATGACCTGTTGACCTTATTTTTTCATGTAAGAATGGAGCTTTTGTAACTTAAATTTGACAAGACTTTTGGTCCCATTCACATCCATTCAGTTTCAGAAAGAAAAACATTTATAAATTAAAAAAAAAAAAAAAAAATATATATATATATATATATATATATATATATATATATATATATATATATATATATATATATATATATATATATAGCTTGTATTGACAATAAGAAATAATTATTTATTTATTTATTTTTTGTGTGGTCAGAGATTTTGAGCCCTGAAAAATCATGTCAAATAAAAACAAATAGCAATGCGACACTATGGAACCACAACCCATTTGCTCATGCACGTACAGCAAGCTCATACACAACACACAAAAAAGTTAAATTTTGCCCAACAACAAAATTGTGGTTACTAATAATGGCGAGTGGCTAGAACTGTTGGAAATCTACTAGCCACAGTGGCTGGTGATCAAAAAAGGTAATTTCAAGCCTTATATATATATATTATATATATATATATATATATATATATATATATATATATATATATATATATATATTTATATATTACACCCCTGTATATATATATATATATATATATATATATATATATTTATATATTACACCCCTGTTATTAGACCCCTGTTTATTTTTTTTATCTTTGCATTGATGACAGTAATTTATATTTGACTAGATATTTTTAAGACACTTCTATACAGCTTAAAGTGACATAAAAGGCTTTAAAAAAGGCTTAAAGGCTTAACTAGATTAATTAGGTTAACTAGGCAGGTTAGGGTAATTAGGCGAGTTATTGTATAACGATGGTTTGTTCTGTAGCTTATCGATAAAAATATATATAGCTTAAAGGGGATAATAATTTTGTTTTTTTTAAATGGTTTTTAAAAAATTAGAAATGACCTTTATTCTAGCCAAAATATGGCTAGATTCTAGAAGTCTAGAAGAAAAAATATTATTAAACATACTGTGAAGATTTCCTTGCTCTGTTAAACATAATTTGGGAAATATTTAAAAAAGGAAAAATATTCAAAGGGGGGCTAATAATTCTGACTTCAGTATATGCTGCTTGCTGTTGTAAATTGCATTTTTTTAATAGTGTTGTAATATATTTGAAAGGAACAAAATGGCACAGACTAAATATACTAACCATAACAGCAGGCAAAACATATAAACTGCTATAAAATTAGATTTGAAATAATAAATTACACTATAAGTTAGGAAAAAATACATTTTAATAAATGAAAAGTAAAACTGAAAATGACAAACCAAAATACATGATGCTTCATATTTTTGGGGTGAACTTTACCTTAAAGTTTTAATTGATTAGTTAGACTTTTTACTATTACCATTACTAGTATTGTCACATAATAATTTTACTTTTCTAAGTAACGAGTAAAGTAACGCATTACTTTTAAAAAATAAGTAATAATATTGTAGTTACTTTAGCTTTTAAAAAATAATGTGCTGAATTAAAGTTAAAGGAGTCACAATGAATCACGCAGTCAATAAGAGAGTGTTCATTATTTTGAACACATCGTGAAAAAAAAAAGAAAAGGTGATTCAGTAACAGTTTATAATAACTCCACACTATAAATCATTTACTAAGCATTAGCATCTAGTGAATTTATAATTTGTTAAGCATTAACTCCACATTAATAAATGTTAGTAAGCAGTTTATAACTGCAGCTACAAATGCTGTGTTCTTGACTTACAAAAGTATAGCTTATAACAGATAAAGAGATTAAAAAGTCTTAATAATGACCAAAATAAGCTTATTGTAAGATAAGAAATTTACCAAAAATAAAAATCTCATTGACAGAAAAAAAAATATGAATTTTTCTTTTTTCCAGCCCTGCTCTGTTTTTTGCACTGCCACTGCCTACATAATTATAACGATGTGAATTGCTTGGCTGCACTTTGAAAGGTCAGTGTCAAACTGGGTCAAAGTTGACCAAAACTGAACTGAGCATCATGTTTTTACACTTGACCTGCACAATACACAACAATAGCCTGATGCTTCTGCTTCACTCAGTATCGAGTTCAATGGCTTGGACAGTGTAGACAAAAGTCATACATACATGATACGTTTTACATAACGTCTACATTACATATTCATAATACACTTTTAATTCGAAAGAGCAAGATAATCATGTTCCTGCTCATATAATCAAAATGATGTAATTCCTTTAAATTCAACATGACGTGAAAACATACTCTAAACAGAGAAGCTGTAAATAAAAAAGATTATTGAAGTACATTTTATTTGGATTTTGGGGTCCTTAGATATGCTCTGAAATTTTGCTTATTTATTGTACTTATTACATACCCTTGGCTATTATACAATTTCATTTAATTCAGCGCAAGATGGGCTAAATTATATGCAACAAAGATGGATGTATATGCTTGAATTAACAAAATAATGTTAAAATAACATTAAACAGATTATGCGTGGTTAATATGTTTAAGGGAAATAAAAGTCACAGAAATTCACAGAAGTCTTGTCGGCTAGAATATTTACTACAAAATTATGCGAAAATACTTATTTTCAGGCTTTCTGAAGAAAGACTACAATCTTTTATATTCTGTAAACCTTTTTTGTCAAAAGAAGTGTGTGGAAGAGAAGTTATAATGGGCCATGGATATTTAGTAGAATCATGCCTTGGGAAACAAAAGAACCTCCCCAGCCAATGCCAATGTTGGGTAGGGGGCCTTTTAGTCTTTCCACTCAAAAATGTCATGATTAAATTAATAATTTACCAAGAAATCTGAATTATTATACTGAATGATATACTAGCTCTTCCCGCTTTGTAATATCAGTGAATGGCACACATGTTTCTAAAGCTGCAAAAAGCACATGCATTCATCTCTCCATCCTAGAAATAATCCACTGGTTAATGATCCAGTAGGTTGAATGCCTTCTACACTTGTAAAAACAGAGAGGTTGCAAATAAAAAAGATTATTGAAATATTTTTCATATATTAGCTAGGGCTGTGCAATTAATCGAAAATCTGGTTTTGATTTCGATTTTGGCTTCTAATGATTATGAAAAGGTATTGATCGAGATAAACGATTATTGCATCATATACCGCCCCCTTTCCAGTTGTACACATTTGTTGCTCTGCAAAGCTCAGTTTCACATGAAAATGACTAAAACCATGTACTTTAATGAAACGTTTGCAGCACGGGATGCTCATCGTTCATTGATTCATGTTTTTAAAAGCGCGAACGAGACCGCATGCTTCTGTGTGTGTGCGACGCACACACAAAGCTTGCGGTCAGCATTCAGTCTCATTCGCACACTGAGACGAGCAGAGCACACACATCTAAAGTCATGTTAACGTGAGCACTTTAATGGTCAAATAGGTGTCAAAACGTACACAGCAGATCTCACAACTCGACCTACAATTAGAGGGATACAAAGTTAGCGTTAGCTCTATTATAAAAGATCTGGGTGTCATATTAGACAGCAATTTAACTTTTAAAAATCATATATCCCATGTCACAAAAACTGCTTTCTTTCATCTGAGAAATATCGCTAAGTTACGAAGTATGCTATCCATCTCAGATGCAGAAAAGCTGGTCCATGCTTTTATGACTTCTAGGCTGGACTACTGTAATGCACTGTTTGCTGGCTGCCCAGCATCCTCTATTAACAAACTTCAATTAGTACAAAATGCAGCTGCCAGAGTTCTAACCAGGTCTAGAAAATTTGATCACATCACCCCAATTTTATCCTCCTTACACTGGCTGCCTGTTAAGTTTCGTATTGAATTTAAAATATTGCTTCTTACATATAAAGCTTTAAATAATCTAGCTCCTGTTTATCTAACCAATCTTCTGTCTCGCTACAATCCAACTCGCTCTTTAAGATCTCAAAACTCAGGGCTTCTGGTAGTACCTAGAATAGCAAAGTCGAGTAAAGGAGGTCGAGCCTTCTCATTTATAGCTCCTAAACTCTGGAATAGCCTTCCTGATAACGTCCGAGACTCAGACACACTCTCCCAATTCAAAACTAGATTAAAGACCTATCTGTTCAGTAAAGCATACACTTAGTGCACCACTTAGGGGGCTTCCACACAGGTTATGCATCTTGTTGATATACACTGTGAACATCAGCTACGCTAATTATTTTCTTTATTCTCCATTTCCACCTGGGGATACTCTTCCAGAGGCCCTCAGACTATGCAGAGTCACTGATTCGATCCAAGACCAACGACGAGATGATCCCAAGGTTTCCATATCCTGGACCTGGCCGAATTCTGAGCAGCTACTGTGATGGTCATGGAAGAGTGGAGAACATGAGACTGATTCCTGTGACGCTCCAGAGACAGACGAGTCTTCGCTAAGGCCAGCTTCCAGCCTCCGCCACTGAGACTGCAGCTCTGCACAAGACGTTTGGCCAGCGGAGAAATTAAAATGGTCGTGCCCAACTGAGCCTGGTTTCTCTCAAGGTTTTTTTTCTTCACTTCCGCCTTTAGTGAAGTTTTTTTCCCTCTCCGCTGTCGCCACTGGCTTGCATGGTTCGGGATCTGTAGAGCTGCGCATCGTTGGATTTGCTCTTCAGTATTTGGACTCTCAGTAGTGATTATTAAACCACACTGAACTGAGCTAAACTGAACTGAACTTAAACACTACAAACTGAACTACACTGTTCCTATTTACTGTGACCTTTTATGTGAAGCTGCTTTGACACAATCTACATTGTATAAGCGCTATACAAATAAAGGTGAATTGAATTGAATTGAATTGAATTGAATTGAACTGCAATAAATATTTTACACAATCATAATGCTGATTTACAGTGAAAAGGAAAGAAACAATATGCTTGGGAAGCTGCAGGAGAACAAGGATTGTGTGTTGTTCAAAGAGAGAGAAAAAAAAATAGTTGGAGGTCAATAAATTAATTAGCAAAATACCACTGCTTGTCAAGGAAATGCTTCTTTGTTTCTGTTAAATGCTATCGTAAAGCTTATTTATTGTGATATTGTGGTCTATAACTCCTCCCCGAACTATCCACTGTCCTGCCTCCTTCTCTCTCATTGGTGTCTCATATGTGTCATATTTAGCATGCCAAATATTTTACACGTCGGCAATTCTCTCTGATTGCATTTTTGATGATTCAGACTGTATGATTGTCAATCATGTGAAAGAGCACTGATTTGCCTCTGATTTCATGTTCTCTCCTTTGAGTTCACCAAACCTTTTGTCGAGCAAAAGGGCTAAAATCATGCAGTGCGAACTTGGCATTAGCTTAGCATAAATAATTTAATCGAATTAGACCATTATCATCTCAATCAAAAAAAAAAGTTTGAAAACATGCATTTGACAAGTTTTAACATTTGAGTTCTACCATTTTTGAATCCATTCAGTCAATCCTGGGTCTGGCGGGAGCACTTTTAGCTTAGCTTAGCATAAATCATTCAATCGGATTAGACCATTAGCATCTCACTCAAAAAAAAGTTTGAAAACTTGCATTTGACAAGTTTTA
The DNA here is from genome assembly GCF_903798145.1 of Danio aesculapii. NCBI lineage: Eukaryota > Metazoa > Chordata > Actinopteri > Cypriniformes > Danionidae > Danio > Danio aesculapii. The sequence goes on from NC_079441.1 coordinate 10,268,427, forward strand.
ACAGTTGAGTTTTACAATTTTTAAATCCATTCAATCAATCTTGGGTCTGGCAGGAGCACTTTTAGCTTAGCTTAGCAGAAAACATTAAATCGGATTAGACCATTAGCATCTCACTCAAAAATTTCAAAACTGAGTTTTGATAATTTTCCTATTTAAAGCTTCTGTAGTTTCTGTAGTCTCCAGTTAGGTTATTAGGTAACAGCACTGCATAATATCTTTGTGCCTGCTGCAGCCACGGTACAGCAGCAAAGTTCCTTGATTATTACACCAGAATAAAAGTATAGTTCAGAAGAGTCTAGAAAAGAGCAACTTTTTTCCACCAGTCTTCGTACACGACGTAACTACAGAAGAGTAGAGCTTTGAATAGTAAAATAATCAAAACTCTGTTTAGAAATTATTGAGCGAGATGCTAATGGTCTAATCCGATTTAATGATTTATGCTAAGCTAAGCTAAAAGTGCTACCGCCAGGCCGAGATCGGCTGAATGGATTCAAAAATGGTAAAACTCAACTGTTAAAACTTTAAGGGAAGTTGTAAAATGAGCCTATTTTAAATGAGTGATCCTGTAAGGCTGTGTTTATAAACCACGTTTCCTGGAGGATCACCAGAACTGCACATTTTCCAAGTCTCCTTAACAAAACACACCTGATCCATATCATCAGTTCATTAGCAGAGACTGAAAGACCTGTAATGGGCATGACAGTCAAAGGAGACATGCAAAACATGCAGTGTCGGTAGTCCTTCAGAAACATGGTTGAGAAACACTGCTTTAAGGTATAGGCGGCAATTTTGGATTCAGCCAATCTTTGTTTTTGATGCCCTTTTTAAAGAACAACTTTTTAAACTATTCATATTGCTGTCAGATTGCTATAAAACAGCTATGTTACAAACTCTAAATAAGATATTTTTGGAAAACCCTTGGAAGACCTGCTCTTTTAAGCAATCCAGATCCACAAGCCGAAGCCGCACAGGAGCCAGAGGAACTCTACATGCGGCCTGCAAGCGTCTACACATGTTCCTCAGCCCCCTCTATCAAAACAACACTCAAAGCCAGAAGAGCTGCCAAGCCGGACCATCTGCTTCTAATGATTAAAAGTGCAACTGTCTCTCCAGCCATTAAAGTCCAAATAATTGGCTTTGACATGAGAGCGTATCGCCCACTGTCCAGTGTCACCGCTATCTGGCACACATGAAAGACTGAGGCTGAGGGCAAAGGTCAGAACAGAGGCCACTGCATCATTACAGGCAGAGCAGTGACTCAATATCAAAAATGTCAGCTGATAGACATATCTATATGTAGTGGACATGGATGATTTGTTATTGGTGTGTCATAAACAAGTCGAAACAATGAAAAACATTACATTTTAAGGGCTGTTTTCAAAATAGTGAACAACGTTATATTTTAAAGACTTTGTTACATTAAAATGTATTATAATATTGTTTAATGTCGAACAATTAAAATATGTACTTTTTATTCTATTATTGGATCATTTGTATGTACATTTATTCAAATACATTATAATATCTCAATATTATAAAGATTTTATTTGAATAACATAAATGTTTCATATATACAGCATACAGTTGGGAAAATATGTATTGAACGAGTCACCATTTTAGGTGCTGTTGACTTGAAAGTTTCACCGGATGTTGATAGCAAAGAAATCCATATATGCAAAGAAAACAAATCAAATTAGTTAACAAATAAAGTTATGTGCAATAAAATGAAACGACGCATGGGTAAGTATTGAACACATGAAAAAAGAGAGGTGTAAAGGCAGTGAAAGCCCAGACAGCAGCTCAAATCTCTCAGTAGTTCTTTAGCAAACCTCTTCTGTTCGTCAGTGTAAATGAATATTAGCTGCTTCAGTCCAACAATTTTAGGTTGATGAAGATAAAACCAGGGTGGACGTTGCAGCAAAACAATGATTCAAAACACAGCTGAGGAAACTCTCAAATGCTTTCTGAGAAAGAAAATCAAGCTGTAGAATGGCCCACCCAATCACCTGGCTTGTATCCAATAGAAAATACAATTTAAAGATCAAATTTGATAGACGCGATCCACAGAATCATCAAGAGTTTTACACTCTGAAGTTTGAGAAAAACTCACACCTGAGCAATGCATGTGTCTTCATTCTCCATATGAGAGGCGTCTTTAAGCTGCCATCACCAAAAAAGCCTTTTATATAAAGTATTAAATTAAATTAAATTAGTTCAGCACTTTCTCCTTGGCTCATTTCATTGTTATTACACATAAGTTTTTCAGATATATTTTTTTCGTTGTTGTTGTTGTTGTTTGTTTTATTTTTTGGGTTTTTACCAAAATCTGGTTCAACTGCAAGTCAACAGCTCCTTTAGAAATATTATTCCCAGGAAAAAACATGATGTGTTCAATACTTATTTTGCCCACTGTGTGTGTGTGTATATATATATATATATTGAAGTATTGAACCCATCATGTTTTTTCCTGGGAATAAGATTTCTATGATAATTAATTATGTTAAAATGAATAATATTAAAATGATAAGCCGACTCTTCTATTAGTGGACTCTCAACCAATAATGTGCTGAAGCTACATAAGAATCGCCTTACCTTACTTCTATGTTACAGACTACAAAATATATATATATATATATATATATATATATATATATATATATATATATATATATATATATATATATATATATATATATATATATATATATATATATATATATATATATATATATATATATATATATATTTAAATCTGAGTAATTTGGGGTAAATCCAGGCAAAAAAATATACAATTGGTAATGATTAAATGAATACACATATTTATAAATAAAATTACAAATAAATGAAATAAACGAATAAGGGTATAGAAATTTAAAAGAACATTATACAAATCAAATATTAAAGCAGAAAAAAATGAAATGAAGGAAAATAATTTAGGATTAAATTAAATAAAATTACATCCATCCATCCATCCATCCGTCTGTTCGTCCGTCTGTCCGTCCGTCCATCCATCCATCTATCGGTCTATCCATCCATCCATCCATCCATCCATCCATCCATCTTCTATACTTACACACACATACAGTACACACATAGTGCATATTTATAAATGTGTCCATCAAGTAATACTGAATAATAAAAATAAATAAATAAAAAAATGAAACCAAGTACCTTTTCACTCACCAAACTATGCAAAAACCCATAATTTTCAAACTGCAAAAAAAAACTTTTCTCAATTAATAATTAATGTGAATCCTCGTTATTGTGAATCTGAATCAAAAAATATAGTATACACACTTAAACAAAACTTATTTTACTGTTTGTTCAAACTACTTTTTTTTAAATGTGCTGAAACAACACAATTCTTGATTTTTATTTTTTTGGACAACTTAATTGTTTTATGTTCAATCCACTCAATCTATGTTGGGAAAGCATGAATGAATTGTGTCAACTCATTTGAAATAAAAAATTTGAGCAAACGTCATATTCTTTTGAGTGTATGTGTCTTTTAAAAAAATTAAATAACAAATAGTATCTAATCACAAGTTTCTGTTTTAAACAATAAACCATTTGTATTGCATCCCTGGCTAAAATAGGAATATTTTTATCATCATAGTGCCATTATATGAATCATCCAGTGACTGTCCAAACCGCTCCACCTCTCCTCCGACTATCACACTGGAAATAAATAAATCATTCATTGGATTTACTCAATTTCTTTTAAATAAGTGGTTGCAAACTATTTATATGGGCCAAATTTAAACAAACAAATTAAATTTACTAACGTTCAGCTTATTTTTTGTTTAAATTTGCCCATATAAATTGTTTGCAATGACTCACCCTAAAAATAAAATTGTAAATCCAATGAATCATTTTTTTCAGTGCACACCTACAGCAGAAGGTGAGAATGAAGACACAACATGAGAACAAAAGGGCTGAAAAACACAGCGGCTGGACCAATCACTTATGTGAGTGTGAGCTTCACTGTGTGAGTGGGCGGAAATGTTTCAAAAGACACAGACGGAAACAGAGATCCACTTGAATGCATGATCCGCAACACCGTCTAATTTCATTTTACAGTTCCCACCCGAGCCGATGAATAATGGAAAGGCGTCTGATCCGAGGTCAGTCCTAAAGGGGCCGTCGGCTTTTTTTTGTTCCTGTCTGCGATCTGCACTGACACACTGACTCCAGAACAAAGAGTCTGAGCGGCTTCATGTCCTCACATCTGAGGTCACATGAGGAGTCTGACGTGGAGCGGAGCGCCATCTAGTGGATATTTCAGATCTGCCACGGCCAATGTTCATTAATTTTTTAATAACTCATTTCTAAAAACTGATTTATTTTATCTCTGCCATGATAACAGTACAGAATATTTGAGTAGATATTTTCAGGATACTAGTATTCAGCTTAAAGTGCAATTTATCTAGGTTAATTAGGCAAGTTAGGATAATAGGCAAGTCATTGTATAACAGTGGTTTGTTCTGTAGACAATTATAGCATAAGGGGGCGAATAATAGTAACCTTAAAATGGTGGGAAAAAAATTAAACACTCCTTTTATTCTAGCCGAAATAAAACAAATAAGACTTTCTGCAGAAGAAAAAATATTATAGCAAATACTGTGAAAAATTCCTTGTCTGTTAAACATCCTTTGGGAAATATTTGTAAAAGAAAACCAAAATTCACAGGAGGGTTAATAATTTTGACTTCAACTGTATAGGACGGGGACTGGATCTAAGCAAGAAACATTATTTCAGGATATAATTCCCATTGCGTGTCAACTAAGGAAATACACAGAGGCAAAAACGCAAGCTCAAACACACACGCACACACATAGCGAGAGAGAAAGCGTGGTGTGGTATCGATCAACTGCTACATCACTGTTTGGCCAAGGTCCATTAAGTTTGTAGAACCCGAGGGCTGTAGCAAACTTACTCAAACATCCACACACAGATCTATTATTCAGCGTCCCGGAGCTCTAGTCCTGCTCCAAGAGCCTGCAGGAATGAACAGAGGATTCCTTTTGGAATATCTATAAATATTTGGGGCCAAACCTAAAAGGATTCTAAAGGGAATTTAAAAGGGGGGAAAAATTGACCTGTGCAGACTGGACAAATTCTGTAGTATTTGTATGCCTATTGAACATTGTGCATTCATTTTAAATCAGAAATAACATTGTGTGTGTGTGTGTGTGTGTGTGTGTGTGTATATGTATGTGTATGTATATATATATATATATATATATATATATATATATATATATATATATATTATATAACATACATACACATTACATATTATTGAAAATATCGACTTTATATTTAATTTAAATTCTACACAGTAATTACACCAAAAATAGATCATAAACTAAAAGAAAGGTTTACGTTTTTTTTTTTTTTATCTCAATCAGAGCACAAAAATTACTCCAAAATTTTACTTGATATTTTTTAATTCAAGTAATTATTTTTAATAATTTACCTGTGCGCATCATTTTCTTATATGTGTGCCCTTATTATATTAATCAACATATAATAGTATATTAATATAAAATGTTCTCCCTTCTGCAGTTATTACTTGATTATTCAAGTTACGAAAACAATAAATCTAGGAAAAAAGTATATTAAAAAAAAATTTACTTATTACCTGATAATTCAAGTTACAAAAGCAAGACACTAAAAAATTTTTGTTTTCGAATGATGTATTACCAAATAATAAAGTTTTGAAGCAAGATATCTAGAAAAGAAGTCAATTAAAACAGTTATTACTTGATAACTCAAGTTATGAAAGCAAAAAAACTCTAGAAAAACTTTATTAAAATGCAGTTATTACCCAATAATTCAAGAAATTGTGAAAAAAAGCTATTCAAACATACTTATTACTCAATAATTAAGTTTCAAAAGCAAGACATCTAGAAAAGAGGTAAATTAAAAGACAGCTATTATCTGATAAATCAAGTTATGAAAGCAAGACATCTCTAAACAACGTCTTTTATTACCCAGCCTGATCTCACAAGGAAACATAACTATTTTACATTTTGTTAGTTTAGCAGCTAATTTGTAAGTCGTATGAAAATGTACAATTTTTAAAAAAAGAGCCATGGCACCAAACCCCACCTCTAAACCCAACCGTCATTAGGGGATGAGCAAATCGTACTAAATTGTACAAATGAGATTGTATGAATTTATGCGAATTAGCCACTAAATCAAAGGTACGAATTGCCATAAGACAACGATATATTTCCCAATAATTCAAGTTATGAAAGCAAGAAAACAAAAAAGATTTATCAAAATGAAGTTATTGCTTGATAAAATAATAATCTAGAATAAATCTAGAAAGAAAAAGCATATTGAAACACAGCTACTGTCCAAACATTCAACGTATACATGCCAGAAATCTAGAAGAAGAAAAAAAGTTTTTATCCAATGATTCAAGATATGAACGTAAGAAATACAATTAAAAAACCTAAAGCGAAGTTAATGACCAATAATTAAAGTTACGGAAGCAATGAATGTAGTAAAATCAATTGAAAGTTATAAAAGCAAGAATTTTTGTCTAATAAAATATAGTTATTAACTGATAATTTAAGATATAAAAGCAAAAAAACAACAAAAAAAGTATAGTATTATGCAATTATTACCCAACAGCTCAAGTTCTGAAAGAACAAAAATGTTAAAAAGTCTATGAAAATGTAGTTTTTACTTAATAATTCAAGTTACGAAAGCAAGAAATCTAGAAAACAAAAGTATATTAAAATAGTAATTTTAATTAAAAAATTTAATTTTTTTTAAAAGTGAATTAAAATACAGTTATTATCTGATAGTTCAAGTTACGTCTTTTAAAACATGAAGGCAAGAAATCTAGTCTATTAAAACACAGTTATTGTCAGATAACTCAAAATATGAAAATATGAAATATGATAATATCAAAATATGATTTATATAAGATTCAGTGAACTAATATCATACAATCAAGAGTGGCACTTTCCTGAATCTGTGTGATCACAGATATTGATTTTAAACATTATTTCATCAAACAAGACATTTTTTTAATAATAATGTAGCTATATTTTGCACAATATTGTCAGATTTTAAATACAGACAGTCATGAAATGGCCTCCTCAGTGTCCAGATCTAATTATTATTAAGTCAGTAAACAAAAGATATGACACTTTAAACCTAAAGAAGAACTCTGGAACATCCTAAAAGAAGCCTGATATTACACAGCACCTTCAGAAAAACATTAACTTTTTTAATATTTACTATATTTTCTATTTGTTTTTAATAAAGAGACCGCTTATATTGTGCAAAGTTTTAGGGGAACTGGTATAGTGCTTAGGACATTAAAACAGTACTCTTTTTTTTTTTTTTCATTACACCAATGAAAATAGTTTCAAAAAAGCCACAACACAACATTTGTCTCTCGCTGCAGCATTTCATCACTGAATTAATCTGTTTTAGAATGAATCGTGAGTCAGTGATTCAAGAAATCAGTCAATTTGAATGAATGATTCAATTAATAACTCATTACAACAGGGACTTTCTTGTGCTTTTACCATCATATTTAAGTATCAGAAGTATCTTTTTTTAGTCATTATCAAACAACCCACAAGTACCAATTGGACATAAATCAAAATAAGAAGAAAAAAAAACTGCAAGCATTTAATCCTTTGTTGAGCAATAAAGTCCAAAAGAAACACTGACCAAATGCAAGCAAACAGTATTTTAGGAACTGCACCACAGCAGCACATGGTTTTTAAGTCAGAATGATCATCTAATCCTCCCTGATGTAAATTATGTGAGCGACTCAAAGTCATATAAACCATCTACAAAAGAAAACATCTGTCTCGACTCTCTCCTCATGGGAGATTTACCATCAGACGTGTATCTATGATGCCTGAAGGCTGCTTTTCTCTAGAACACCATGTGCAGACACACATGTGGAATGCTCCTCACATTAAGACACCAAAACAAAAATAAGAAAAACCTAAAATCACGAGGCGTCTTCATGTTTATGTGACATAAAACTGCTTCATTTTCTGCAAAACAACCTTCAAATCATCATCATCATCATCATCATCATCATCATCATCATTATGTCATGTAAGAAATATTTATATTTGCAGCAAGTCGTTTCAAACTTGTAATATTTTTAGGACGGTGTTTTAAAAGTTTGTTTTTTTTGTGGATGTGATTTGCTGGAAATTTCCATTATAAATATTATTATGTACTGTAAACAGCCCAATCCACTAACATTGGAAACCATGTAAATATAAGCAAACACTTTTCTGTATATGCCATTTGTGCCCCCCCCTCCTCCTCCCTCCAGCCCGTAACTGACATTAAAAATATAAACGCCAAAACATACATTTTTGAATCATTATCTTTAGCTATGTTTCCATCCAAAAATGCGAATTAACTTATGCGAAAACTGGATTATCGCATAAAAGATGTGCGAATAAAGCAGCGTTTCTATTCCAACGAGTCAAATAGAACAAAATGGTCACTTCCTGATTAACTGGTGCCAAATATCAACAGTAAAAACTGAATTTACTGCGGTAGGAGAAGCTGAGTGAATCTTTCCCTCATTTAATAAATGACTTGTGCCTCAGAAGGCAATCCTCACACGCAGTGAATGCATGGTGGCATTTAAAGACATACGTGAGACGCGGAGCACTGACATTCTTGATTCTGGAGGTCATTAATAATATAATAACACTAATACTGAAATGGTTAAGGCGTTTTAGAATGACCAAAACAACATTTCAGATGTTTTACAATGTGCTCAGCCTGCTGGTTTGTCCATTCGCACATATTTTCATCATCACATGATCTCATAACAAAATCACATGCCTTTTGTTAATGCGCATGCTGGAATTTGTTCAGTAAAAGTGTTTCCATCGCAGTTTACGTGTATCTTTTCTTATCAAATAAAAAGTTTATCCTACTCAGTTATGCGCATGCATTTTTTATGCGCATTTTCAAAATTTATGCACATGTTTCTGTTTACATCAACCATTTTTTTTATGTGCATAAAAATAGGTGGATGGAATCGCAGCTATTGTTGTGCAGTCTCATATAACCACGTGGTTTTGATCCCCCACCTACTGGACATTTAAAATACTGCACTGTATGTTCGAATTACTTTCGGTTTCTCTCAGCGTGTGGTCGAAAGTGATCATGTTGAGCACATGTTGATCATTTCTGGGGCCGATTTAAACGTTGAAATATATGTCTGTAAGTGCTCTATTTTTACTAAAGCTGTATTTTTGAAAATATTAAGAGTCATTTAATTATAATTAGTTTTACACTATCTGTATTGTGTTCAGGGGTGGATTTAGTGATTTTGGGGCTCGAAGCAATTCAAGCCATAGGGCCCAAGTCCTGACATGCACCCTTTCTACTTTTATTAGATTTTTTAGATATTTATATTGTTGTTTACACTCAATCTTCTTTTAACATCTCTACATTTTAAGTAATTAGTTTTCTTAAAATGAATCCACAACTAAAAATAATACATAATTATTTTTTTTTATTTGACTGCTGCACTGCTTCATGATATTTTATCTTGTAGTTTTATCATTATTACATAACGTTACATTATTATAATAATATTACATTTGATCTTTTCCTGGGGCTGGGTCGCAGGGGCAGCAGTTTTAGGAGAGAACCCCAGACTTCCCTCTCCCCAGACACTTCCCCCGGCTACTCTGGGAGGATCCTGAGGCGTTTCTAGGCCAGCCGAGAGACATAGTCCCTCCAGCGTGTCCTGGGTCTTCCCCGAGGTCTCCTCCTGGTGGGACATGCCTGGAATACCTCCCTAGGTAGGCGTTCTGGAGGCATCCGAAACAGATGCCCGAGCCACCTCAGCTGACTTTTCTCAATGTAGAGGAGCAGCTGCTCTACTCCAAGCTCCTCACCCTATCCATAAGGGTGGGCCCTGCTACCCTGCGAAGGAAACTCATTTTGGCCGCTTGTTTCCAAAATCTTGTCCTTTCCATCATGATCCAGAGCTCATGACCATAGCAGAGAGTAGGAACGTAGATTGACTGGCAAATCGAGAGCTTTGCCTTTTGGCTCAGCTTCTTCTTTACCACAACCTCTCCTCCATGAAACGCCACCTTATCATGGTGGAGGGGTTTGAGTGCCTGAGTGATCCTAAGAGCTATGTCGGGGGCTAATGCCCCTGGTAGGGTCTCCCAAGGCAAAAAGGTCTTAGGTGACAGGTCAGACTAAGTGCGGTTCAAAAACCCCTTATGAGTACAAAAACATCAAGGACCATAACCATGATGTATGGCGCAGCCAGGGCCCCACCCTGGAGCCGGGCCTGGGGTTGGGGCTCGTATGCGAGTGCCTGGTGGCCGGGTTTTTTTTTACCACAGAAGCCCGAAGCTTAGCCCGAAGGAGCGACGTGGAACCATCCTCCCGCAGGCCCAACATCTACAGGGGGAGCCGTAAGGGGCCGGTGCATTGTGAAACGGGTGGTGGTCGAAGGTTAGGACCACGACAACCCGATCGTTAGGCACAGAAACAGCCTCTTTTTGATTGTATATCAAATAATATTTGATTATGTTAAAATTGTATTTGTTTAACTCTCACCATACAAAATATGGTAAAAATAACAATGTTATATGTAATTTATAGGCATAATTTATACTTCTAGATATTTATTGAGGGCTCCCAGATTTCCTGGGGCCCTAAGATGCCCTCTCAAAATGCTTTTTGGGACATAACATATTTGTACATTACTGTAACATGTTTTATTAAAATACATTTGAGCTGGTTTCAGTTCTTAGATCTTTTATTTTCATTTTATTTAAATATATTTATTTTACTTGTTAATTAAGTCCCATTTTGTTATTGAACCTATTGTTTTTATGCAACAGTCAAGTTACATGTTAAATTGCTAAGCGAAGAAAAGGAAACAATTTATTTTTGGCATGCTGATTTATGTGAAATCGTGTATTTATCTGTATAATCACCTTGCAATTTTGAAATTATTGCTTTTTTTTTTTTGCTTAAATTTTTATGAAGTTTTTAAAATAAAAACTTGTTCACTTTATAAAAATATAACATTTTGAAATATTTTATAATATCAGTTATCAGCCTCCAAATCTAAAGAGTTATCAGTTATCGATATCGGTCAAAAAAATCCACATCGGTGCATCTCTATTAAAGACAGAACTGTTTCGAGCTCTGAGGTTGTTAATCAGTTATATATGATGTTGTTTTAGTGTTGTTGCTGTAGTGGGTATGCCATCTGAAACGTGCAACCAAACGTACCCGGAGCAACGTTTTGAATATGTAAACATGATGCACATATTTCCAATGAGCCTGGGTTGACAAAAGCACATACTTCTATCTAAAAACTAACCACAAAACAACACAGGAAACAGACATTTGCTTAAAATAACAGACACAGATCTGCAGGTCCAATACCTCTGTTTGTTCTGGGGCAGAGCTTTGGAGTCCACGGCAAACATCTTTGACACAAAGACGATTACAGGCGCCGTCTCATCAGCAGAACAATCTAGAAATGCTACAGGGGACAAACACACAGAGCAAACAGATTAAAGAGGAAATCGTATTTAATGGCAGAAACAACGGCATAATTGTACAATTTGGACATTGAACACAATACGGATGGGACACAGTGTGGTCGTTTCATATGAATACAAAACCAAACTAAATTTTACACCCAATCGCCATCGGAAATGACTTTAAAGCGTGATATTACAAACTGTAAGCCAGAATTGAGGAGCGCTTCTCTTTTTTAAATGCATGAGCTCAAAGAAAACTCTGCCCGAGGCCACACGGTATTAAAAGCATCCTGCTATTACACAAACTCTTGTCGAAATTGTGTGAACGCTGGAAAAACAAATGCCCACAGGCAACTTTTAACACAGTCGACTGCAAAAGTCATTTAATAAACAACAGGTTCCTCAGTCCAGCACTTTAGATCAGATGAAGAACATGCTTATCAATATTCTACTTTCAGCTATTTTAGGTTTTTCAGCAGCTATACTGTCCTTTGTAGGTTAAAATAGACCTTAATGTTTAATTAAAACGTCTTTGGATCATTACAATTAATTTTGCAGTCATTAAAGCAATATAGCTAGTCTTCTTAAGGACTCGCGGTTAAAAAGCTTTGTGATGCTTCTTAGAAATTAGGAGGTGAACATTTTTTTACTTTAAATTAAACCTTGATTAAACTATTTTAATCCCTTATATTAGTGCTCTCAAATGACTACATTAAAAATATTACTTAATTACAAACAAATTGTGAAGTTTGTGCTTTATGTATATGTGAAATATGTATGAGCAATATCACATGAGTAGCAGTGCAATATAGCTGTATATCAGGCCGAGTGTCTTAGCGCCTCACCAGTGCTGATATACAGCCTTATCACACTGCTACGAACGTGATATTGCGTTTATACAACAGTTCGACGGCACAATTCTGTATATAAAAAAAGAAAATTAAACATGGAGAGTTTAAAAACCCTTTTGTATTAGGAACTACTTTCTTCCGCCATTCATTCACATCTGCAGCTGATGTCAAAACAGCAGAAGCAGTTACTAATTCACCAACGTCACTTTAGAGCTGGTATTTGAATGATTCTCTAGCGTAATGTCTTAAGTGAAGACAAAACAGGTGATTTTGCTGACATTTTACGCTTATTAGGCTGAACTTGACATGAAATACCATCTGTCTTCTTACAGTGTTACAGTCTACAGTATTTCTCTGCTGCAATCGGGAAATACTGGGAAATCTCTGTAGACTGATGGCATTTCAGCCTTATGATCTTAAAATGTGAGCAAAATCACCTGTTTTATCATCACTTTATATATTATGCTAGAGAATCATTCAAATACTAGCTCTAAAGTGACGTTTCTGAATGAGAAATGGGTCCTGCTGTTCTAACAATCTGCAGATGCGTATGAGCGGCGGAAGTAGTTCCTCGTACAAAAGGATTTTGAGACTCTCTGTGTTAGATTTTTTTTATATACACGATTATGCCGTCGAACTATTGTATAAACGCAATATCACACTCATAGCAGTGCTACATGGCTGTATATTGTCACTGGTGGGGCATATATATATATATATATATATATATATATATATATATATATATATATATATATATATATATATATATATATATATATATATATAAATAATATACACCCCCCTATATATTAAATATATAATTAACTATTATGACTCCTAATGCATTGTAAAATCTTATGAATTATAATAACCACAAATATGTAAATTATAATGAAAAAAACTGCAAACTTTAAATGTATGAAAATATTAGACTGCATTTTAGAGTTTACATTTTATGAAAAGATGTAATGCATTTTAACACACAACATGGATATTTTATAATACATTGAAAAATTCTTCAAGTAAAGCTTGTTTGCATTTGAAGCATAAGCTCAACTTTGATCAGTTTCCTAGACCTTTTATTTTAATTTATTTAATTATTTTAATTAAATTATATTGATTTTGGATGCTTGAATGTTTATAT
>NC_079441.1:10286961-10299461 GCF_903798145.1 Danio aesculapii
CTATTCAAGATTTTTTTTTAAATCAAACTTTGATGCATGCCTTTGTTCATATCTCAGACAGTTCTACCTATTATAGTTTATTAAAATATGAAGGATGAGAACAAGGGCTGCTCTACTAATATATATTTTTTATTTTGGCAAGAATAAAAGCAGAAAAAGCACACTTACTAAAAAAACACTTTTTTTTATATTTAGCCCACTCCACATTTCACACATTACGGTCTGGCTAGTAGTGTCCTCTGCTTATATGCTAAAAGGGCAATAATAGTCCAACATTCCTGACTATTATCACCAATAAAGCCTAAAAATAGGACATCAGTATATTGTAAACCGATAGGTTCAAATATTCTTTTCCAGTTATCAAAGAAATAATTTGTCACTTAATTATAGTTTTGTAACTATTAAATTGTTTTAAGTTCAAAACTGTAATATATACACCCGTGTAAAACCTCTAAATGGTGGAAAAACATAATTCTGTAATTGTGTACCTGGGTCTCCACTTTTGCTATGTCCTCTTTTGGATTAAACAAACTTATCCCTAAGGTTTGTCCAAACTTTTTAACAAAATCTTTCCTCCTTTCCCACGGCTGTTGCAATTTCTAGCCAATAATTATTGTCAATCTGGTTATCTCTATGATTACACATGGACAGATCATAAAGATGTCTGTACAGTCGTACCTGTTTCAGACAAAATCTCTTCAAAGTGATTCATATTCAACTCAAATCAAATGCGGCGCCCCGCACACTGTTAGCTTGAGTCTCAAAAAAAATTGTGCGCTCCGCCAGCCAAAGTCATGCCGTGCGCACCCAAAGTAAACCTCCGCAAACACCGCGATGACGTCACATTCGCCGCAAGCACTCAAGCGAACGCGTCGAGTAAACCAAGCTTTACAAAAACATGAAATAATCTTACTGACTCCAGACTTCTGATTTCAGTGTTTTTCAACAAGCATGATGTTTTCTGTGGTGAAGGATACAGAGCACAGCTTGAGACACAGGCAGCCACTGGCTACAGATGGCACTGAGGAGGACTTTAGGATCCGAGTGTCTTAGATCTCGAGACATGACCTTCAACCCTAGAGATGTCACCATCTTCTCCACCTTCTCTTTGTCCCTGCACAGACGAAAATGACACAAACAGTGACTTTTTTATTATTTGTAGTGTGCACGACCAGAAAAATGCATTCAAGGTCAATTCTGATTTCATCTTGAATTAATAACATAACATTGTACATCACATAACATTGTACACTAGCAAATTTGAGATCCTGAACGGCTTAGCAGCTCAGTGTTTGAGGGAGCTCCTGGTTTACTATAGCCCCTCACATCCACTACGCTCAATTAATTCTGGACAATTGATTATTTCCAGAATATCAAAACCTGGGAATATCAGAACTGTAGGCGGTAGATCTTCCTCATATCTGGCAACTAAACTCTGGAACAGCCTTCCTAGCACAATTTGGGAAGCAGACACACTCTGTCAGTTAAAAACTAGATTAAAAACACATCTCTTTGCACAGCATACACATAAAACACAAATGCTTTTGAAATCCAAATCCTCTAAAGGATTGTTAGTCTGCATTATTTAGGGCAACCAGAGCCGGGAACACTTCCCTAAAGACATTATAATTTAAATGACATCTACGGCTATGTCAGGCTGTTTTTCATTATCCCGAGGTCTCTATAATCCTGGACCAGGCCGTATCCTAAGCAGCTGCTGTGGTGGTCGTGGAGGAGTAGAGAGCATGAGATTGATTTCTGAAAGACCCCAGTGACAGACGAGTCTCCGCATTGGGCCACCCTGTATACCAGCTGGTGACCTACTCCCACCTGCAGCTTCTCCACATTGGATGTCCAACATTCTCCAGCCCCCATCGCCTAGACTGCATCTCTGCACAAGACGTTTGACCAGAGGAGAAATGGTTGTGCCCAACCTGGTTTCTCTCAAGGTTTTATTTTTCATCACTTTCGTCAATTGGTGAAGTTTGTCCCTCGCCACAGTCAGCACTGGCTTTCTTGGTTTTGGAACTTTTGGAACTTGGGAAGCTGCGCATTGATGGATTTGCTCTTCAGTGTTTGAACTTTCAGCAGTGAAAATTAAACCACACTGAACGGAACTAATCTGAACTGAACTTCAACACTGAAAACTGGAATGACACTGTTTAAATTTACTAGAACTTATATGTTAAGCTGCTTTGACACAATCTGCAATGTAAAATCGCGATAGAATAAAGATTAATTGAATTATTTCCATCATTATAGCATTATATTTTATATATTGTATATGTTAATTTGATTTTGAATTTAATGTAACCAATTTATTTTCCAGGATTTTCATCTTTATTGGATAGGACAGTAAAGAGTATTGGCAGAAAAGCATGGGGAGCAGAGAGAGCGGAAGGATCGGCATGGGACCGCGAGGCGGTAATCGAACTCGGGTCGCCGTAAGCATCAGAGTGCATGTGTCGACGCATTAACCATTACATCACTGGTGGGACTAATGTAACCAATTTTAATGTAGTCATTAATGTACAGTATAACATATATAGCAATTTTTGTTATTTTTTATGCTTATTTTATACAGTTACAATGCATCTCAGAGGACATTAGCTTTCAGTCAAAATTTTCATTTCAGCAAAATTTCTCAGTCAGCAAATTATTCATTGATGTACCGCAATTGACTAATTTCAAAAGACAAAGGAAGTTCAAGTACCTTCTAGTGACCACAGCGTCATACATACTCCAGATATTATCCAGAATAAACTGCACAAACAGAGGCTTCTTTCCTTTGGACTGCGAACACAAAGACAGAAACAGTAAGAAAGTATTACTTTATAAGAGAAAGCATACGCTAACTAAAGCTTCACACTTGTGTGTCTTTATTTTTATCGAATTATAATACAAAATTGCAACCTATATGCAATTATTATACAAGCAAATAAACAGAAGAAAATACACTATAAAAACATATATCAACCATTAATTTGTTGCATCCAATAATGAATTATCACATTTAATTTGTCAGCAAGCGGTTTAAAAGAATAGTTCACCCAAAATTGACCATTTACTCATCCTCAGGCCATCAAAGACATACATGACTTTTTTCGAGGTTTTTAAAAGCAGTAACAGTAACAGTAGACGAAGCTCTAGGCTAGCTTTTAACAGAAGATGGCACTCTGAGGTAGTTTTCAACACCAGACGGCGCTCTAGGATAGTTTGTAACATAAGACGATGTCTAGGCTAGCTGTAGCAGACAACATTTCAGGCTAGTTTGTAACAGCAGATGGTGCTCTAGGCTAGTTTTTACAGTAGACAGTGACGTTAAAAAGCAAGTTTTTAACAGCAAAGGACGTTTCAGGCTTGTTTGTAACAGCAGATGGCGCTCTAGCCTAGTTTGTAACTGCAGATGGCGCTCTAGCCTAGTTTGAAACAGCAGATGGTGCTTTGTAACAGCAGATGGTGCTCTTATCTAGTTTGCAACTGTAGATGGTGCTTTGTAACAGCAGATGGCGCTCTAGTCTAGTTTGTAACCGCAGATGGCGCTCTAGCCTAGTTTGTAACTGCAGATGGCGCTCTAGTCTAGTTTGTAACTGCAGATGGTGCTTTGTAACAGCAGATGGCGCTCTAGACTAGTTTGTAACTGCAGGTGGCTCTCTAGCCTTGTTTGTAACAGCAGATGGTGCTTTGTAACAGCAGATGGCGCTCTAGCCTAGTTTGTAACAGCAGATGGTGCTTTGTAACAGCAGATGGCGCTCTAGCCTAGTTTGTAACCGCAGATGGCGCTCTAGCCTAGTTTGTAACAGCAGATGGCGCTCTAGCCTAGTTTGTAACAGCAGATGGTGCTTTGTAACAGCAGATGGCGCTCTAGCCTAGTTTGTAACTGCAGGTGACTCTCTAGCCTTGTTTGTAACAGCAGATGGTGCTTTGTAACAGCAGATGGCGCTCTAGTCTAGTTTGTAACTGCAGATGGTGCTTTGTAACAGCAGATGGCGCTCTAGCCTAGTTTGAAACAGCAGAGGGTGCTTTGTAACAGCAGATGGCGCTCTAGCCTAGTTTGTAACTGCAGGTGGCTCCCTAGCCTTGTTTGTAACAGCAGATGGTGCTTTGTAACAGCAGATGGCGTTCTAGTCTAGTTTGTAACTGCAGATGGTGCTTTGTAACAGCAGATGGCGCTCTAGCCTAGTTTGAAACAGCAGATGGTGCTTTGTAACAGCAGATGGCGCTCCAGGCTAGGTTTTAACAGTATACAGAGTTCCAGGCTAGTTTTTAACAGTAGACGGTTCTCTAGGCAAATTTTTGACAGCAGACAGCGCTCCGGGCTAGTTTGTAACCTCAGATAATGCTCTAGGCTAGTTTTTAACAGAAGACTGCATTCCAGGCTAGTTAATAACAGCAGAAGACTTTTTAGGCTAGTTTGTAACTGCAGATGGCGTTTCAGGCTACTTTTTAACATCAGACAGTGCTTCAAGCTACTCTAACAGCAGATGGTGCTCTAGGCTAGTTTTTAACACCAGACAGCACTCTAGGCTAGTTTTTACCACCAGACAGCACTTCAGGCTAGTTTTTAACAGAAGATGGCACTCAGGGCTAGTTTTATTTTACAGCAAACTGTGATTTAGGCTAGCTTGTAACAGCAAACGATGCTATAGCCTAGTTTGTTAATAACAGCAGAAGACTCTTTAGGCTAGTTTGTAACTGCAGATGGCGTTCCAGGCTACTTTTTAACATCAGACAGTGCTTCAAGCTACTCTAATAGCAGATGGTGCTCTAGGCTAGTTTTTAACACCAGACAGCACTCTAGGCTAGTTTTTACCACCAGACAGCACTTCAGGCTAGTTTTTAACAGAAGATGGCACTCAGGGCTAGTTTTATTTTACAGCAAACTGTGATTTAGGCTAGCTTGTAACAGCAAACGATGCTATAGCCTAGTTTGTAACAGCAGATGGGATTTTGGGCTAGTTTTTTATCAGCAGACGATGCTCTGGGCTAGTTTTTAAACATCAAACAGTGTTCTACGTTAGTTTTTTTTTACAGCAGATGTTGTTCTAGGCTAGTTTTTTTAACAGCAGATAGTGCTTTAGGCTAGTTTGTAACAGCAGAAGGCGGTCTATGCTAGTTGTAACAGCAGATAGCATTTTACGCTAGTTTTTTTTTTTTACAGCAGATGTTGTTCTAGGCTAGGTTTTAACAGCAGATGACACTCTAGGCTAGTTCTTTAACAACAAACAGCGCTCTAGGCTAGTGGCATGCTAGGCTAGATCGTTTTGTAACACCAGACAGCACTCCAGGCTTGTTTGTAACAGCAGATAGCGTTCTGGGCTTTTTTTTTTTTGTTTCGTTTTGGTTTGATTACAGCAGAGTTTTTCCATTTTTGAGGGTGAAAAAAACTCTCATAATGTGGATGCCAGCTGCAAGCATAGTAAAAGTTTGTGCATTTTAAAATGAAAACATATTTAAAAAGTAACCCAGAGACAATACGGATTCATTATTTGGCTTTTTGAAGACTCGTGCTCATAACGTGACTGACTGTGATGTGACTGAACGGGGTCAAACTCTCCGCTACCGTCTGAGCTCAAACAAGTTTAAAGGCTTTAGTTAGGCTTGACTCTGTCAGTCCACAGATCAATGTTGCCGTCTGGAGGACACATCACCACTCTGAATGAGATCTGTCTGCCGGAGCGGAAGAATGCAGGGCAGATTGATCAGTCCGAGAGCAAGACATTGTTTTGTCTGAGCATTTTACAAACCATCTGTGGGCTGTTTATTCAGGATTCATTATATTCAGATCTCAGTCCTGCCTTACTGTAAACATCTCCAACAAAAGTCTCCACATTACACTGTGAAAAATATGCTCATCTTACTTAGAGTTTTGGTATTGTTTCTAGTCCACATATCTAATTATTCTTGAAAGAAGCATTTTCTAGACAAATAAAACATAGTTTGTTTGTTTTTTCAGGAATACTAAGTCATAATTGAGTTTATCTGCCAATGGGGTAAGTAAAATAATCTTATTTCAAAACTAATACAAACATTATTTTCTTTACCCCATTGACAGGTTGTTTTGAGGAAAATTCACTTAATTATGACTTATTTTTTCTGAAAACAAGACAATTTTATTTAGTTGTTTAGAAAATCATTCTTGAAGAAACAAGATTTGTCCTAAGGATATTATTACTGGTTGCAAAAAAGAAAGATAACAGTACATTAGATGGAAGAAGGTTCTCTAAAGGTGGCTCTGTGGATTCAGAGACTTAAACAGGTCTATGTAATGGAAAAAAATGACTGCATGTCTACAAATGAAGATGGATATTTTTCTGAAGAGGTGGAAAAGTATTACAACATATTTAGATATGTATATTTAGAGGTTACTTAACCTATCACCAATGTAATTTGAGGTAACTACAACGTAAGATAATGTAACTTGATCTACAAAATGTATCCCTGAAAAGTAATTATGATGGCAGCACCTTTTATTTATTTATCTTTTAACATTTTATTTTTATTTATTTTTTTATTTTCCTTAAATTTTTTTCTTTTAATTTTTATCAAATCATTATTTGTTTACGTATTCCCTCATCTGTAAGGTGTTAAATTGTTGGGGAAGGGGTTGTTCTAAAAAATATATATTAACAAAATCTTAAATAAACAGTAAAACAAAAAGGAAAAGGAAAATCATTCTTGATCTTCGTTTTAGATATCTGGACTAGAAACGAGACAAAAACTCTTCTTTTTAGCAGAGTTACCAATGTTTTGCTTTTCAGGAAATCAGATTTAAATTAAATTAAATAAATAAATAATTAAATAATTAAATAATTAAATAAATAAAATCAGTTTTGAACACATGTATCATATCAGAATTTTATTTAATGTTATGCCAGCTTCATTGGCTGTCTTGTTGCAAAAACAGACAAGTTCAGAAAAATACAAATATAATACATATAATAAAAAATAATAAAAAATAAGCGTAATGTAATGCCAAGTCTGAGATAAGTTTTAGTTTATGCTTAGTTTAGTTGCTCTGCTATACATAATACATAACTATTTTTACAGTACAAATGTGATTTTAGATCAATTAGAAGAGAGAATTCATATTATAATATGTCAATAATTACAACAAATAAGCACAATGATTTATTGTAGTGATTATTATCTGAGGAACAAATGTATTAAATTATTGTACTTTATACATGGATTTAATCTTATGTTGCATGGATACATTTGTAAATATAGGCAAAATACATAGTATGGTTCATGAATATAGATTTTTTTTTTTTAATGCCGAAAAACCATAGAATATCATGTGAAGATCATGTTCTGTGATTATATTTAGTAAAATTTCTACTCTAAATATGTCTACACTTAATTTTTGGTTAGTAATGTGCATCGCTAAGAACTTCATTTGGACAATTTAAATACGGTTTTCTCAGTATTTAGTTTTTTTTACACACTCAGATTTCAGACTTTCAAATAGTTGTATATTAGTAACAAACTAAACATTAATGGAAAGCTTATTTATTTCATTTAAACATAATTAAAAAAAAAAAAAAAAAATCAACATTTATAATTTTGTGGTCCAGGGTCATAAATGAATACTTCAGATACATAATGTCTAGGGAAAAACAATGTCTAGGGACATATGAAGCTAATAATTTCAAGACAGATATTACATTTTGTTTACTGCAAAATGTAGCAAAAATAAGAGAGTTTATGCATAAAACAAGAAATAAATAATAATTTTGTGCTGGAAATCAACACAAAAAAATACTGAGTAAGACAATCATTATTCATAGTTTACCAAGGTACAATTTAAATATATAAACTGTGCATTTATTTATTTATTTGTGTGTATAATGGCAGTACCTGAGCTCCTTTCATGATTTTTTTGGCTTTGGCGTTGAGGTAGAAATCTCCCCACAGTGTCTTGAGCAGAACCGAGGAGCGGATGCCCATCTTCTGACTGTACATCTCTGCAAACTGATGGATGCTGATGAAGCATTGGAGAAAAAAATAAAATAAGTAAGCATCATTACTTGCACTTTCAAAGGGGTCTGTGATTTCAGCATGTCTAATCCATGACCACTGTAGGATCACTGCATAATTAGCAAGTTACTAAGTTGAACAGATTCTTCACTGATAGTCAGCTGCATTGTTAAACATCACACTGCTATTATTGAACACACTGCTATTAACTAAAGTTGGCATGTTCAGAAGGAGGATATCATGGGTATTCAGCTATAAAATGTATATTTTGTTAGACGTGGATGAAGGCCTGCTGTTCATTCAGCTGACAAAAGATTGGGGCAGGGTTGTTAATTACATTTTTTCCTAAGAATTGACTTTAATTATATAATTTTTTTTTAAATCATGTTCATTTGTTTTAGATTTTACATAAATAAATACATCAAACATATTATAAAATAATACATTTTATTAATTTAATAAAAACTAGAATTGAAATAAAATGACTGCATTAAAATGTAATTAAAAATACAAATAATAATAAATACATACACACACACATACACACACACACACACACACACACGCACACACTCACATACACACACACACACACATACATATACATATATATATACATATATATATATATATATATATATATACATATATATATATATATATATATATATATATATATATATATATATATATATATATATATATATACATATATATATATATATATATATATATATATATATATATATATATATATATACATATATACATATATATATATATATATATATATATATATATATATATATATATATATATATATATATATATATATATATATAAATTTTACATGAAATTACTATTGTATTTTATTTATTTTGTACATTCATTTTTTTCAAAATAAAACAATACACGGCAAAGCTGTAATAGAGATAATATTGATTTATCTAGGATTCCCTAAAAAATGTTCCATCAAATGAACCATTTTGATCTCAAATATTCACTTCAATTGATGCATATGTGCATTCACAGGCTGCTGATGTAGATTCATTTTCGCACTGCTACATGTGTATATGAAAAAAAAATATTATACAATAAAAATAATAATAATAAATAAAATTATAATAAATGACACAGGAAAAAAGTATTGAACACATGAAGGAGAAGGTGTAGAAGGGCAGTGAAAGCCCAGACAGCCGCTGAAATCTCACAGTAGTTCTTCAGCAACCCTCCGCCATTCCTCTGTGTAAATGAATATTAGCTGCTTCAGTCTAACATCAACATTAGCAGGACGATGAAGATGACACCAGAGTGGACATTTCAGCAAGACAATTATCCAAAACACAGCCAAGGAAACTCAGTAGAAACTAATTTCAGTAGTTCAGTACTTTCTCCTTGTCTCGTTCCATTGTTATTACACAAAACTCCTTTTCAGATTTTTTGTTTTGGTTTTATGTTTGTATTGTTTGGGTTTTTACGCAAAATCTGGTTCATTTCCACGTCAGCAGCTCTTTTACAAATATTATTCCCAGCAAAAAAAAAACAAACAAAAAAAAAATGACGCGTTCAATACTTACCCCCCTATATATATATATATATATATATATATATATATATATATATATATATATATATATATATATATATAAATTAGATTAATAAGTTAACAAAGAAACATTACACTGGAAGTCTTCTAAACCTCCTCCCACCGTCTCATGGTTAGAAGATTTGATGTCTTTTCTATATATTAAAAAAATTAAGTTTACGTTAAAAGGTTCCACTGAAAATGTGTAAAAACTGGGATCCTCCAATTCATTTAGTCAAGAATACAACACATCTCTTTATAGATATAGCTGATTTATAAAGTTCTTTTGTTTCCCAAGAAAGACCTCTGCCCGTTTTATTAATGTGTGCGTGTGTTATTTTTATTTTATGTATATTTATTTAGTTGCTTTGACGATTCATGTAGGTGCTAATGTTGTTGTGTTGTTTTTTTTTTCTCCTCCTTGAGGGTGGCATGGAGGACTAAGGGTTTTTTAATGTTCTTGTTTATCCTTGGTTATTGTTGAAAAAAAATGTAAATTATTGATATTGTGGTATTTTTTGTAGACTCCACAAAAATAAACAAATATAAAAATAAGTAAAAAAGTTAACAAATAATACTTCTGTTTTCGTCAACTCATGAACCCCACATTTATGAAACCCTGTTAAACAGTGTTAAAATACATACAAATAAATAAATAAAATGTCATAAAATACAATTAATCAATTCATCTAATAATTAATTCCTGACTTGACATTAATCAATGAAAATAAAATTTTAAAAATGAAAAAAAAAGATGTATATTAGTCTATATATCTTAATAATCGATCAAAAGATGTAATACAAGTTTGTAAATAATGATATGCAATTACAGATGGGACTGTATTGTAACAACAGAAACTGTTTGAATTGAAACTGTAGCAATATAAACATATCTCTCTTTCTCTCTCACACACACACACACACACACAATTTACATTCGACTTCCACTATCCAGAAAAAAGAAGCTTAGACGTCATTGTATCACCTATTGGTTTAAGCACAAAATTTCAAAAGGGTACTTTATTTTGGAGTGCTTTTACACTATGCAACGTGCAAAAAACACCTCATGCTCACAGAGTGTTCTGTTCCCTTCTGTTTGGTCAGCTTTTAGAAATGTCCACCTACACCAGTCAGATTAGCACTTATTTCAAGTATCTAAAACCACAGTTATGTAACGCCTCAAAAAATGTGCAAAACATTAGCAAGATGGAGAGCTCTGATGCTGAATGCTGATGTTGTAACGCCATCTTGTGAACCACCATAGGAACTACATCCATTGCCAGCATAAAGGCTGAAAGTCAACCATGTATGCTGCCGTTTAATAGAGATGTACTGATCAACTGGACAGAATTGAAAGTTTACACTTCAAAAATGCACACCTGGCAACCAGAGGTGTTTTTGTTTTGTTTTGTTTTATTCCTGTCAATCTTTGCACACAAGTTGCACTGCAGTGATTTTATAGCACAAAGTGTGTAAATAGATGGAGCACATACTGTGTGTATCAACTGACATACTGTAATAGCAGCTGAGGATCCATGTTTTAGACAAAAATATATGAAGAGTTAAGATGCAAGAAACTCTAAATGACGTCTGAAATTTCCCTCAAAAACGAGTATTTTTATCAGGCTACTGTGTGTATGTTCAGTTAGTATCTTTACCTGGTCTTTAAAGTAAAATATCTCAACATAAACAAAAGGAGGCTGAGAAAAATGTTCATTTTTGATGGAAATTTCAGATGGCACTTAGAGGTTTTTGTATCTGAACTCTTCATATATACCACCAAGTAGGAGGAATTACTCCACAAGTAGGCTCGGTTTAGGTAGTGCAGGTGGAGTAGACATTAATAAAACACATCAGGTTACTGTGAGGTTGGGTTTAGGGTTGAAGTAGGTGTAGACTAGGAGCGCCCAACCCTGTTCCTGGAGATCTACCTTTCTGCAGACTTCGGGCCCTATCATACACCCATCACAATGTTGCGACGTGTTGCTATTTTCAGACCAGTGCAACCCTAATTTTCCTGTTTTCCACCACGTTGTTTAAATAGCAAATCTATTTGCACAAAAATCTACTTTTCAAGCTGTTTGGACAGACATGTGTGAATGTATAGTGTATAGACCGTCATATTGGGGTGATATAAACACACCCAGTCCATTTTTTTTTCAAATTTAACAACATAAAAACGGTGGACCAATTGGAGCGGTTTTCAGACCGACCGCAACTTGACGTAGGAGTGTGGTGGCCCCGCCCACTGAATTGATTGACAGCTGCGTATTAATATGTCTCCTTAGTAACGCATATAATCATATCAACAAGTCAGGATGTGCGCAAACCAACCGGGAATAAAAGATCTGTTTAGTTCGCTAGGATCATCAATCATCATCAAACGTGATCAAGAGTGAGTTTCACAAGTTTAGAATTTTTAAAACAGAGCAAGTGTGTAATGAATTACAGCGATTTACTTTAGATTCACTTCATCAGCACAGCCGCGTGTTAGAACAATTATAAGAGAAGATGCTTCAATCCCGGTTTGTGGACGTTAAATCAGGTTTATTTTGTACATTAACATAACAGATATCCATACAGCAGTGGAGATTAACCTGTATCCTGTCACATATGCGTGAAAAAACAGTGCAAAGTTAAACGCGTGCGCTGTCTGTGTGTGTGTGTGTGTGTGTGTGTGTGTTCTCGCTGTGTGTGTGTGTGTGCGTGAACTTTGTAATGACATTGTGTGTGACTCATCGTTGTTCCACAACAAATGCATCAAATACTGATTGTAAAAGTTTTTACTGTAGTATTTCTCACAAACGTTACGTGAGATCTGCTTCCTGAGGCAGCCGATTGAGGCATGATGATAGGCACGTGGGAACGAGTGGGGAGGACAAGCCTTAAAGACGCAGTACAAAAAAACAGCAACAAGCTTTTATCAGCTATAAAA
>NC_079441.1:10304461-10349461 GCF_903798145.1 Danio aesculapii
GAGTTTTTTGGTTGGCAGTAAAAAAAAAAAAAAAGAAGAAATGCCCGCATGTGTTAAGCATTTTTTCCTTATCGCTTACACAACAGTAATCTGCTAGTGTTAACGCTGCTTTGGCTTTTTCAGGGTTAATTATTGTGATCTCTCGATTGCAAAAGAGAAATACTGGAAAATCTCTGTAGACTGATGGCATTTCATGCCGTTCAGTCTTATAATCTTAAAATATCAGCAAAATCTGTTTTGTCATCATTTTAGACAATACGCTAGAGAATCATTCAAATACTAAAATACTAAAGTGACTCTAAAGTGAACAAGCAACGGTTTCTGCTGTTCTGACCATCAGCTGCAGATGAATGAATGGTGGAAGAAAGTAGTTCCTCATACAAAATGATTTGTAGACTCTTGCGTTTAATTTACTTTTTATATACACAATTATTCCGTCTAACTGTTGTATAAACGCAATATCACACTCATAGCAGTGCGATATGGCTTTATTTCGTCACTGGTGGGATACTAAGTAACTCGGCCTGCTGCCTGATGCCAACACATACCTCCTGCCAGTGTCGACATACAACCATACTACTCGTGTGATTCTGCTCATACATACACTATAGTATTTTCGGCAGTTTTTAACATTTCTCAATCATGATCTTTCTAAGGAAAACTCGATTCAGCTAACTGTGACTATTAGCTTAACAGCTGTATGCCATTCTTGCTAGCTATCAATGTGTATACAGTATACAATGATCAAATATAATACAGTATATAGATGTTTTATATAGCCCTAATTCGTAACATTTAGCCCCATACATTGTGGATAATTGTTACCCTGCCAGTAAAGCCCCAGATAAAATGTATTTATTTATATAGTTTTTCAGCCCTTTTTTTCTTTTGCTTTCTGTAACCTCTGTTTTTGCTATTGATGATCAGACTTATGCTATTACATACAAAGTCAAAGCAAAAAGGCAACGTGAATGACATGAATGACACATTTTGATTTCAAAGTGATTTTAGAGAACCGTTTCATTTCTCTGCACTTTGTGTGTAAATCTAATACACTGAAATCTGCAAGTGGTGACACTGTGGCTCAGTGGTTAGCACTGCTACCTCACAGCAAGAAGGTCGCTAGTTTAAGTCCTAGCTGGGTAGTTGGCATTTCTGTGTGGATGTGTTTTCCCCGTGTTGGCGTGGGTTTCCTCCGGGTGCTCCGGTTTCCCCCACAGTCTAAAGACATGCGCTATAGGTGAATTGGGTGAACTAAATTGGCTGTAGTGTATCAGTGTACGCATGAATACGTGAGCGTATTGGCGTATCCCAGTACTGGGTTGCAGCTGGAAGTGCATCCGCTGTGAAAAACATATAGTTGAATAGCTGACGGTTCATTCCGCTGTGGCGACCTCTTATAAATAAGGGACTAAGCCGAAGGAAAAGTAATGAATGAATGAAACCTGCAAGTGGAAACACACTCAATGTTGGCTGATACCTGCGGACACACTCCCTCCACAGCATCAACCACAACAATGGCCCCGTCACATAGCCTGACAGCGGTGGACACCTCCGAGGAGAAGTCCACATGACCAGGAGAGTCGATCAGATTTATGAGGAACTCCACTCCTCCTGCAATGACAACGCCAAACATAAGCCAGAGCAGTACATTGTGTCGAATCAATAAAAAAAATACAGACCACGATGGCCATCACCTGTAGTGAAATGTAATGAAATAGCGCTGGACTTCATGGTGATTCCTCTGATCTGCTCATCCTCCCTGCTGTCCAGATATCTCAGCTACAGGAGCAATGACAGAAAACAGCAATGACAGAGAAGACAGAATTGGTGAGATTCAATCGTATCTGTCTTATTTCAACTCCAAAACAACAGGGGTGTCTGTATGTGTGTACTGTAATACTATTTTTAACTATTATGTTATGGATAGTTGCAATTTTGGGTTAGAGTTTTAGAAGGACAGCGGTTGACAAAAAAAAAGTTATACAAATGTCTGTCTGTCTGTCAATCTATATTTTTTTTTAATTATTATTCATTATAATTATAATTATTATTCATTAATTTTCATTCGGCTTAGCCCCTCATTTATCAGGAGTCGCCACGGTTCAATGAACCTCCAACTATTCCAGCATATGCGCACTTCCAGTCGCAACCCAGTACTGGGAAAATGCTTATTAATAACTTCAGTATCTTTATGTTTTTTCAAGAAACAATGTCATTTGTTGTGTTTTTTCTTTTTAGTTTATTATTATTATTATAATTATTATTATTATTCACTGTGGCTTTAATGCATTTTATTTCAGTTTTTTTGATATTCACCTAACAATTTTCTCATCTAATATAATTTTTCTGTCTGATATATATATATATATATATATATATATATATATATATATATATATATATATATATATATATATATATATATATATATATATATATATATATATATATATATATATATATATATATATATATATATATATATATATACACATTTTTTTCTACAATATTTTAATGAATTATTTTATTTATTTATGAATTGTTTCTTTTATAGTTATACACAATAACAGTGATCAAATTAAAAGATAAATTGTAGGATGTATTATATCAATTATGGGTTTTAGCCAATTATTTTTAGATAATACATGTACAGTATATATAATAATTATTGAACTTAATTAGCATTTCTGAAACTTCATGATGAAAGCTTTTATTTTTTGTATTATTATTTTCTTTCAGCTTTATTTCAATCAAAACAGCAACTTTATTATATTTCTAGTTTTATTACCAACACATCATTTTAAATACATTGTCAAAAGTTAATAAATACTAATAAATCAAAACTGAATTTAAAAAACAAACAACATGCTGAAAAAGTATTATTTATTGTTTGTACTTTGTTATAAGGCTAACAACTGGTCATTTTCCTGCATGTACACTTACCTTTCCTGCTAAACGACTGGATATAATACCATTACTGGCCACCAGGCAGTCTGCTAATGTCGTTTTCCCTATAGACAACATACAATGCTTCAATTTATACAAAAAAAAAAATAAATAAAAATCTGTAGTTTGGAGTAGACACTTGACTATTAATGACAATAACAGTAAATAAATAAGCATTAAAATGTATATACAGTTGAAGTCAGATTTATTAACCCCCCTGAATTTTTAGCCTCCTTGTTTATGTTTCCCCCAATTTCTGTTTAACAGAGAGAAGATTTTTTCAACACATTTCTAAACATAATAGTTTTAATAACTCATTTCTAATAACTGATTTATTTTATCTTTGCCATGATGACAGTAAATAATATTTGACTAGATATTTTTCAAGACACTTCTAAACAGCTTAAAGTGACATTTAAAGGTTTAACTAGGTTAATTAGGTTAAACTAGGCAGGTTAGGGTAATTAGGCAAGTTATTGTGTAATGATGGTTTGTTCTGTAGACTATCAGAAAAATAGCTTAAAGGGGCTAAATATAGCTTAAAGGGGCTAATAATTTTTTACTTAAAATGGTTTTTAAAAATTAAAAATTGCTTTTATTCTAGCTGAAATAAAACAAATCAGACTTTCTCCAGAAGAAAAAACATTATCAGACATACTGTGAAAATTTCCTTGCTCTGTTAAACATCATTTGGGGAAAATAAAAATTCAAAGGGGGGCTAATAAATCTGACTTCAACTGTAAATCGACAACTTTCAAACTTACCATGATCTACATGAGCAAGAATACACAGATTCCTAATGTGTGCTGTTTTCTTCTGCAGTGCAATTATCCTCTCCAAACTTGTGTGACCCATTGTGGCTTTCTACATCAAGAAGATGAAGAGCACTTTATTAGTAGGATAAACACAAATAAAAGTAACACCCCAAAAAAAACTTTGGGACTCATAAATATCTTAAAAAATGTTTTCATTTAATTATATTAAACATCACGAGTGACATCTGTATGCAAACAAATGCCGTTCAAGGTACTGTATACGTTCTTAAAAATCACTCGATATCTCTATAAAAACACTGCGCATTTCAGAGTGTGCCTCACACAGGTGAGTGGGCTTGACAAACTACCTATAAAAAGACTCTTCTCTCCATATGCACCAGACACTTTACTTAAACTCTATCTTACAAAACCTCAATACGAAAAGCAATGTTTACTTGTGAATGCACTATCCAATCGTGTTCCACTACTTTTTCAACCTTGAATAGTTCAACCTTGTTCTGTCTTGTGCAAAAGTATTTATATAGTATAGTCTGCTTTAGGTTTTGTGTATAGTTAAGTATTTAGTTAGTAGTTACTTAGATTACCGCTATGGTAAGTTAGATATGTATGGGTTTAAAATAGCTCTTATGTCCAGTGTTGTGTTCATATTTATGATTGCGTTTATTTACGTAGCACTGTTTTTATGTGAGATACAACATACATTTCAACCTACTGTTTGTCTACACATGAAGCAGAATGAAGATAAAGCTCAGCTTGACTGAGAAGGGTATAAACAGAGGTTGGAGCCAGCTCCAAGTGGGTGGGACTTGAGCTCCAAGTGGGCTGTACAAACCTAGAGTTTTAATTTGTTTAATGTCTTGTACATGAGTCCAATACTGTTCTTTATGAATGTCTACACCTGCCCCAACCCTAAACCCAAACTGACAGTAACCAGATGCGTTTTATTAATATCTGCTCCACCTACACCACCTAAACCGAGCCTACTTGTGGTTTAAGTCCCTCCCACTTGGAGGTCACCCAACCTACTTGCAGTGGAATCCATCCCACTTGGCGGTCTCCAGGCTGTGAAAATACCTACTTGGCTTGACTTGACTTGATTAGTCCAGTATAGACAGGCATTCTATTTTATCAATAGTTGTTCTTAAACTGTTCAGAATTTTCATAGTAACAACAAAGACATATCCTGTGTGCTTTAGCCCTTTGTCGTGAATTAAACCACAATGACATTAAGAGACTGACATTATTATTATATGAATTATTGTAAATTACTGCAACATCATTATTTGAACATAATTTCACACCCTGAATGAATAAAAATACAAATTTTAAAAGCTAACATCAGAATGAGATGATTCATTATGAACAGAACATCAATTATTTTATCATTTAAAACCACTAAATATATGTTTAGAACCCTTGAGTTCATTCAGTGAGAATATAGTAATGCCTGTGTGCTCCACAGAAAGTTTAAGAAGGTCCGTTATTCCAACTGCTGTCAGGTTTTTTTAATGATATGGGGTAATTTGTATATATGTAGCTTTTACTTGCTCAGTTATTTAGTGTTGTGCAAATGAGATTCCGCTCACAGGGATTAATAAAGGTCTGTACTACTCTCTTTTTTATGAAATATTGTGTTGAAGGCACTTACATGACGTTTTTAAACCGACTATTCAAAGTAGTGTGGTAAACAATATAGGGACCATGGCATAAGTTGTCATTGTTCAATAATGAACAAATAAAAACAACTTCACCTCAATTGTTTCCATTGGTGTAAAATTGGTTTTATATATTCGCACATTTGGACTTTCTGCTTAATATTATTTCTGAAAAGTCCACCACAAATTTTGATTAGGGAAATGTTTGAAGTCATACTTGCATGCCATTTCAGAGCGACTATTCAAAGAAGCGTGGTAAATAATATATATATATATATATATATATATATATATATATATATATATATATATATATATATATATATATATATATATATATATATATATATATATATATATATATATATTCAATCAACATTACTGTAGATTTAATTTCAGTAACAGATTTTTAACTCGTTGTCCATCCTAATGGACAGACATATTTGAAAAAAAAAATCCTGATCTAAAGCTTGCAATGTTACAAGATATTTTAAACTTTAATAACTATGTGCAATCCCTTTTTTTTACATACAATCTATGAAATATTGGCAAAGATATCAATAAATCTGAATAAAAATATTTGTAAATGTGGCTTATGTTTGTGTCTGGAGTGAAGTTGATGCCATGCTGCTTTTCAGTGTAGTGATTTTTTTCACGTGCCGAGTTGTACCGCCATTTGATTAATTGACAATCTAATGGACTGCAAGCTTTAAATTAGATGAAATGGTCAGGAACCACAAAAAAACATGGGCTGACATGTGATGTCCTTCGTAATGGACACAGGATACAGTTCCAACTTATTTCTTTGTAAGTGAAAATGTTTTACCAGCTACCGTTAAATGACTGAAGTAAAGTTTTATATCCACACTAAATAGAGAAATCAAATTAGCAGCCAATGACTATCAAAGTAGCCAACAACAATGTTCAAAGTGAAAAAATAGTGATAATGCTGTCATATTCACATGTGATTTCAGACCAAATATTCAAAGTACCATGGTAAACAATATAGGGAGCGTGCCACAAGCTGTCACTGAACGAATGTGCCAATATAAAACCAACTTTACCTCAATTTCAACTTTATTCACTCATTTCTTTGTTCACTCATTTCTTTATGAGTGACAGAATGAGTTAAAGTCGATTATAAGCTGAATGACTGAGGTAAAGTTGGATTTATATTCACACTAAATAGTGAAACCATATTAGCAGCCAATGACTATCAAAGCAGCCTACAACATTGTTCACAGTCAAATAAATAGTGCTAATGTTGTCGTGTTTACATGTGATTTCAGACCAAATATTCAAAGTAGCATGGTAAACAATATATGGAGCGTGTCACAAGTTGTCAGTCACTGAATGAATGTGCAAACATAAAACCAACTTTAACTCAATTCCAACTCATTTATTTATGAGTGGCACAAAATCAGTGAAAGTCGATTATCAGCTAAATGATTGAGCTAAAGTTGGTTTTATATTCACACTTTCAGGAGTTCTCCTTAATAACGAAACTTCAGAAAAGTGTTATTTGCAAATTCTAAATAGTGAACTCATATTAGCAGCCAATGACTATCAAAGTAGCCTACAACAGTGTTCACAGTCAAATAAATAGTGCACAGAGGTAAAGTTGGTTTTATATTCACACATTCTTTTATTTAGAAGTCTCTATATTGTTTACCATGTTAATTAGAATATTTGATCAGAATTAGCATGCAAGTATGACTTCAAAACAACATCAACACCATTTATTTGACTGTGAACAATGTTGTACTTCGATAGTCATTGACTGCTAATATGATTTCGCTATTTAGAATTTGCAAATAATACTTTTATGAAATTATATTATTTAGGGGAAAGTCCGACTGTGCAAATATAAAACCAACTTTACCTCTATAAACAGTGCTAATGTTGTCATATTTACATGTGATTTCAGAAAGAATATTTAAAGTACCATGGTAAACAGTAGTGCATGTGTCACAAGTTGTCACAAAATGAATGTGCGAATATAACGCCAACTTTACCTCAATTCCAACTTACTACTTTGAGTGATTCAGAATAAGTGAAAGTTGATTACTAGCAAAATGACTGAAGTAAAGTTGGTTTTATATTCACACTAAATAGTAAAATCATATTAGCAGCCAATGACTATCAAAGATAGAGGTAAAGTTGGTTTTATATTCGCACATTCGTTCATTTAGAAGTCTCTATATTATTTACCATGTTGCTTTATATGTTTGATCGGAATTAGCATGCAAGCATGACTTCAAAACAACATTAACACTGTTTATTTGACTGTGAACAATGTTGTACTTTGATAGTCATTGGCTGCTAATATGATTTCGCTATTTAGAGTTTGCAAATAATACTTTTATGAAATTATATTATTTAGGGGAAAGTCCGAATGTGCGAATATAAAACCAACTTTACCTCTATAAACAGTGCTAATGTTGTCATATTTACATGTGATTTCAGAAAGAATATTTAAAGTACCATGGTAAACAGTAGTGCATGTGTCACAAGTTGTCACTGAACGGATGTGCGAATATAACGCCAACTTTACCTCAATTCCAACTTACTACTTTGAGTGATTCAGAATAAGTGAAAGTTGATTACTAGCAAAATGACTGAAGTAAAGTTGGTTTTATATTCACACTAAATAGTTAAATCATATTAGCAGCCAATGACTATCAAAGATAGAGGTAAAGTTGGTTTTATATTCGCACATTCGTTCATTTAGAAGTCTCTATATTGTTTACCATGTTAATTAGAATATTTGATCGGAATTAGCATGCAAGTATGACTTCAAAACAACATTAACATTATCCAATTGACTGTGAACAATGTTGTACTTAGATGGTTATTGTCTGCTAATATGATTTCCCTATTTAGAACTTGCAAAGAATACTTTTCTGAAATAATGTTATGAAGGAGAATGTCTGAATATCGGAATATAAAACCAACTTTACCTCTATAAACAGTGCTAATGTTGTCATATTTACATGTGATTTCAAACAGAATATTTAAAGTACCATGGTAAACAGTAGTGAGTGTGTTACAAGTTGTCACTGAATGAATATAACGCCAACTTTACCTCAATTCCAACTTACTACTTTGAGTGATTCAGAATGAGTGAAAGTTGATTACTAGCAAAATGACTGAGGTAAAGTTGGTTTTATATTCACTCTAAATAGTAAAATCATATTAGCAGCCAATAACTATCAAAGATAGAGGTAAAGTTGGTTTTATATTCACACTAAATAGTAAAATCATATTAGCAGCCAATGACTATCAAAAATAGAGGTAAAGTTGGTTTTATATTCACACTAAATAGTAAAATCATATTAGAAGCCAATGACTATCAAAAATAGAGGTAAAGTTGGTTTTATATTCGCATATTCGTTTATTTAGAAGTCTCTATATTGTTTACCATGTTGCTTTATATATTTGATCGGAATTAGCATGCAAGTATGACTTCAAAACAACATTAACACTGTTTATTTGACTGTGAACAATGTTGTACTTTGATAGTCATCGGATGCTAATATGATTTCGCTATTTAGAGTTTGCAAATAATACTTTTATGAAATTATATTATTATGGGGAAAGTCCGAATGTGCGAATATAAAACCAACTTTACCTCTATAAACAGTGCTAATGTTGTCATATTTACATGTGATTTCAGACAGAATATTTAAAGTACCATGGTAAACAGTAGTGCATGTGTCGCAAGTTGTCACTGAACGGATGTGCGAATATAACGCCAACTTTACCTCAATTCCAACTTACTACTTTTGAGTGATTCGAATGAGTGAAAGTTGATTACTAGCAAAATGACTGAGGTAAAGTTGGTTTTATATTCACACTAAATAGTAAAATCATATTAGCAGCCAATAACTATCAAAAATAGAGGTAAAGTTGGTTTTATATTCGCACATTCGTTCATTTAGAAGTCTCTATATTGTTTACCATGTTGCTTTATATATTTGATCGGAATTAGCATGCAAGTATGACTTCAAAACAACATTAACACTGTTTATTTGACTGTGAACAATGTTGTACTTTGATAGTCATCGGATGCTAATATGTTTTCGCTATTTAGAGTTTGCAAATAATACTTTTATGAAATTATATTATTTAGGGGAAAGTCCGAATGTGCGAATATAAAACCAACTTTACCTCTATCTATCGAAGCAGCCTACAACATTGTTCACAGTCAAATAAATAGTGCTAATGTTGTCATATTTACATGTAAGTTCAGGCCGAATATTCAAAGTAACGTTACCATTGTAAACAGCATAGGGAGCGTGCCACAGGTTAAAACCAACCAAAGCTCAATTATAAATGATGCTGTTTTAACACATACTTGCGAGTATGTTTGTTGACAATTGTAATATAGCAGCATATTATTTCTTAAATATAGTGATTGAGAGATGACACAATCAGTTGCAACTTTTCAAAACAACAACGTCTATTGCTAACGTACAAACTCAACGTTCAAAGCAGACATGTACAATATGGTAATATAAACACGCGTATATCCAGCATAAAATTCAACCGATTCCGAATGACATTCTGGCTTTATAAACTTGAACACCACCAGCATGAGAAATGACAACAGATACTCACATGTTCCCTCCAGTCCAGGAAGCGCAAATGTGCGGCGCGTCGCACGCGTCATACGTAATACGTTACGCAGCGTCATCACCAGGACGCCTCTGACAGCGGTTGCGTGGAAACGGAATGCCGCAGAAGGGCAGCGAGTGTGTGAGTTGAAGAAACGTTCATAATTATCGTCAATAAACCGATGAAAATGACACGCATTTGTATCTGTGAGATGTGCAGCTGTGGGTAAGACTACGTTTGATTTGTTTGGGCTTGTTTTTGGCGGAAGAGAGAATATAAGTAACCCAAGAAGATGTTTTGAATTATTGATGGGTAAATGTTAGGATTGGAGTAGCTAATGGAAAAAGTTCGGAAAACTGATCGTGAAGGACGGAAAAAATGCAAATAACTTAACATTTATCTATTTTATAATTGTAAAATTTACATTTATATGCAAACACATATAATACATGTCATTTGTGGACTACAATTCTGGGTTATTTCAAAACTTGCAAGATTTTGGGTTGAAAAACAAATGTAGTTTTACCCAGTAGTAGTTTGTTTATACTTTGCCAAAATCTGTTATATAAAAAGTTAATATATAATGTTATTTTATTTATAATACTAATAAAAGCTGTTCTTTTGCCCTGATAGGGAAGTGATAGAGACAAATATTTTTCTTAAAGGGACAGTACACCCAAAAATGAAAATGTACTCACTATTTACTTCCACTCACAAACCTTTATGAGTTTCCTTTTTATGTTGAACCTAAAATAAGATATTTGGAAGAATGTTGGAAACCGGTAACTTCCATAGGAGGAAAAACAAGCACTATAGAAGATTGAGGTAAAGTTAGATTTATATTCGCACATTCATTCAGTGATAACTGTTTATTATATTTATACCTATATTATTTACCATGATACTTTGAACATTCACTTAAAAATGGCATGTAAATGTGACTTCAAAACAACATTAGTACTATTTAACTGACTGTGAACAATGTCGTACTTTAATAGTCATTGGCTGCTAATATGATTTCAATATTTAGAATTGGCAAAGAGTACTTCTCTGAAATTATATTAAGGTATGCATATGCGAATATAAAATCCACTTTACCTAATTTTTTTTACCAAACATGTACTGTGGATTGATGTAAAATTGGTTTTATATTCGTATATTCAGACTTTTTCCTTAATAATAAAATTTTAGAGAAGTATTCTTTGTCAATTCTAAATATTGAAATCATACTAGCAGCCAATGACTATCAAAGTACAACATTGTTCACAGTCAATCAAGTAGCGCTAATGTTGTACTGAGGTCATGCTTCCCTGAGATTTCAGACCGAATATTCAAAATAACATAGTAAACAATATAGTGAGCGTGTCACAAGTTGTCACTGTTCAAAAATAACGAATGGGTGAATATAAAACCAACTTTACCTCTATCTATGGAAGTCAATAGTTACCAGTTTCCAGCTTTCTTCAAAATATCACAATAACAGAATAATCTCAAATAGATTTGTGATAAAAATGACAGAATTTTCTGTTTTGGGTAAACTATCCCTTTAAATTAATAATTTAATTTAATTTTCTATTTAATGCAAGGTTAAAATACTTGGTTAGTGCAAGGAGAAAAATACAAACCCTTTAGCAACAGTTTGTGGCTGAGTTTGTTGTATACTGTAGTACTTGTTCCCTTGACTACACAAACACATTCAGTATTGAGAGTACAGAGACGATTATCATTATCTTAAATGCTTCTCTCAACAGGCGTCACCGCTGCACACACCAGCCTACGACTCTTTACAAGAAAGACTCTCAGACCAATGTGTTGTCAGAGTACACAGAGAAGTATCCTCCCTATAAAGGTCACACTCGTCCCAAGAGCCTCAAGCCCCAACTGCAGTATAAAGCACATCAGGACACGATGGACGCAACAACCACCTTCAGGTACATTCTAAAACTGAAATTCAGAAAGTATACTTGAGCCACTAGAGAAATTCATTCATTTATTTTATTTTCGGCTTAGTTCCTTTAATAATCAGGGGTCACCACAGTGGAATGAACTGCCAACTTATCCAGCATATGTTTTGCGCAGCAAATGCCCTTCCAGCTGCAACCCACCACTGAGAAACACCCATATACTCTCATTTTAAGGAAATAAATACATTTAATCCATTTTGGAATAAGACTGTCAAGCGTTATGAATACTTTTCAGATGCAATGTATGTGTAACACTTTTTTTTTTTTAAATGTATGTTTTCTCAGGACGGATTATATCCCATATCCAGTCACTCATCGCCCTGAGAAGCAGCAGCTCGAGTACAAGCCCAAGTCTGGAGAGATTGATTTGGGAACCACCTATAAACAAGACTTCAACCCGTATGAACTGCAGCCATTTACTCCTTTGCGCCCTAAAGAGAGAGTGCATGTTGTCAATGCAAAACTGGACACTGTACCCACCTATAAAGGTAAGGCGTGATTTTTTGTGAGCATGTTTCAGAATACACTCTGAACAACTGAAGCATGTGAATGTACACCTATATTTTAATTTGTTAATATAGCAAACACTTAGCAACTTAAAAAAATGGGGGATAGTATTTTCTATTCAAGGCATCTTTAATATAAAAAAAGACTTGTGTTTCAAATAAATACAGTTATTTTGAACTTCCCATTCATTAAATAACCCTGCAAAAAGTGATTTCAGCTATTTTCGCTGTTCATAATAACAAATGTGTCTTGAGTAAGAAATAAGAACATTAGTAATGATGCTAATAATTCAGCTTAAATAAATAAATAACTTGCTCAGACTTTCTTATTCTAAAACTCACTGTTAAATTCTCTCTTCTGTCTGTACTTCTGTCTGTCTGTTCTTTTTTGCATTGTTTACTTTGTCGTTTTCCTCGTTTATTAGCTGCTTTGGATAAAAGCATTGGCAACATGATTAAATGCAAATGCATCACAAGAATAAAGTACCTTTTAAAATATATTTAAATTAAAAACTGCAGTTTTTACAGTATTTTTGATCAATTAATAATGCAGCCTTGCTGAGCATAAGAGACTAATTTGAAAAAAAATCATAGTCTCCAATTTTTTAAATGGTACTAGATAGGGAAGAACAATAAATTGTTTGAGCATCAAAATGGAAATGTCTGTATCTGCAATAGTCGCATCACAGAGTTAGATTATTTATTAAAGATTAAAAGATTAGGATATTAAAAAATATAATTTTTAAATTATTATCTATACAATGATGACCATGATATATGATGTTTGATTGTTATATTTTTGTACTTGATTACCAAAAAACCATAAAAAAAAAAAAAAAAAAATACATATACATATATATATTGTCATAAGACATAAATTATATTGTCATAGACATAAGTTGTTGCATGTCTGCCGGATCCCGCCTCAGAATGAGTGAGTTTTAGCCAGTGGCAGATTTTGGCATGGGAAATATGGGCAATCGCCCAGGGCGGCATCTTGCTGGGCGGCATGGGGAGACGTTGCAAAATAAAAGTGCCCCAGTAAAAGCTTTTGAGATAAGATTTACTTTATGCAAGTGTATTGAGTGGTTATCCCAGAATAAAGACGTTAGGGGCCATTCACATTCGGCTTCTTTTGCACACGCAAGTTTGTTATTCTTTATGTGAAACTGAAACAACGCTGGGGAAAAAAATTTGATGCATGTGTGCAGAAAGCCATTCCTGTGCACCTCACACACACTGCTCCTAAACCCGGTTGCTTACATGCACGCCGATATCGACATGCAAGACGACAAAACTAAAGTTTATATAATATGATGATGTTATTATGAAGCAGAAAGGAGAGATATTGAATCAGGGAGGTAACTAAGACTTCATAACATACATTCTTGGCCATGACTCTGGTCTAAAACAACAGATAATTCTATAAAACATATATTTTTTTAATTCTACAGAATCATTAATCATGCAAAAGTCTAAGAATATTTCTCCAGTTGTGCCTTTACATTGTTTTTCAGTTACATATAGGATTGATTTGAGTATTTATTAAGAATAATAATTGTATAATAATAATAATAATAAACAAATTGTTATATTTATTGAAAATAAATAGATATATTTCAATTATATAATTATAAAATACTTATTTTACATATATATATATATATATATATATATATATATATATATATATATATATATATATATATATATATATATATATTTAAAATATATATTTAAATATTTAAAATATATACAAAGTGAAACACATAGTGTCTTTATTTCTTGGGGAGGCGGTAAGTTTGGGGTGGTTTCGCCCAGGGTGCCATTTAAATTAGAACGGCCACTGGTTTTAGCTACTTGTAGCGTTCAGAAAAAAACAAAATACCTGCAAAAAAACAACACAGAGAGCGTTTCAGAAGTGTTATTACAGAGCAACACAAACAGCACACAGTATATATATGTGTATTAATGCATGTATAAATGCATGACTACGCGCAAGGCAGGCAC
This sequence comes from Danio aesculapii, assembly GCF_903798145.1. Lineage (NCBI taxonomy): Eukaryota > Metazoa > Chordata > Actinopteri > Cypriniformes > Danionidae > Danio > Danio aesculapii. Next base: position 10,318,939 of record NC_079441.1, read on the forward strand.
CGGGGGTCATGCCGATCACTCGATGCTGAAGTATAAATCAGCCTTAGCACTTAATTATCTGAGCACAAACCGTTCCTTTGTATACTACACACTTGTTGTGTGTATTGCCTCTTCTTGTTGAATCACTGAATGCCTCCTCAATTGTAAGATGCTTTAAAGAAAAACATCTGCTAAATTACTAAATGTAAATTTATTAATATTGTTTAACAAAAAAAAGTGCTTTTGTTAGTTAATACAAGTTTTGTGTGATGTTTTCAAAGAGGATTTTCGTCAGTGGGAGATCATCAGACGGGAATTAACCAAGCCGGATGCAACATACCAACCTCCTGCCACAAAGTTTGGGAATTCCACAACATTTCAGGATGATTTCATCCACCGAGGCCTCGTACCCCGCGAGAGCTACAAACCTCCCAACGTAGCCAAGCTTTCAAATACTCCTTTTGAAAACACCACCAGCAACAAGCTCTCGTACATCCACCATCCTCTAGAAGCCCGTTACATCAAACCTCCAGAAGAGTACAAACCCAGCAGCCATCCCTTCTATGACGTCACCACCCATCGACAGGACTACCAAGGTCTGCCTAGCCAGTCCACTAAAAGCTGCAAGCCTGAACCGGTCAAAGTGGCGTCCAACAAACCCTTCCAGAGCAGCACTGAATTCCGTGACCAATTCCAGCATTGGCCTGTTTCACTTCCCCAGATGCAGAAGTCGGTAGAATACACCAGTCCTACAGCAAACATGGATCTGACTACGACTTCACACTCTGACTACATCAAGCACCAAATCCAACCGTTCGTTTCCAGCAAACCCTTTTCACTTCCAGCAAAGTCTTCCAGGCCCTTCCAGGCCAACACCACCATGAGGGATGACTTCCAGCCTTGGGTGGCGCAGCGTCAAAGCATCATCCGGAAGCAAGAGGAGCTCCAGCGGCCGAGTGGAAAAATGGAAGATCTGACAACTTTCAGGGCACATTTCATCCAGCATGAAGCCCAGCCCAGTTTCAGCTTCAAGCCCCAGAATTCACCGCTCCACACCGACATCCCACTGCAGGCCGATACAATGTACCGCACTGAATTCACGCCCAAGAAGATCAGCATGTGTCCCGCTAGTTTCGAGACGCCACCGGGGTTTGTGTTCGAGAATCGCGACGATCAAGGCCATCGCTTTTTCCGCAAGATGACATCCACCGACAGGATTGAGACCCCGAAAGAAATGGTCTTGACGGCTTGAGAAGGCCCATCGTGATGTTTCTATAAAAGGTGACGCAACTGGCACAAAATGTCTCGAAATTATTGTACTTCAAAGCGGAATCATAATCAATTACTAATAGATTTGTATTAGAATTTTTAGTAGAATCAAACTACAGTATAATTATGTAGATTATAATATAATAATGTAGTGCACATAACTATCTGTCTATCTATCTATCTATCTATCTATCTATCTATCTATCTATCTATCTATCTATCTATCTATCTATCTATCCATCCATCCATCCATCCATCCATCCATCCATCCATCCATCCATCCATCCATCCATCCATCCATCCATCCATCCATCCATCCATCCATCTATCTATCTATCTATCTATCTATCTATCTATCTATCTATCTATCTATCTATCTATCTATCTGTCTGTCTGTCTGTCTGTCTATCTATCTATCTATCTGTCTATCTGTCTATCCATCCATCCATCCATCCATCCTTCTATCCATCTGTCTATTTACCGGTCTGTTTATCTATCTATCTGCATGTCTGTCTGTCTATCTATCTATCCACTCATCTATCTATACACATATCCATTCATCCATCAACCCATCCATCCATCTGTTCGTTCATCTGTCTGTCTGTTTATCTATCTATGCACATATCCATCCATCCCATCCATCCCATCCATCCATCCATCCGTCTATCTATCCGTCCGTCCGTCCGTCCGTCCGTCCGTCCGTCCGTCTATCTATCTATCTATCTATCTATCTATCTATCTATCTATCTATCTATCTATCTATCTATCTATCTATCTATCTATCTATCTATCTATCTATCTATCTATCACATTTCCATCCATCCGTCTATTTATCTATCTGCATGTTTCTCTATCTATCCATCTATCTATGCACATATCCATCCATCCATCCATCCATCCATCCATCTATCCATCCATCCAACTATCTATCTATCTCTGAGTCTGTCTGTCTGTCTATCTATCCACCCATCTATCTATACACATATCCATCCATCCATCCATCTATCTACTTGTCTGTCTGTCTGTCTATTCATCCATCCATCGATTGATCAATGTATAGATACATATTTTATCTCTCCGTTGCTTTTGATCATATTTACATACACAGCTCTAGAAAAAAAGAGACCACCTAAAAGTTATGATTTAATAGTATAATTACTGTTCTTTTAAACTTTCTAATCATCAAAGATGAATTGGAAAATTTTGGAATTGAAAACATTCATTTTCAAAGATTTCCAAACACAATAAATATGGTCATTTATGAACATATATAATTGTCTCTAATATATGAATATATATGTAATTCTGTTGGCTGAAAAAAGTAAGTGGCCATTTTTGCAATATTTCAAAACATATGTTTTATATATGACATATATTATAAATATGTAAAATCCAAATATGAACTTTTAAGTCATATTTGTAATTTGCATATATTTCCATATATCAGATTTCTATATGAAAATGATTTCTGATCATGTGACACTGGAGTAATGATAGTGAAAATACAACTTTGCATAACAGGAATACATTAGATTTTTAAATATTTTCAAACTGAAAAGAGCCAATTTAAATTTTAGTAACATTCTACAGTTTTTACTGTATTTTTGATCAATTAAATGACCCAAAGTACACAATAAACATTACACACTTAATTGTATTACCCTCAATATACAATAAAAAAAAAACAGAATCAATGAATGATTATGTAGATGCTGTGTATTAGCAGATTGGTAAAACTGTATTTATTGTATTTGTATCACATAGACTGTTTGCTATATTGACATGAATAGTACCAAAACCAGCACTTTGCACTTCCTTAAACCAAATGAAGCAACAAAATTGGCAATAAAATGCAACCGATTAAATTGATGAATAAATTCTGTGAGTGGCTTATGTACAACTTTAGATGGTGTATTTAATAAGGCATGCATAAAGAGGCCAGTAGGAAACCATTATATTAGAAATACAGTTAAATCCACTTCAAGTGCTATACGTATGTAGGTCTGCGTTGCGTTTAATCTTAAATATGGATTATAAAGACAAACTAAACCAAAAGGTACGAAAATAAAATCCAAACTTTCTACACTCAATGTACAATATTGCACTTGAAAACACATTATATACAAGACATATTTTACAATGTAGCACATTAGTCGAACACAAAACGTACATCTAAAAGACGGCTGGAGAAATGTGACCAATCAGTCAGCGAGTTTTCTGTCGTACATTCCGCGTCTATATAAAAACACCTTTTTCTAATAAAGTCAACATGAAAGCTAAGTGGACCCTGTTTACTTTAACGTTTTTTTGTGCACGATTTATCAGTGTACGTCACTGCATTTTTTAAAAAGTTTGTTTCTGTAATTAATATCAAAATATAAATATCACTTCTTTTAACCATGATTATTAGACCTTTTTATTGCCTTTTTGAACTTATATGTCACAATTCTTGGAACTGACAGTTTAAATTTCACAAAATTTCTCACAATTCTGACCTTTTTTTCACAATTTTACGAGATATTTAGATATGTAACGGAGGCCCGCTAGCGAAATACTATACAGGTAAACCTCACTACTCTGACCTCAAAAGGTGCTCTAGCGACAGGCGCTGGGGGCCATGGTCTTTAGCCTTCTTGTTGGAGCAACCAATTCCCATACAAAGAATCACCTGTTCGATCCCAGCTCAGCGCGTGTTGTGCACAGTAGGACCGGTGGTTTACATGTAGGGGGTCGTCCGGGATGGGAGTGATGTTTAGGGAGGTGAGTGTAACAGAGGCCAGCTAGCGAAGTGCTATGCAGGTAAACCTCACTCCTCTGACCTCAAAAGATGCTTTAGCAACAGACGCTAGGGGCCATGGTCTTTAACCTCCTTGTTAAAGCAACCAACTCTCATACAAAGAATCACCTGTTCGATCCCAGCTCGGCGCGGGTTGGGTGCAGTAGGACAGGTGGGTTACACGTGGGGGCTCGGCTGGGATGGGAGTAGGTTTAGGGTGGTGAGTGTAATGGAGGCCTGCTAGCGAAGTGCTATGCAAATTCATATACACAGGCTGTTTATTCAATTCAATTCACCATTATTTCAGATAAAAGATCATAGTAAATTGAAATAGTTCACTTTTCAAAGTTTAAGTTTAGCTCAGTTTCTGATTAGTTTTATGCTTTAGCCGATTTGAATGTTATCTCTCGATTGAATGGGCATTATCAGTGGTTATGAGCTGATAGATATGGACCAGTAGGGGCTGTTATCATCCATCCACATGGTTAATCAACTATAGATCACATATGCAGGTGAAAGTTAATGAGAATTATTTATATTATTTATTAAATTTCCTATTAATTGTATTTTATTATCGTCTACCCCAACCATCACTGTAATGTAAACAGATCTGGATCTGGAGTCTTCTCTTATTAGTAAAGCTGATTAACCATGTGAATGGATGATAAGAGCCTTCTGAGCCCACTGGCCCATATCTATTAGTTGATAACCACTTAAAATGCCCATTCAATAGAGTAGTAATATTCAAAGTGTGTGGGCTACTAATGATTGACCTAGAGAGCTAGGGTGCTGATTGAGACACTCCCTATGAGTATGTAACAAAAGAAGCATGACACATTACAATCAAATAATGATTAATTGGATTTACTCATTTTTTTTAAGCTAAGTGATTTAAAACAGGCTGAATGTAAACAAACAAATTAAGCTGAACATTAAAGCCCTGCACAGGCCTCAAATCGAAGCCCTAGCCCAGCCCTGGCCTGAGACGCACAGGCTGTAGCCCGGCCCTTGTCAAACAAAAGTATTGGCCCGAGTCCAACCTGAAGCAAGTTTTTTCTCGCCAAACAGCGTATACTGTTACAGCCATTAAAATAGACCACATTTGTATTTAATAGAAAGTTGATGGTTTTTTTTTCATTTTTTTTTTTTTTATCAGAATGACTTAAAGAAACGTTTGGATTTTTTTTTTCTGTATTTTTTAAATGTAAGATTTAGTTTAAGTGACATCGATATTCAATCGGTTTGAGTTTACTCAATTTAACCCAGTGGTGCCTGCAGCCGTACGGTTGTACGCACTGCAAGTACCAACCATGAAAGGGTGGGAATTAATGCAGCTTTTTATTTATTTATTTATTTATTTATTTATTTAATTATTTGTTTGTTTGTTTATTTGTTTATTTAATTTTTTACATAATTTAAATTGATTATTAAACAGTATACACTACGATATATTGACAAAGCAAGAAAAAATTAGAATAAATGAAGGTGTGCATTTGTGTGTTTTAAAGTGAGTATGTACTTGCATGGTGGGAGATGGGTAAAGAAATCTATTGCCTTTAGTTTTGCTTGTGGTTTTTCCGCACACTAAAACTTACAATTCAGAAAGCTATTGTTTAAAACAAGGTTCAAAATGAATAGACACTCTTTAAAATGGCCAAATTTAATGAGTCAAATATTGATCCCCCGCATGGGGCACGTGAGCCGGGAAAACTCCAGGCCCAGCCCGTGTCTATTTCATCAGACAATTCAGATCCGCCAGCTGCGCAGCCTCCTCGCATGGAACTGCTACCATCCAAGGTGTTTTAAACAATTAAAATTTTATTTAGGCTAGATTATTATTTTATTTGACAATTTATTTGTGTTTTGGCATTGTTTAAGCATATAGCGGACTTGTTTTGAAGCACTTCACCTCAAATATTATTCGTTCTTCTATTTTATCAAGTAGATCAATGACCAACAAAAATATAGATAAAAATTAGGGGCTCTATTTTAACAATGTAGGCACAAAGTCTGAAGAACAGGGCGCAAAAGTATTAAGGGCATATCCGAATCCACTTTTTGCTATCTTAAGGATGCTCTGCGCCCTGGCGCATGGTCTAACAGGGTTGTGCTTATTCTCTTAACGAGTTATGGGTGTGTTTTGATCATAACGTGCATTAAACCAATCAGAGTCTCATCTCTCATTCCCCATGGCGCATTTGCTATTTACATGGCAGACTTTGTAAGTGAAAAATCTGAACGCTAGTGAGAAATCAGTTAAACAGAGCATCTGAAGCGCGAGAATGAAAAAATGAGCCTACTTCAATCGGCCTTTACTTTCACTCTTTCGTGGATAAGGAAACATGTTGTACGCACAGACATCCATTAGCCTACATAATTAATTCTGTTTGTTAAACGCAAAAATTTGTTTCAAAACTGTTTCTAAATTCAGTTCTAATTTCCAGCAAAAGAATAAATGAACAATAATAATGAGTTATATCCAAACACACATGCTATGCCCTATATGGTCCAAAACCTGACAGGAGGACAAATCTAAGCTTAATAATAAAAATAATAATAATGTTTTAATAATATTTATTAATGTTTTTAATAATACTACTACTACAATACTACTAATAATAATAACATTATACAAAAAAAAATTGTCATGAATAAACTAGAAAAAGCCACCCGAGATGAAGAAGGCATGGAGGCAGTGGTTTTTATATTTATGTAGAAAGTAATTTATTTAAAAAAATAATTTAATCCCTTAATTCTTTTTCATGTGTAAAGATATTTGTGCAATGTGTAAGCGAGGCGTAAAACTGACGGGCTCTGCGCTGGACTTTAGACCTGCTTTCAGCTGGTCTATTGAACAGTCTATTTTAGTTCCTCAAAATAGCAGCGTGTCAACAATGCGCCTTAACACACCTCTTTTCTAGACCGAAACACCCATGAGTCCACAAAGTGGCGCAAATGGATATGTTATTTGAACAATGTGCCGGAAAACAGGAAAATTTGTGTTGCGTTGGTCTAAAAATAGCAACACGTCGTGGAAAAATGTCTTGCGCCTTATTGTGCCTTGTGTATGATAGGGCCCTAAAAGACAAACTAAAAATATATATACAAATTTTATTTTTGTTTGAGCCCATACATTACTCAACTGTGCGTGGATGATGTTGCAGTCAGTGGAAAATAAGGATTTAATTAATGCTTCACTAATTGTACCACAATCCTGTCATATATTAGTAAATTTATTAATATGTCATAATTTTAAAGATTATATCTAGAGCATCAGATTTTTCCTTGGTGCTGATGTGCTTTAATTACATTTACATTTCAAAGAAAATATTACAATATCAAAAAAGAAATTAATTATGTCAAAACGAATGCCCTTAAATAAAGTAGCCTTTGACAGCAAGCATCAGTGTTTCTTGACATTGAAATAAGAATAAGGGATGATGAGGCGGGGCAGTGCTGGATTTGTGCATAATTGGAATAAAATCCGGCAGGTCCCCTGGACTTACAAGTTGTGCATTGTGTCTAACCAGTTGGCTCCTCATTTAAAGTTGTCACTATTTGAAAAGATGACCAGAAGTTTTTCACTAGAGTTTTAAGTTCACTATTGCTAATTTTTCTCTTTATGTTTTCTATTGTACGTGGCTGGAAATCTCTATGGACGAGACATCTCGGGCGCTTTCAGACTGCACGCATTAGATCTCATTAAACTTTATTTTTCAATTTTTTTCTAATGCAGCCCCGTTGGGCCCGGGCTCAAATGCAGGGCTCTACTGAACATCACTTAACTTAATTTGTTTGTTTAAATTCAACCCATATACGTTTGCAAGCACTTCCTTTGAAAAATGTAGTAAATTATATTAGTAATATTTAATAATTTACTCATATTTAGTACATTAAATTTGAGTAAATCCAATTAATCGTTTTTTTCAGTATACTTGTGGCGAAATGATCAAATAAAGTACCTACTCAAAAGAATTTACAATGTTGCAGCCACTGAGTCCCATTTCCTTTTCAAATATCCTGTTCCATTCTCAAGTAATCAGATTAGAGACGTAAACGGGCTTCGGCAGTGTTTCATGTTGACTTTAAAGTAGGATTAAAAACATTGGATAACGTCTCGCATAATACTCCAAAATCTGTGTACTACTGATATTGTTAGTATCAGTGCATTTACACACCAAATTTCCTTCACAAAGGCGAATGGTCCAATAACATGTTCCTCTCATATCGACAGAGAAAACAAAAACGCACGTCTCTTAAATTAACTCAAAATAAAATGAGAAGCAAATTTCTCTTTGGACTCTTCCTCCGATTGTGGATTCCGGTGAAGTGTATTAATCCTCCAGAAAAGTCTATACACTCCAGGGTTTTCATGATTTCAGCAATACTTTGTATGATAATCAGTGCTGTCTGTTGCTCTGGTTGCGCTTCGTCTGGTGGGCTCTAGGTGGCGCTGGTGTCCTGTAAACAGGTCTGACAGCAGCGCTGGCGATACAGATCCACAGGGCAGAGCTTTAAACGCTTGACCACAGGACAGTAGTGCGTTCTGTCTTTACACTCGCCTACAGAAAGACACACAACACAACGGATAATCAGATTCGTATATTAACTGCAAATCTAAATATACTGGAACACAGACTAAACTTGACATAATCAATGGAAAGTTGAAGAAAAAAAAAAGAGTTAAAAATAGAGAAAGTTATAATAATAATAATAATAATAATAATAATAATAATAATAATAATAAGCAGGATAGTTAACTTAATTTGATACTTGCATTTTCTTGAGATGGGACTTTTTTCAGTGTGTGGATAAAAGAACTAATTAACAAAAACAAATGTACATAAAAGACAAAAACTAAAAGTAGTGATAGAGCTGATTTGCAAATTTTGTAACTTGTAAATGAGTCTTTCTGTGTTGTTATTATAATAGTAGTAGTATTAATAATACTATAATAAGAATAATAAGAACAATAATAATACTTTATTATTATTATTATTATTATTATTATTATTATTATTATTATTATTGATGATACCAACAACAAACTTGCACATTATAACAAAGCATTGCAAAGCATTGTTATAATAAATCACGAATAATATAATAGTTTGTATATTATTATTATTATTATTACTATTATTATTATTATTAATGATAATAATACCAACACCAACAAATAAAACATTATTATAATAATCACAAAAAGTATTTGTAGAATTATTAAGTATAATTATCTCTAGTATAATAATAAAATTAATAATAATAATAATAATACAACTAATAATAACAATAAATAATAATAATATTAATTACATTAATACTACTACTACTTCCACCACTAATAATAACTATTATTATTATCATCATCAAGAATAATATTATCACTAGTATAATAATAATAACAACAACAACAACAACAACAATAAAAATTATAATGATAACAATTAATATTAATATTAATAATGAAACATTGTTATAATAATTAAAAATAGTATTATTTCTTGTATAATAATAATAATAATAATTACATCAATCACACTACTACTACTACTATATTAATAATTATTATTATTATCATCAAAAATAATAGTATCACTAGCATAATAATAATTAATAATAATAATAAATAATTTTTATATTAATCAAAAATGGTATTACCTCTAGTATAATAACAATAATAATAATAATAATAATAATAATAATAAAGATAATAACAATAACATCAATAACATTACTACTACCACTAATAATAATAAAATTGATAATAATAATAATAATAATAATAATAATTATTATTATTATTATTATTACAATGATAATACAATATTTGTTAATAATAATAATAATAATAACAGTAATAACTACATCAACACTACTATTACTACTACTAATAATAATAAAAATAATAATTATTATTATTATTATTAACAAAAGTCCTATCACTATAATAATAATAATAATAATAGTAATAATAATAATAATAACAACAACTACATCAGCACTACTACTACTAATAATAATAATAATAAAACATTGTTATAATAATCAAAAATAGTATTATCTCTACTATAATAATAATATTATTATTAATAATAATAATATCAATAACACTACTACTACCACTAATAATAATAATAATAATAATAATAATAATAATAATAACTATATCAACACTACTACTACTACTACTACTACCACTAATAATAATAATAATAATAATAATAATAATAATAATAACTATATCAACACTACTACTACTACTACTACCACTAATAATAATAAAATTGATAATAATAATAATAATAATAATAATAATAATAATAATAATTATTATTATTATTACAATGATAATACAATATTTGTTAATAATAATAATAATAATAACAGTAATAACTACATCAACACTACTATTACTACTACTACTAATAATAAAAAAAATAATTATTATTATTATTATTAACAAAAGTCCTATCACTATAATAATAATAATAATAATAGTAATAATAATAATAATAACAACAACTACATCAGCACTACTACTACTAATAATAATAATAATAAAACATTGTTATAATAATCAAAAATAGTATTATCTCTACTATAATAATAATATTATTATTAATAATAATAATATCAATAACACTACTACTACCACTAATAATAATAATAATAATAATAATAATAATAATAATAATAACTATATCAACACTACTACTACTACTACTACTACCACTAATAATAATAATAATAATAATAATAATAATAATAATAACTATATCAACACTACTACTACTACTACTACTACCACTAATAATAATAATAATAATAATAATAACTATATCAACACTACTACTACTACTACTACTACTACTACTACTAATAATAATAATAATAATAATAACTACATCAACACTACTACTACTACTACTACTACTACTACTACTACTACTAATAATAATAATAATAATAATAAAACTTTGTTAGAATAATCAAAAATAGTATTATCTCTAGTATAATAATAATAATAATTACATCAATAACACTACTACTACCATTAATAATAATAATAATAATAATAATAATAATTATTATTATTATTATTATTATTATTTATCATTTATAATAATAATAATTATTATTATTATTACAGTGATTTTTGTTATTAATAATAATAATAGTAATAACTACATCAACACTTCTACTAGTTATTATAATAATTATTATTATTATTATTTCTATTATAAATAATATTGTTTGTGATTATTATTTCAGTGTTTGTTTATTTATTTATTTATTCATTCAGGGCACATATTGTATACTCTACAGAGAAAATCTATTTCAAATAAATAAATAAATAAATAAATAAATACATAAAAATAAAATCATTTTTCCTATGATGTCAACTACAATCTTGGACTGAAGGTTATTGCAATGCATTTTGGAACTTTGTGCTCAAAAGACATTGATATGAATGAGAATGTGAAACTAATGCTAACATTTGGAAATCAAAAATCTTCTCTTTTGCTGCATTGCAAATTCAGGTCCTGTTAACAAATAGCATGAAAATAAACCAAACGTTGCAGGCATGTGTAACATCTGCTTTATTTTCACTTTTGAAATACGTGTCTCAGACATTTATTAAAAAGACAATCTTTAAAGTGTGACAACATTTCCTGTTCACTGTGCCATGAGAAGAAACACTTCCCGCTCAAAGTCTAACTTGACCGCGGCTTCACACTCTAAAAACAATAAAAACTCATTTATAGGTGTTATTTTATTAAATATTTCTGCACCCAGAAACAAGTAAGGTGACACAAAAAATGACATTTCATTAAATCTGACCGCAGAACAGCGAAGAACAAAAAGCAGATGTTTGGATTTCTGAATAAACCGAGCTTTAAATTTTCTTTTTTTAAAACCCAGCAACAAGAGCGAGTTTCCACCCGGGATGCTGTGATAACTTGTAAAAACATGAACAAACAGCAGGTTTTGCAGAGTGACAGAGCAAGCCAATATATTTCCACTCTCAGGTCTGTAATATTTTCCCTAATAAAACATAATAGTGGCGAATGAGGGCAGACATTTTTATAATAATCTTTACTATGTTTTTTTTTGTAATAATAATAATAATAATAATTAATATTATTATTATTAATATTATTATTATTATTATTATTATTATTAATATTAATAATAATAATAATACTATAACAATAATAATTATTATTTGTATTTTTTTTTGTAAATTGGTGTTAATAATAATAATAATAATTACTATTAATTATTACTAGTAATTACTATTATTATTATTAATAATTTTGTCAATTAAATTAAATACATTTTAATTACATTATACAATGTTTTTGGTGTTGATAATAATAATAAAGAAATAAAGAAATAAAGAAAGAAATAAAAATAATAATAACAAAAATAATTACTATTATTATTATTACTATTATTATTTATTTTTTATTGTTTGCAATTAAATTTAATTAAATTGTTCATACCACTGTAGTGACCACCGATAAAGAAGGGAATAAACTAAACCTTTATAATAATCTTCATAATATGTTTTTTGGTGTTGAATTATTATCATTATTATATTATTATTATTATTATTATTATCATCATTATTATTAATTTTTTTTGCAATTTTTCTTGCAAATTGGTGTTAATAATTATTATAATAATTACTATTAATTATTATTAGTAATTACAGTTATTATTACTATTATTAATATTTTTTGCAATTTAATTCAATTAATTTTTATTACAATATACAATGTTTTTTGGCGTGTATTATAGTAATAATATTAATTATAATGGGCAGAACGGTGGCGCAGTGGGTAGCACGTTCACCTCACAGCAAGAAGGTCACTGCCTGAGCCTCGGCTGGGTCAGTTGGATTTCTGTGTGGAGTTTGCATGTTCTCCCCATGTTGGCATGGGTTTCCTCTAGGTGCTCCAGTTTCCCCCACAGTCCAAAAACATGTGGTATAGGTGAATTGGGTAAGCTAAATTGTCCGTAGTGTATGTGTGTGAATGAGTATGGATGTTTCCCAGAGATGGGTTGCAGCTGGAAGGGCAACCGCTGCTAAGGGCAGACTAAGCCTTAAGAAAATTAATGAATAATAATAATAATAATTCAGATTTATTTATTTTTGCAATTAAATTTAATTAAATTGTTCATTCCGCTGTAGTGACCACTGATAAAAAGGGAATAAACTGAATGAAAGTGAGGAGAGTGAAAATAAAATAAAATAAAAATAAAATATAATATAATAAAACACTTGAGGCAGACATCTTTATAATAATCTTTATACAATGTTTTTTTTTGTTGATAATAATAATAATAAGAAGAATAATAATAATGAATAATCATAAAAATTTAATAAAAATAATAATAATGTAATAATAATAATAATAATAATAATAATAATAATAATAATAATAATGCAATGATAATAATAATAATAATAATAATAATAATAATGCAATGATAATAATAATAATAATAATGTAAAATAATAATAAAAAAATAATGTAATAATAATAATAGTAATAATGTAATAATAATAATGTAATAATAACAATAATAATGTAATAATTCTAATAATTCTAATTATTATTATTATTTTAGTTTTTGCAATTCAATTTAATTTAATTTAATTCAACGTGGTTCATTCCGTTGTTGCGACCCCTGATAAAAAAAGGGAATAAGCCAAATGAACGCATGGAGGACAAAAATAAAATTAAACAGAAAATAAAATAAAATAACTTACAATAAAACATTCAGTGATGCTCAACAGTAATGGCAGCTATGTGAAACACATATTTCTTGTTAGTTTTGTGTTGTTTTTGATGATGATCATTATTAATAATGTATATAATAATAAAGAAAACCATGCACACAAAAAATAAAAGTTCATTTATAGGTGATTGTTTTACAATTATTATTATTATTCAATATTTGCGCACTAGGAAACAACTTTGGTGACCCGAAAATAGCATTCAGGATTCCTGAAATGACCAAGCTTGAAAAAAACCTTGCAAAAACCTGTGATAACTCATGAAAAAAGGGCAAAACTAGGTTTTGCAGAGTGATGGAACAAGCCAATATACGGTATTTTGATAGTCTGCGATATTTTCCATAATAAAACACAACAGTGTTGAACAAGTGCAAACATCATAGCTGAGTCAAACAGAGAGAAACCTACTGCCACAGGAAGTGATGTTGCAGTGTTGCCAGGTAACCGGCCGCCGTTGCCAGGCGCAGTGCTGGTCTGGTAGAGTTTTCTTGTTCTGGCGATGGACACACTCCACTCTGCGGGATTGGAAGCCGCTGCCGCAGGCCACAGTGCACGTCCTCCAGGGAAAGACCTTCCAGTGCACATCACACATCTCTGAGGAGCAGTTCCTCACCGCTGACGGCCTGGACAGCAGCAGATACCACATGTTAAAATAATGCTGTGTTGAAGAAGAAGAAGGGGAAGAAATGTTCAACAGTACAAGTCTGGCACCTTTCTTTCGGGTCGCATGTTTTGGATGTGGAGTTGCTGAAGAGTCTGCATGAGACTGTTCTGGTCTGTGTGGCCATCGCTGGACCCAGACACCGACCTGCACACTGATGGACATCACAGGACAGGATTAACAACATAGCAGGACAGTATATAATTGAAGTGAATAATTAGCCCCCCTGCATATTTTTCCCCCAATTTCTGTTTAATGGAGAGAAGATTTTTGTCAACACATTTCTAAACATAATAGTTTTAATAATTCATTTCTAATAACTGATTTATTTTATCTTTGTCATGATGACAGTAAATAATAGTTGACAAGATATTTTTCAAGATATTAGTATTCAGCTTTAAGTGACATTTAAAGGCTTAACTAGGTTAATTAGGCAAGTTAATCCTCCTTTTCACTGCACATGACAAACGACAGACCGGAAGTCATTCATTTCCAATGGAGAGTAGTCCAGGAACTGCATGTAGTTTCGATCATCTGATCCAATTTGAGCTGCGGATACGTTGAAATATTTGAACTCCTGCGACTAGACCAGGCATGGGCAAACTTGATCCTCGAGGGCCGGTGTCCCTGTAGAGTTTTGCTCCAACACAAATCAAACACACCTGAACACCCTAATTAGTGTCTTTAAGATCACTAGAAAGCTACAAGCAGGTGTGTTTAATTAGGGTTGAAGCAAAACTATGCAGGGACACCAACCCTCCAGGATCGAGTTTGCCCATCCCTGGACTAGACCGTATGTGCCCGGCCGATCAGATTATTTTTTGAATCAGAAAAAAGTCTATATTAAAAAACATTTTTATTCATAAATGAGTAATTAAAAAAAGAATTATGTTGTCTCCACATTTATTCCAATATTTTAGCGGTCTTTTAGTTTCATTCATTCATTTATTCATTCATTCAACCATGGTGAACGCACAGAGAATAAAGGCTCTTGCTTTTGCACTCCTTTATTTCGGACACTCTCCCATGGCACACGACAACACTGAAAATTCTGTGTGATTGCCACAAGGGGGCGTATTCCGACAGTCATGTCCAAAATGTTGTGTGCAGTAGAAAAGCGGCTTCAGAGTCGGTCAGACTAGTTGGTTTGGTGATCTGACTGGTTATTCAGCAACGAATCGGAGCACAAATGTGATGTAGTAAAGTAACGTAGCAAGTAAACAATTCAAGTCAAGAAGGAACAGTATATTTTATAGCGATATTTTCTCTACATTTTTCAAATATTTGCAAATGATATGGATTATTAGACTACCAGACATTTTTTCAGAAGTGAATCCCTGTGGTGAGTGACGATTACTGTGATAATGGTGCTAGATGCAGCTTTGCTCATGCTTTGCATGCACACATCGGAGGTTCCGGTCACCCACTGTGAATGAGAAAACCAACACAGGCTCATTCTGAAAACGTAGTCCCACGGAGGTACGTATGGTTGCATTTCATTTTTTTTTTAACGAACGCTACGGGGTTGTATGACGCCGTTCCTTTTTGCGCTTACTAGCTGACCGTTTACCCCGTGTGGAGGGCTTTCCCGCCGCAACCAGTTGTCCAGTTAGCTCGTCGTGTACGTTGGTGGACTTGAGAAGCAGAGAGGAGATGACCACGACGACGACGGTGGGGTTCGAGTCCGGGGAAGAGCGGTTCCAGAAATCAGGTTAGACAAAAACAGAATCCAAAAAATAAAATGAACGAGTGAATAACAGGGTGAGAATGTGGTAAAATCCGAAAAAGTGGTAAAAATAAGATGAGGGCTTTTCTTTTTCTGGACGGCTTTTGTAAATCGTTGGTTGGGTTTTAGGGAAGTAAGTGGGTGGGCGGGTCAATCGATAAAATTGGTTGGGTTTAGGGAAAGAGAAGGATGGGTCTGTCAATTGGTCGGCTTGCCAGTCAGTCATCCAGTCTTTCAGCCAGTCAGACAGATGCTCGGTCGACAGCGGCCTCTGGTGGGTTTACGCGAAAACAGCGCGGGCGCAAACGGCACTTGCGAGAGAAATTTGAGATACAAAAAAAGCGAACGCAGCGGCCTCTTGTGGATTCGCGAAAAAACAAAAACTACGTAGGGCGTATTTCGCAGTCTCCAGAAACATCCACAGGACTACGTTTTCAGAATGAGCCTGGGTTGGAGAAAACAGATACTGCCCTCCGTGGTCACGAAAAAACAAGTCCTCCACACAGGCTCAGAATGCACACTTCTGAACGCACACTTTAGTACACCGCTGTCCATTTGGTGTGTTCACGGGCAGCTTTTGGCGTCCAGCACCAAGTGGACCCCAAACAACTAGAGTCGACGAGACCACCAGAATTTTCATTCACTAAAACAATAAACTTTCTGATCTGAGAGGAAGATCAGGAAACCAGCTGTTCTATTGAAATCACCCTGAGCCCCCCCTTCGTGACCTTTACTTTACCTTCTCCACCAGAGCAGATCACTCACGTTTCCACACAGACTGTCCAAGTTTTTAATTTAGTGTATCTTGTAGTTTTATATTAATGTTTGGTATCATTTTAAATGTCTCTGTGTGGTTGGTAAAGTGCCTCTGAGCTTTTGCATCAGAGACTTATATGCTGCAACGTACTTTATACATTTATAACTCTTGGATTTATCTTTGAGTAACTGATGTTGTACATTTCTAAATTGGCTTTTTATTCTTTGATTCTGTAATTGGCATGATACACTTTCATCTTGGAAAATAAAGTGTTAAGATTTGATTCATTCTGAATTCTCCTGAAATCTTTTATATCCAGTAGATTGAGTGGAGTCTGCGCTTCCATTATGTTTGTGACATGATTATATTGGATTTTTCAGACGCGTTTGACTGTACGGAGCAGTGTGGCACAACAGCATGAAGATCTTGCTGATATCAGAGATTAGTTGTATGTAAATTACTAAATTAACTATTCTTTTAGGATGAGTGAGCAGGAGGCAACCAGATTATTTTGGCTCGTTTCCACTGAGTGGTACAGTTTGGTACGGTATGGGTCACCTTTATCAGGCCTGCATTTCAACTACCAAGGGTACCCTTTTGGTGGGTGTGGTGTACGACAGAGAGTTTCAGTCGACCAGTGGTGTAGTCCTAAAAAAATAGGTGGTGTACTATTACCCACCCAATCCAAATTTTAAAAGTTGGTAAAGAAACGACGAAAGTCAATGTATCTTTGATTCATTTGATTTATACACACACACACACACACACACACACACACACACACACACACACACACACACACACACTGCACAGCTGTGGTTTGCTGACTAACTAAAAAACGAGTTCAGAAGCGGGGTTCTGCCGCCGTTTTTATATCAAATTTAAAGGGGACTGAGGCGATCATTTAGTTGTGTACAGGTAATCGCAAAAGTGTTAGGGGGACTGAATGGAAATATACGAGGGATAAAGCGACGCCCATGCTGTTTTATCATTTTACTTGAACGTTTCAGCGAGACATTATTCAGCTGATTTTTTGTGATCTTCGAAAAACTCAATACACAAAAATTAGGGAAGTCTAATCACCAAAACCAGGGAGTATACCGAGAGTATGATCCTCAGAAGTCGTGATACCCAAACAGCTTGTGGAAAAAAGTAGGCATACTGAGTATACGTGCGTATAGCAAGGACTACACCACTGCAGTCGACGTCATTCTTGCACAAATAAATGTCACAGTAAAGCTGTACAGATCGTTCACAAATCATATGAGAAGCACTTCTCACAAACAGATGCTTTAAACATATAAATACTTGTTTAGAAATGTTTATTACTAACTTTTCTATGAATATGATTTGATTATAACTGCAGATCAATTACGGTGCGAAATAGCCTACTCTAACATCTGTGATTATACAAAATAAATATATAAATACAACATATATGAGCACATACAGACCCTTACAGTCTCCGATATGTTACTAATTACAGAAAAACTACGCACAGCAGACATTTAGTCCTTATTTAGGTTCATAAACAACATAAAATATAGCCCACAGTCAGTGCAAGCCTCTCATCTGTGTCTGTAATCTTCACCAGCTCATGTAAGCTCTGTTAGAGAGTAATTTTGTCATTCCGAGTTCATAATAGTCCAAAAAGTGATGATAAACATGGCAGTTTGTTCATGATTCAGGTTGCTGAAACAATTTGCTCCTGTGTTTTGTCAGGCTTCTCCTTTGTTCGCGCTTCACTCTCGCGTTTGTCCTTTTCTTTCTGAATGGATCAGATGACTGAGACTTTTCAATAAACACACACACGTTATTAACATCAGCTCAAGAAGTTTGTTATATCAAATATAGACGAGATCACAAGCTCCCTGGAGAAAGCGAAAACCGCTTGCACTTTTATACGGCCTCCTAAAAACAACAACAGAACATGGCAGATTTTGTTCTTCTTGGCTTTGTGGATGTTCATCAAGACAACGACAAGGTTAGTTTGAGCTTGGGTCATCCATGGCTCGCTATTATATGCATATAGTATTTCCATGTAATGTCTCGGGCTGTGTATTTAAAAAACATGGCGGTTCCTTCGTTTTCATTCTAGCTAGCTCCACGAGATCGTGACGTATCTCTGTAACCAAATTAGCATTCAGCTGTGTGTGTAGCTCTACCTTTTGGTACCCTTTCTCATTTTTGGTACCCTTTTGAAAGGGGGCCGAAAAAGTGGTACGGCTCGGTTCAGTACGCTTTTTGACCATGGAAACGGCCATAAAAGCGTACCGAACCGAACCGTACCACTCAGTGGAAACGGGCCATTTGAGTGTTAGTTAACCCTACATCCTCTGACTAACTCCAGAGTGTCGAGATAATGTCAGTGAGAAGAAACGCAATCCTGAAGAGTGGAACTTTAAGCAGCGTTTGGTCCCTAATGAACGTATAACTGAAAAGTAGGGGATCAGATATAAATCAAAACTTTAAATTGAGTCATAAATGATAAATGTGATCCGTTCTTACAATTGGAAATACAGTCTACATTTGATGGTCGCTCAAAATTGGAGTCAGATTAAATTTGGAGCTGAAAAACAAATAAATAAATTCCAATAAATAACAGAATTCTTGTCAGAAGCACTAGATAAAGCTTACATGCATTTAACCTTCAACCATGCTGTTGCTTTTGTCATTGGGCTATTAGGTGGACTTCTACAGTGTGTATCAGCCTTTAAAGATACACTCGATAAAAAATTACCCGTGCCACATTTTGAATGTGTGGGGATGTTTGCTCATCCACAAATGACAAAGATCAGCTCTAATCAGGGTAGGAATCGGTCTCTTAAGATGTAAGTGTCACAATGTTAACCCATGTGTAGTCAAAAGTACTACCCTTTTTATATTTTCGTGGCTGTTTTTGCCCCATTGGCTTCCATTTTAATTTTTTTCGATTGCAAAGACATGACAGCATATAATCATGCAATCTTGATTGTTGCTGGTTTTTACTGTTAGGATGAGATAAAATGTGTGATTTATACTTTTGAAATCAATCCATTTGCTGAAACACAGAGAAAACTGTGGCCAAATTAAGAATCAAAATCAAACCAGAGTGGATGAAAACATCTCCAACAGCACACAAGGGTTAAGGAGAATTTGTGACCAAACCTTCATCAGCAGAAAGAATCAAAAGGCCAGACTAACCTTTGCTGAGGAGCATGTTGTGCCAGCAGCCATTCACTTGAATTACAGAGTATGAATCTCCAAGCAGCACGGTTTCAGCTAAAAATAACTTGAGTGTACTACTGAAGAAATATAGTGACCTACAGTACAACACTTCTTGTAGGAAAACTATCAGTGTTGATAATCTCAACGAGTTACTTTAACCAACATCATGTACTGATATATCACACTACCTGACAAAAGTCTTGTCGTCAATCCCAGTTGTAAGAGCAACAAATAATAACTTGACTTCTAGTTGGTCATTGAAGTGGCAGAAGGTAGATTTTTCTGATGAATCATCTGTTGAACTGCATCCCAATCATCACAAATACTGCAGAAGACCTACTGGAACCCACATGGAGCCAAGATTCTTATAGAAATCAGTCAAGTTTGGTGAAGGAAAAATCATGGTTTGGGTTTACATTCAGTATGTGGGCGGGCGAGAGATCTGCAGAGTGGATGGCAACATTAACAGCCTGAGGTATCAAGACTATCAAGCTATTGTTGTTCCTAAAACTGGGATAGGTGACAAGACTTTTGTCAAGTAGTGTGGTTATGACCACTATTTTAGATGACTGTTCCACATTAAAGAGGTCAGAATAAATATATAAAAGCATCAGTGAATGTACCTTCCCCCATGGGCCAGAGATCCACTCAACACAGGCCTGAGAGCTGCACTCCTGCCTGTCTTCGGGTCGAGGAGATCCTTCACACTCACTGCTAGGCAAAACCTTCACACTTCCAGAAGCTTCCACCTGCTGACAGGAGACCCGCCTCTCTCTGAAGCCCTGCCCACAGGAACTGGAGCACCTCGACCACACCGTTGACACCCAGCTGACAAATACGGAGAGGAGAAATCATTCAGTTGGGAGTTTTCAGTATTGCATGATGTATCCAGATTTCCTTCTAAAATATATATATATATATATATATATATATATATATATATATATATATATATATATATATATAGTAATAATAATATTTTAAAAGAGCATTACAGTGAAAGTATTCTAAACTGCAATGCACTCAGCTTGACCTTCCAGTGTAATCTGATGAGCCTGAAGTCATGATTTAACACATACATAAGTGAAAAAATAGATATACTTATTAACATGGCTTGACATTAACTTTATTGATCACCAGCCACTGTGGCTAGCAGATTTGCAACATTACTAGCCACTTGCCATTTTCACTAGCCACAATTTTGTTGTTGGGACAATATATTTTATTTGCATAAATTTGACTTTGACATGCTACAATGACTTGATTTAGACTTTGTGTTATGTCCACATGCCTCCTCACTCATTTCACTTTTTTTGTGTATGAGCTTAATCTGCATGAGCAAAAGGGTTGTGGTTTCATAGTGTCACATTGCAGTAATTTTTATTTCACATGACTTTTTAGGGCTTAACACTAAGGATTTACCAAATTTATCTCTGACCACACCAAAAATAAATAAATTATTATTTTTTTTAGCCACAAATTTTAAATAATATGTCAAAACAAGCAAAATATAGCTGTATAAATGCAATTTTTATTCAATAAAACCTTTAAAAAAAACAATTGACATTTAAAAAAGAATTATTGCCATCTAAAACTATGCACAGTAATCTGTCCAGGCTAAAGGTCACGATCACCAGTTAACTACACATACATGTGGAGTTAATCTCCTATTAAAGCAGTGTTATTGTAAAAAATTATAATTAAACCATAGTAACAAAAATAACTGAGCAAAAGAAAGTACGTGAAAAACATACCATGTGTGATAATGTAAGGATCATTACGCGCACATGGATAAATTAGGCCCATAATCTGTTCAAAGAATGGTTAAAGCGAAAGCGTTGCTGCTTACAAAAAGAGCTGCTCTTGAGAGCAGCAGGATTGTGGGTGCTTCTCGATTCTAAGATCACATTTGCACGCATATTGGGCCATCTCTACTGTCGAACCATGCTTTTAATGAAATTACATTTTAAAATTGATCTTCAACTTTATATAACATTGGTCTGCTAGTTAGTCACATCATACTACCTCCCTATATACTATGACACTGTCTCTTTATCATAATTATCATGTTTACAAGCCTTTTTGTACTCTATACACCTGCACAACTCTGATTTGCACTCATTACCATATGCTCTTAAGTGTAATTGTATTGTTTACAAATTTTTATTTTTTAGGTATAATTTTAGATTACATTTTACATATAATTTTAGATTACATTTTATATATAATTTTAGATTACATTTTATGTATATTTTTAGATAACATTTTATGTATAATTTTAGATTACATTTTACGCATGTTAGATTACATTTTATGCATTTTTTAGATTACATTTTATGTACAATTTTAAATTACATTTAATGTATATTTTTAGATTACATTTTATGTATAATGTTAGATTACATTTTACGTATAATGTTAGATTACATTTTATGTATAATTTTAGATTACATTTTACGTATAATTTTAGATTACATTTTATGTATAATTTTAGATTACATTTTACGTATAATTTTAGATTACATTTTACGCATAATTTTAGATTACATTTTATGTATAATTTTAGATTACATTTAATGTATAATTTTAGATTACATTTTACATGTAATTTTAGAGTACATTTAATGTATAATTTTAGATTACATTTAATGTATAATTTTAGATTACATTTTACATATAATTTTAGATTACATTTAATGTATAATTTTAGATTACATTTTACATATAATTTTAGATTACATTTTACGTGTAATTTTAGATTACATTTTATGTATAATTTTAGATTACATTTTATGTATAATTTTAGATTACATTTTACGTATAATTTTAGATTACATTTTACATATAATTTTAGATTACATTTTACGTATAATGTTAGATTACATTTTACGTATAATATTAGATTACATTTTACATATAATTTTAGATTACATTTTATGTATAATTTTAGATTACATTTAATGTATAATTTTAGATTACATTTTACGTATAATTTTAGATTACATTTAATGTTTAATTTTAGATTACATTTTACGTATAATGTTAGATTACATTTAATGTATAATTTTAGATTACATTTTACGTATAATTTTAGATTACATTTTACGTATAATTTTAGATTACATTTTACGTATAATGTTAGATTACATTTTACGGATAATGTTAGATTACATTTTACGTATAATATTAGATTACATCTTACGTATAATTTTAGATTACATTTAATGTATAATTTTAGATTACATTTAATGTATAATGTTAGATTACATTTTACGTATAATTTTAGATTACATTTTACGTATAATTTTAGATTACATTTTACGTATAATTTTAGATTACATTTTACGTATAATTTTAGATTACATTTTACATATAATTTTAGATTACATTTTATGTATAATTTTAAATATTTTTAAATTTTAAATATTTAATTTTAAATGTATAATTTGCCATTCCTTTTCACAACACTTAAAAGACACCAAGTGATGAAGTGTTTCAGTCCAATTCTTTTAATTTTCTAATTTTGTCCCATTCTTCCTGTAAACAAGTCTTAAGGTGGGCAACAGTACAAGGTCTTCCTTGTCGCATTTTGTGCTTCAAAATGCGCAACACATTCTCTATTGGAGACAGGTCGGGACTGCAGGCAGACCAGTCAAGTACCTGTATCCTCTTCAGTAAAGTTGGTGTTTCATTCAGAAAGATGGGGAAAAGGGTTTGGGGGGAGTTATTACAACTAAACAGACTCCTCCTCCTGCTCACCATTTCTGTTTGTTGTCAACACTGACAGTTGGAGGGGCATGGTGAAGTATGTTAGCCACGCCCAATACCTCTAACAGACGTAATTTGAGAATTTAACTGAAAACAAACAGGAAGTGCATTTTCAGATTTCAATGAAAGACTGCAAGAGCAACCTATTTTTGTTTTTCTTAATGACATGAATAGATGAATTGTTCACCACACAACTAGCAATGGGAGCTAACAAACTCAATATGGCTAGTTTTGATTTCATGTGTACTTTAAACACATGCTAACTAACCCCAAAACATCAAGCCAACACTGGACATCCGCCATTCCAAACTGACAAGGAAATACATCCCCACACGTTTTCCACAGTGTTTCTAACTGGCGATATGAGCTGCTGGACATATTTGCTTCTTGAAAAAGCACAGCTTGTGCCCGAGTCACTAGGGAGCTGGGAGCCTCTGCGGGGCATTCGGGGTTGTGTTAGAGCGAAAGAAGCAGTAACAAAGACACGCTTTGTGAGAGGATCTCCCGCTGATGGCTCTGAACTGACGCTAAGCGCTTTTACAGAGCCATATGATTCATGTGCGAGCCCAGACGCATGGCAATAATCAGATGATGTTTTTGGCATGGACGTATAGAAGTCAGAGAGCGTTCGTGTGCACTATCTGTCCTGTTTTTTTTTTTCCCCCGTGAAACCCTGAAACCCTCAATCAATCAGCTCACGATATGAAACGTGGACTATGCTAATGAGTCAGGCACGGAATATTTTCCCTGCAAGCAAAAAAAAGGCTTCATTTTATATGAAGGAGAAAGAGTGTATTTTCCCTTCGCAGGTTTAATAGTGTGTGTTTAACAAGACACAACTTTCTTTATGTTTAATTCAACGCGTTACTTCTCATTTCTTTTACATTCACTCACAAAAATGCTGTTTGCTGTTTGTTCAACCTACTTATTTAAAGGTCACATGGACTTAAAATCAAGTTTTTTAGATGCTAGTATCATTATTGTTGGTTTTTTAGGATATCTGTAAGCTAGTATGCTCCAAAGCAGTGACAAAATCAGCGTTTAGAAGATATGAAACTGATATAAACATGTACAGCTTGAGTTTGTCACTTCCGCCACATTAGACTCTGGGGCGGGTTTAGAGGGCCAGACCAATACAGTTAAACTCTAATGTTTAAAAACGAATCAGTTTTACACAAAATGTATTTTATATATCACAATATCAACTTCATGTAAATGCCACAGGGTTGTTTGTTTGATTGCTTCACCTTGATTTTTTTCATTCATTCATTCATTCATTCATTCATTCATTCATTCATTCATTTTTTTTTTCTTCACTTCTGCCTTTAGTGAATTTTTTTCATTCATTCATTCATTCATTCATTCATTTTTTTTTTCTTCACTTCCGCCATTAGTGAACTTTTTTTTCCCTCTCCGCTGTCGCCACTGGCTTGCATGGTTCAGGATCATTCATTAAATCGTTCATTTAATCATTTGTTTATTTATTCATTCATTCATTCATTCATTCATTCATTCAAGCATTCATTTAGCCATTCATTCATTCATTCATCCATTAAGTAATTTATTCATTTAATCATTCATTCACTCATTCATTCATTTAATCATTCATTCTTTCATTCATTCAATAATTTATTCATTTAATGATTCATTCATACAATTATTTATTCATTCATTTATTCATTTAACTATTCATTTTTTCATTCATTCATTCATTCATTCATTTATTCATATAATCATTGATTCATTTATTCATTCATTTAATCATTCATTCATTCATTTATACAATTATTAATTAATTAATTAATTCATTCATTTATACATTCATTCATTCAATCATTCATTTATTCATTTAATCATTCATTCATTCGTTCATTCATTTAACCGTTCATTCATTCATTCATTTATACATTCATTCATTAAATCATTCGTTTATTTATTTATTCATTTATTCATTCATTTATTCATTCAATCATTCATTCATTCAGCCATTCATTCATTCAATCATTAAGTAATTTATTCATTTAATCATTCATTCATTTAATCATTTATTCATTCATTCATTCAATGATTCATTCATACAATTATTTATTTATTCATTTATTCATTCCTTTATTCATTCATTCATATAATCATTCATTCATTTAATCATTCATTTAATCATTCATTCATTCATACAATTATTAATTCATTCATTTATTCATTCATCCATTCATGCATTCATTCATTTAATCATCTCTTCATTCCCTTATTTATTCATTAATCCATTCATTCATTTAATCATTCATTGATTCCTTTATTTATTTATTTATTTATTCATTGATCTAATCATTTATTCATTCAATAACTTATTCAAAATTTTCGAGAGAATTCTAGCCTGTGTTGGGCTGCACAAGTGCACTGAAGTCAGGTCAATATGAGGTGGGTATGTGATGTAATGATCATCACTGAGAGAGGATCTGTGTCTGCATTTGTTAAATCGTTAATTTAAGGTAATTAGTCTACCTTTATTACTGTGTAATTCCATACAAAGTGTGAAGCTGCCTTGTTGGTTCCTGTCACATGACTGGTGGTTCGCTCACGGCTCTGAAATGTTTGGATTTTTTCAACTTGTTGTGCCTGGAAAGCTGGAGCCTGAGATACCGCATGTACATCCCTTACTATTTGCACGCTGAACAGGCGCATCTCCATTTAAAATAACGAAACTGAGCACACAAAAGACGCTATATGTTAAAGTATCCTTTTGTTGACTTGCAACATCAGACTGCGCATTGCAAGGCCATGTTAGCGGTTGAATTTAAATTAAATAAATACTTCATGTGGGCCAATCAACGAAGTCCAGCGGGACGTAAAACGGTCAGGCCTAAATGGATCAATGGTTTTATTCACGTCACCTCAAACTTCATTTTCTCATCACATCATAACCAATCAAATGCTCTCTAGTATCTGACATGCCCTGCCCCCTTCAAGACACTTCTCATTTGCCACAGTCATATCACCCAGCAGCCAAGACCGGTTACTCACTGAGGCTAAGCAGGGCTGAGCCTGGTCAGTACCTGGATGGGAGACCACATGAGAAAAACTAGGTTGCTGTTGGAAAGTGGTGTTAGTGAGGCCAGCAGGGAGCGCTCAACCTGTGGTCTGTGTGAGTCCTAATGCCCCGGTAAAAGTGAGGGGGACACTACCCTGTCAGTGGGTGCCGTTTTTCGGATGAGACGTTAAACCAAGGTCCTGACTCTCTGTGGTCACTAAAAATCCCATGGCACTTCTCGTAAAGAGTAGGGGTGTAACCCCAGTGTCCTGGCCAAAAGTCCCTCAATTGGCCCTTACCCATTATGGCCTCCTAATCATCCCCATCCACCGAATTGGCTCTATCACTGTGTCTTCACTCCACCAATAGCTGGTGTGTGGTGAGCGCACTGGCGCCGTTGTCCTGTGGCTGTCGTCGCATCATCCAAGTGGATGCTGCACACTGGTGGTGGTGTGAAGAGACTCCCCTGATGATTGTGAAGCGCTTTGGGTGTATGGCCATACACAATTAATGCGTTATATAAATACAAATTACATTTTTATTTGATGCACTTGAGCGCAGAGCTGCGCTAAAACAAAATGATATTGGCTTTTTTTTATAAAGGGGAGGAGCTACACTATGTCCGACCCTCCCTTTGTGTTTAGGTTGAGATTATGTCAAACATCGAATAAAAATGGGGGGAACTCAATCATTTTATGATCAATACACTTAAAATAGTAAAAACTAATAAGTTAACTTAAAGGGCATCTAGGTTAGCCTTTTTTCAGATTTAATATAAGTGTTTCACGTCTCCAGGATGTGTCTGTAAAGTTTCAGCTCAAAACACCCATCAGATTTTTCTTTATACCTTTTACAAGATTCTATTTTATACATTTTTGCACTAGGGGGCGGTTTTGTCGTACTGCTTCTTTAAGGCTAGTCCTCCCCGCCTACCGTTTCTACGTGCCTTTCTGCGTGCCTTAATCTCCTCCCTTGTCTGCGTCAGACAACAGACAGGCTTAAAGGAAGCAGATCTCACGTAGCGTTTGTGAGAAATACTACAGTAAGAACTTTACCAATGAGTATTTGATGTGCAGTTGCATCAATGAGTCACACACAATGTCGTTACAAAGATACACAGATACACAGGGCAGACACACACACAGAGAGAGAGACAGACAGAGATATGTGACAAGATACAGGTTAATCTCCACTGTTGTATGGATATCTGTTATGTTAATGTACAAAATAAACCTGATTTAACGTCCACAAACCGAGATTGAAGCATCTTCCTTCATAATTGTTCTGAGACGCAGCTGTGCTGATGAAGTAAAGCTGAAGTAAATCGCTGTGATTCATTACACACATGCTCTATTTTAAAACATTATAAACATGTGAAACTCACTCTTGATCATGTTTGATGATGATTGATGATCCTAGCAAACTGAACAGGCCTTTTATTCCCGGTTGCTTTGCGCTTGCCTGGTCTTGTTGATATGATTATACACGTGACTACCGGGACATGTTAATACGCGCAGCTGTCAATCAATTCGGTAGGCAGGGGGACCGCACTCCTACATCAAGTTGCGGTCGGTCTGAAAACCGCTCCAATTGGTCCACCGTTTTTATGTTGTTAAGTTTAAAAAAAAGGACTGGGTGTGTTTATTTCACCCCAATATGACGGTCTATACACTATACATAGGTCTGTCCAAACAGCTTGAAAAGTAGATTTTTCACCATAGGTGCCCTTTAATTCCTTCATGGAATCAATTGTGAGGAACCCAGCATTTTTACAGTGTTATTTGTGAAATATAGTAACAATTTCTGATAGTTTCTAAAGCTTTTTTTTACCACGTCCGACAAACACTAACATACAAATAGAAAAACACTAACAAATTGAGAAAACATCTTCGTCAGTTTGACAACATATTCATGCAATTTTAGAAACGCGCTGCAAATGGTGCAGATCACAATGGAAACATGTTGGGGAACCCCAGAAAGTGACGAACCTGGGTACCTGTTTTGAGTCAGCCGGAAACTTAAAATAACGTTTAATTTTATGTTAATTGTTAATGATTGTTAATTAATAGGGCTACAAATATACAAACAACAAGGATCCGCACAACCAGGATGATAAAATAAATCAAAAACTCCAACAATATTGCTGACTCTAAACAGGAAGTAATAATAATAATAATTAATTTGATTAATAAACGGCACCTTTTTGGACACCCTAGGTCACCTTACATTCAATCATTCAATCTTACATTCAAACATTTAATCATTTTCCTTCGGCTTAGTCCCTTATTTATCAGGGGTTGCCACAGCAGAATGAACCGCCAACTAATCCAGCATATGTTTTACTCAGCGGATGCCTTTTCAGCCACAACCCAGTACTGGGAAACATCCACACACTCTCACATTCACACACACTCATACACTACAGACAATTTAGTTCACCCAATTCACCTGAAGCATGTCTTTGGACTGTGAGGGAAAGAGTAGCACCCGGAGAAAACCCACGCCAACACAGGGAGAACATGCAAACTCTACACTGAAATGCCAACTGACCCAGCCGGTAATTCAAATACGTGAAAGATGAGAACGTTATAAGTACAAACACATCTTAAATTTAAAATAGCTGATTAAAAAAATAGTCATAAGAAAGCCTCCTTAAAAAGATGGGTCTCCGTATCACCGTTCCTTAAATCTAAGGGAAGCGAGTTCCATAAGCGGGGTGCCGCAGAACTAAAAGATCTTGCTCCCTTTTTGTTTAATGGTGTCTGGGGTGGCACTAGAGAAGTAGTGCTGGAAGATCTAAGAGTGCCAGAAAGTGTATAAATATGCAGAAATTCAGTGAGATGATTGTGAATTAATACATTTTTACTATTAGGAGCTGGTTATATTCACAGATTGTTGCCACACAACTTTAATGTAATGTAATGTGTATTTACACTCACCGGCCACTTTATTAGGTCCAACTGCTCGTTAACGCTCGTTAATTTCTAATCAGCCAATCTCGTGGCAGCAACTCAATGCATTTGGGCCTGTAGACATGGTCAAGACGATCTGCTACAGTTCAAACCGAGCATCAGAATGGGGAAGAAAGCGGATTTAAGTGACTTTGAACGCAGCATGGTTGTTGGTGCCAGACGGCTGGTCTGAGTATTTCAGAAACTGCTGATCTACTGGGATTTTCACGCACAACCATCTCGAGGGTTTACAGGGAATAATCCGAAAAAGAGAAAATATCAAGTGAGGGGCAGCCTTGTTGATGCCAGAGGAGAATGGCCAGACTGGTTTCAGCTGATAGAAACTCAAAATTAACTCAAATAACCACTAGTTACAACCAAGGTCTGCAGAAAAGCATCCCTGAACGCACAACACCTTGAGGCGGATGAGCTACAGCAGCAGAAGACCACACCGGGTGCCACTCCTATCAGTTAAGAACAGGAAACTGAGGATACAATTCGCACAGGTTCACCAAAATTGGACAATAGAAGATTAGAAAAACGTTGCCTGGTCTGATGAGTCTCGAGTTCTGCTGCAATGTTCAGATGGT
>NC_079441.1:10354461-10396961 GCF_903798145.1 Danio aesculapii
CAGAAGGGCATCCTGCTGATTCGATTCAGAAGGGCACTTTTTTATCAGATGGCTCACCGGCCAGGTATACATCCGCAAATATCAAGGTGAAAGTCATCATAGCTTGTGTAGAATAGACCCAGCTCCCAACTCAACTTCGAGAATAGATTACGGCGATATGTTTTTTTATTGTCCGATAAGAGTTTCGCGTTAATGCAGCATGTTAATGCCGATAACGGCCCACCACCACACACATACACACACACACACACACATATATACATATATATATATATATATATATATATATATATATATATATATATATATATATATATATATATATATATACATACATACATAGTTGAAGTCAGAATTATTAGCCCCCCTGAATTATTAGCCCCATGTTTTTTCCCAAATTTTTGTTTAACGGAGAGAAGATGTTTTTCAGCACATTTCTAAACATAATAGTTTTAATAACTCATTTCTAATAACTGATTTATTTTATCTTTGCCCTGATGACAGTAAATAATATTTGACTAGATATGTTTCAAGACACTTCTATACAGCTTAAAGTGACATTTACTAGGTTAACTAGGCTTAACTAGGGTAATTAGGTTAACTAGGCAGGTTAGGGTAATTAGGCAAGTTATTGTATAACAATGGTTTGTTCTGTAGACTAAAAAAAAAATAGCTTAAAGGGGCTAATAATTTTGACTTTAAAATGGTGTTTAAAAAATTGTAAAACTGCTTTTATTCTAGCCAAAATAAAGCAAATCAGACTTTATCCAGAAGAAAAAATATTAACAGACATACTGTGAAAATTTCCTTGCTCTGTTAAACATCATTTGAGAAATATTTTTTTAAAAATCAAAAAAAAAAAAAAAAAAATCAAAGAGGGACTAATAATTCTGACTTAAAAATACTTCTTTCAACCACAAAAACTTCAACACATGACCGCAAACTTAATCTAAATGTAAGAATAGAGAAAATGGACAAACTATTAAAACTGACTAATATATCCAACACCTACACTCAAAAAAAATGAGTTTTATGCTGCTTATTCAAACTACTTATTTTAAATGAGCTCAAACACAATTCTTGAGATTTTTTGGGACAACTTGAATGTTTTATGTTCAACCAACTTAAGTTTGTATAAACAATTGAGTTAACTTAATGGATTTGTGTTGGGACAACATGAAGGAATTGTGTGGATCTCCCCCTTTTCTTACAGCACTGTAAAAATAGCTGGGTTCCACACAATGCCTTCATGTTGTCCCAACACAAATCCATTAAGTTAACTCAATTGTTTACACAAATTTAAGTGGGTTGAACATAAAACAATCAAGTTGTTCCAAAAAAAAAAAAACCTTAAGAAGTGTGTTGGTTCAACTCATATTAATTAAGTCATTTGAACAAGCAGCAAAGGTTATTTTTTGAGTGAGTCTACTGTTTATGTTACTAATATATAACACAACCCTACATGTAAAATATATTTATGTTCTGTCTTACATGTTTCAATGTCCAGACATAAACCTGTGCGGCTGAATTATGAACAGGCACAGTATGAGTACTTTAGATTTAAAGTGAGAGGTTATGGAGAGCGTTTACAAGCCCTTGAAGGTGTGTAGGAATCTGGACTTGAACATCCACACCGTCACCTCTGCCTTTTAAAATTCCTGACACAGTGCAGAAGGAATGGAGCTTTAACGAGACACAAATGATCTCTCCGAGCGTCCACATCTCTACAGCACAGAAGAGAGTCGGAGTTTTCAACACAATGCAGATCGTTTGTTCCTATCCTGTCTGGTCGGCCGCTGAATTTGTCGACTATTTATCAGTCACATTTACAGTCACTGACTTTTGTTAGCACTTCTCTTTTGTACATAACATAATGAGAAAATGCTATTATAAACAACACTATTAAAAAAAAAAAAGGTCTTAACTTTAGTCTTTACTTATTTTTGTCCACAGAAAAAGTTATTTTAAAATTGTATTATTTTTTTACACAAACTGTTTTATTCCCTTTTTTCTCCTGTATTATTTTTCAATTCGTAGGAAAAAAAACATTTATTTTATTTATTTATTTATATTAAATTTATGTAATATTTACAATATAAGTGTAACTAGTTATAAAACAGATTTAGTCACAACCTTATGTGACTAAATATAATTAAAATGTGTTTAAATAAACAATTAATATTTAACTATTATTGTTGTTATTGTTATTATTATTGTAAAAATATATATGTAATAATAATTATGGAGGCTTGAGAAAGCCAGCATACTGTTATACTACATAAACTTAATATTTTTCTTCTGAGGCTAATTTCTATATGCATCTCCTCCTAGACTGTACATACTACAATCTCCAAACTTGCTCCAAATCTCCAAACTGATCTGACTCGGGTTGCTGTATCTTTTCCAACTGATCCAACTTACGGTTTTCCGAAAAACTGTCCTGGAAAATTCTGAAAAGTCTCATTCACTTAACATTGGGTCAAAATTTATGACCTCATAACTTTCCGCCAGACTGTCATACAGACTTAAGGTTGAGCTCATTTAACTCAGACTACCAATCACCGATGACCTTTCAACTTACTAGTCATGCCCTAGCAACCACTTACGACACCCTAGCAACTGTCCCATAGACTTCCATTGTAAAAAAATTGCCATTGACATCACATTGGACAAACTAAAGACATACCAATCCATACTAACAATAAACTATTCCGTACTGGAAACATACTAGCAAACATGCTAGAAAAATGCTAATTCATGCTAGCAACATGCTAATTTACAGTTGAAATCAGAATTATTAGCCCCCCTGAATTATTAGCCCCCCTCTATTTTTTTCCCCAATTTCTGTTTAACGGAGAGATTTTCTCAACACATTTCTAAACATAATAGTTTTAATAACTCATTTTTAATAACAAATTTCTAATATTTTTCAAGACACTTCTATACACTGGGTTAATTAGGGTAACTAGGCAGGTTAGGGTAATTAGGCAATTTATTGTATAACAATGTCTTATAGTTCTTAATAATATTTATTATTATTATTATTATTATTATTATTATTATTATTATTATTATTATTATTGCTAATATTAATAATCACTTTATTATTATTGTTATTATTATTATTATTATTATTATTATTATTATTATTATTATTATTATTATTATTATTAATCACTATATTATTATTATCATTATTATTATTATTATTATATCAGTTTTCTTTAGCCTTCTTCCCACTGACCTTGTGAGAGCAGGTGTATCCAGGCTGTGAGCTGCTGCTGGTTGTTGGTTTGTGTTTGACACTGGTATCGTCCGCTGAAGCTCCCTGTGTGAGTGTTGATCTCCAGCACTCGTCCTCCCACCAGCAGACGATAGAGACCGCCTGCAGCCGCTGAGAGAGTCCGGTTTTCATACTGCCAGCGGACAGGCCTCCTGTGACCCGGCACCACGGGACAACCTGATGGACAGTTAGTGAAAATAGGGGTTGAATCTGATGCAAAGCATTCATTCACTAAAGTGTCTTAAGACACACATAAAAAGTAAACAAATAATTTAAAATGTGGTTTACATTGATCTTGACATATTAGAGGTTTTTACATGCTTAACCCTTCTGTACTGTTCTAATTTACTACCCTTTTGTTATGTTCGTGGCTGTTTTTGCCCCATTGACTTACATTATAATGACTTTTTTATTTTTATTTCAAAGTCATGGCAGCAGATAATCATTCATTCTTGATTGCTGGTGGTTTTCCCTTTTGGGAAAAGGTAAAACATGTAATTTTTACTGTGGATCATCAGCTTTCAGCATTAACCCTTTAAATGGGCCTGTGCAAATTCAGTTTCTGGCTTTTATATAGCGTTCTATGGAGTAAAACAGTAGATTATAGTGTGTGTGTGTGTGTGTGTGTGTGTGTGTGTGTGTGTGTGTGTGTGTGTGTGTGTGTGTGTGTGTGTGTGTAATGCATAAATACACTATGTTTACTATGTTCTGAGAGCTGAGCTGCTTATTTTGATTTTCTCAGTCATATAGTCATAAGTCTCTTACACACACTATACACCATACAAAAGTCAAAAACTAAGCTTTTTTTGCACTGAAACAGATGGTCCACATTAAAAATGACACATTTTACTTCTTTCAAACTGGGAAAACAATCAAGATTATATGCTGTCATGGATTTGCATTTGAAAAATGTCATTGTAATGGAAGTCAATGGGGCAAACACAGCCACAAACATAACGAAATGGTAGAAAATTTGACCAGTGTATTGTTGAATTTTTTACAATTTTCACAGCATTTTCTCAAAATATCTGTCAAAATGAGATTTGTCACCAAAAAAATCATCCATTTGTTGACATACAGGGAACGTTGTGGGCAATTTGAGATTAAATCAACCCCAACAGCACACAAGGGCTAAAATGTTAGAAATACTATTATTACACGACTGTCTGAAATACTCGATTCTGATTGGTCAGTTGCGACATTCTGAAATGAAAACAGCTGTTTTCATTTCTGTCAGCTTTGTGCTTAATTAAAGATTAATAAACTGTTACAGCTCAAAACAATGTTTTGTGTCTAATTTTTCAGTTTTGTTGCAAGTAGCTGTGTAACAAGCAGAAAAAGTACAAGTAATGGAATATTCACTAACCTATGCATCATCCAGTCACAAGATGGCGCCAAATGGTCAAAAATGCACAGCTAACAGAAACTAAACTGGCTGAATAAAGCATATACTGACCCACGTATTATTCATTCTCAAGACGCCGCAAAAAACTTAAAAACCCTGTTGCAATATGAATGTGGATGTAAGTAAATGGATTTAAACATATTCACTGACAGTAAAGGTGATTCTAAGTTTCTGGATGAGCCTCATTGTGTTATTTAGCGGTTGTTATCTTAGAAAAATATACCTTAGAATGTCACAATCAACCGATCAGAGTTGAATATTCCAGATAGCCGTGTAATAAGTAAGGGATAAAGTACATCCAGACGAACGGAGCACTGAAGGGCTTTTATACTGCTAAAACAACCGCCTGGATGTACTTTATCCCACTTATTAGACACAAAACAATGTTCTGAGCTATAATAGTTTATTAAATTGTAAATCAAAGGCAAAGCTGACAGAAACGACAATAGTTGAATGGAGTATACACTAACCTACATATTATTCACTCACAAGATGGCGCTAAGCAGTCAAAAACTGCAGCATGAGAGACAAGCATATAAATATGAACAGTGAAGGTGATTCCGAATGAGCCGGTGTTATTAATTTCAGTGGTTGTTATCTTGGAAAAATATACCTTTGAATATCACGCCTGACCAATCAGTATTGAGTATTCAGACAGCTGTGTAATAAGTAAGGGATAAAGTACATCCAGACAAAGCAGAGCACTGAAAAGCTTTTATTCTGCAAAAACAACCGCCTGGATGTACTTTATCCCGCTTATTAGACACAAAACAATGTTCTGATCCATGATAGTTTATTAAATTGTAAATCAAAGGCAAAGCTGACAGAAACGACAATGGTATACACTAACCTACATATTATTCAGTCACAAGACGGCGCTAAGCAGTCAAAAACTGCGACACGACAGACTAGCATATAAATATGAACTGTCAAGGTGATTCGATGTACCTGGATGAGCCTGCGATTCTGATTGGTCAGTCACGACATTCCAAGGAATGTTATTCAGAGATAACAACCACTAAAACTAATAATTTTAGTGGTTGTTATCTCTGAATAACATTCCTTGGAATGTTGTGACTGACCAATCAGAATCGAGTATTCCAGACAGCCATGTAATAATCCCAGATAACATATGGCTTACTATGGTTTCTGTATGATACTTACCTATGCGCAGTGTGTCTCCAGGCCTGACGGTGGCGCTGGTGCCCACCAGAGACGCCATCAAAACCCTCTTTCTGTTCATCTGCTTTGAGGACTGAAGATCAGGTTCACCCACTGCTCCTGTTGGCATCAAATCAGCAATCAAACACAGCTTTCCTATAGGTACAGTGTGTCTGTGAGGATTGAATGGGTTTGAGTAGCTGGACTGTTTTTCTCAGAGGATTCTTCAATCAGCAGAGAGAGAGATTATGGCTGGCTTAATCTTTGATGGAGACAGAAATGACCTCAATTAATGAGATACAGAAGGATGTTGTGTCATCTGAGTCCAAATGAAACCTCAGCTGACTGCTGTTTGTGGCTCAGAAGATCACCAGAGATAAATGTCTTTTATAAGAAACTGTCGTCAGTGGTGTGGTATTTCTCAACAAGGCTTAGCAAATGATGCAACAGCAATATACACAGTTAACGTCAGAATTATTAGCCCCCCTATTTATTTTTTCCTCAATTTCTGTTTAACGGAGAGAAGATTTTTTCAACACATTTCTAAACATAATAGCTTTAATAACTCATTTCTAATAACTGATTTATTTTATCTTTGCCATGATGACAGTAAATAATATTTGACTTGATATTCTTCAAGACACTTCTATACAGCTTAAAGTGACATTTAAAGGCTTAACTAGGTTAATTAGGTTAACTAGGCAGGTTATTGTAATTAGGCAAGTTATTGTATAATGATGGTTTGTTCTGTAGACAATCGGAAAAAAATATAATAATTAATTGTGACCTTAAAATGGCTTTTAAAAAAATTAAAACTGCCTTTATTCTAGCCGAAATAAAACAAATAAGACTTTCTCCAGAAGAAAAAAAAATATTATCAGACATACTGTGAAAATTTCCTTGCCAGTTATTGAAAATTATTAATGCCGGTTTGGACCCCCTTTTGCCTTCAGAACTGCCTTAATCCTTCGTGGCAGAGATTCAACAATGTACTGGAAATATTCCTTATTTTGGTTCATATTGACCTTATAGCATCACCCAGTTGCTGCAGATTTGTTGGCTGCACATCCATGATGCGAATCTCCCGTTCCACCACATCCCAAAGGTGCTCTATTGAATTGCGTTCTGGTGACTGTGGAGGCCATTTGAGTACAGTGAACTCATTGTCATGTTCAAGAAACCAGTCTGAGATGATTCACACTTTATGAAATGGCACGTTATCCTGCTGGTAGTAGCCATCAGAAGTTGGGTACACTGTGGCCAAAGGGATGGACATGGTCAGCAA
Source organism: Danio aesculapii (assembly GCF_903798145.1). Lineage (NCBI taxonomy): Eukaryota > Metazoa > Chordata > Actinopteri > Cypriniformes > Danionidae > Danio > Danio aesculapii. The sequence continues at coordinate 10,361,596 of NC_079441.1, forward strand.
CATTACTCAGGTAGGCTGTGGCGTTGACACAATGCTCGATTGGTACTAATGGGCCCAAAGTGTGCCAAAATATCACCCACACCAGTACACCACTACCACCAGCCTGCACTGTAACTACAAGCCAGGATGGATCCATGCTTTCATGTTGTTGGCACCGGATTGTGACCCTACCATCTGAATGTCACAGCAGAAATCGAGACTCATCAGACCAGGCAACGTTTTTCCAATCTTCTATTGTCCAATTTTGGTGAGCCTGTTTGAATTGTAGCCTCAGTTTCCTGTTCTTAGCTGACAGGAGTGGCACCCTGGTGTGGTCTTCTGCTGCTTTAGCCCATCCGCCTCAAGATTCACCATGTTGTGTGTTCAGAGATGCTCTTCTGCATACCTCGGTTGTGTACCTATCAGCTGGTACCAGTCTGGCCATTCTCCTCTGACCTCTGGTATCAACAAGGCATTTGCACCTACAGAACTGCCGCTCACTGGATATTTTCTCTTTTTCTGACCATTCTCTGTAAACTCTAGAGATGGTTGTGCGTGAAAATCCTAGTAGATCAGCAGTTCCTAAAATACTCAGACCAGCATATCTGGCACCAACAACCATCTGATGCTTGGTTTGAATTGCAGCAGATCATCTTGACATTGGCTGCGTCCGAAACCGTCTACTACTCAGTAGGTACTGCATTTGAATTTAAACATACTACTCGGCCGTTAGAAAAGTACATTCTATACAGTATAAATGTGAACATTATTAATGGAATTCGGACGTACTACATCCACCATTTTGTCATGGTCACGTGACCTACCTGCGTCAGTTGCGTTGCTTTACTCCCATTAATGAATTCGCTTGCGCGGCATCATGGGATAGCGCAGCATGCATGGGATGTGCACATCAGAATCTCGCCGGAAGTAGTAAGTCATCCAGGTACTTCTCGCATACTGGTTTTCGAATTCTAAGAATTAGGACATACTACTCGGCTCGCATACTGATTTTAGTGTACTGTATAGTATGGAAGTATGCGGTTTCAGAAGCAGCCCATGTCTACATGCCTAAATGCATTGAGTTACTGCCATATTAAGCTGATTAGAAAGTAACAAGCAGTTGTAAAGGTGTACCTAATAAAGTGTGTGTGTGTGTGTGTGTGTGTGTGTATATATATATATATTAATATTATATCATCTGTAAAAATAGAAAGATAATAGATTAATGCTAAATATTGCAAAAAGACTATATATAGTGTATATGATACTGAGTGTTTTAATTGCACACAAAATATCACAACAATATTGTTTTAAATTCTGGAAGTCATCAAATTTTTCAATTTAGTTAAATGTTTTAGTATTAGATTAGTTTAATTATTAGTAAAAAAATTTAATGCATTTACAATAAAATAACATGTAATTTACTACTTACATTTAAAATAAAATAACTAAAATGAAAACAAAGTGAACATAAATGGCATTTATAAAATAAAAGCATCAATTTATATTTAGCTTCTTTGAGAAATTAAGAGGATAGCAGTTATATTATGGTATTATAAAACACTATTTGGTCTGATCAATGTATAATTAAATCAATATTAAAATAAATATAGTAATAAAAAATCATCATATCATCGTCATCAATTGTTTGGTCTCAATTGAATAAATAAATGAATGAATAAATAAATACAATATATAAGGGGGTGGCACAGTGGCGCAGTGGGTAGCAATGCCACCTCACAAAAAGAAGGTCACTGGTTCAAGCTCCGGCTGGGTCAGTTGGCATTTCTGTGTGGAGTTTGCATGTTCTCATCGTGTTCGCATGGGTTTCCTCCGTAAACTAAAATTGTCCATAGTGTATGTGTGTATGTCCTGGTCTTCCAGGTTTGGCTAACGACCCACCTTGTACAAACTAGATGTTACTAAACACCAACACTGTGCACCTAAATATTAACTTCGACATAAACGGCACTGGAAGTACAGATAATATATAAGGTATATATAAGGACCCATTTGAATTAATAAAATAATGAATGCATGAAGATCCCGTTTGAAATAAATAAATAAATAAATAAAATATATTATAATATAAATAAAAATCTATTTACTCTCAGTTGTGTAGCTATGTGACAAAATTTATTATTATTAATAATAATAATAATAATAATAATAATAATAATAATAATAATAATAATAATAATAATAATAATAATAATAATAATAATAATAATAATAATAATAGTTATGTGTTCCCATATGTATATCTAAATATATCTAAATTAACATTTTAAAAATATATATTTTATTGTGGCCATCATGGTGGCACAGTGGGTAGCACGATCGTCTCACAGCAAGAAGGTCACTGGTTCGAGCCCTGGCTTGGTCAGTTGGCATTTCTGTGTGGAGTTTGCATGTTCTCCCTGCGTTCGCGTGGGTTTCCTCCGGTTGCTCCGGTTTCCCTCACGGTCCAAAGACATTCGGTACAGGTGAATTGGGTAGGCTTAAACGTCCATAGTGAATGAGTGTGTATGGATGTTTCCCAGAGATGGGTTGTGGCTGGAAGGGCATCCGCTGCGTAAAACATGTGCTGGATAAGTTGACGGTTCATTCCGCTGTGGCGACCCCAGATTAATAAAGGGACTAAGCCCAAAAGAAAATGAATGAATGAATATTTTATTACTGTGTTTGTCATGTCACTTGTATTGAAACAAGCAAGATCTAAACCTCTTCAGTCTTCAGCTTGTGGCCTGTAAGACCTCCACAGATAAACGTCCTCTATATTTCTTCATTGGCTGAACAGATGGATTTTACCACCCTCGACAGGCTCTAGGTTTCACATTATTTCTCAAACATGACACACCAACTGATGCCAATAACAATACAAAACTCGCAAATCTCCCGCTGAGCTCGCGGACTCTGAAGGGAAGTGAGCCAGACCTCAAAGTGAGCTTCAGTTCAGTCCAAAACACTGCTGTCCTGGATCTCCCTGTCACCCACTGAAGCCTTGAATAACTAGCGATGGGCAATATGTCCAGGTTAGGGCTTCGCAATATACAGTTGAAGTCAAATTGATTAGCCATCCCAGGATTTTTTTACATTTTTAAAATATTTCCCAGATAATGTTTAACAGAGCAAGAAATTTTTCACAGTATTTCCCATACTATTTTTTCTTCTGGAGAAAGTCTGATTTGTTTTATTTTAAATTACAGCTAAGTTCTGTTCGTTAAAACCAAAAACTTTCTTGCAGTGCTGTTTCTGTAATAATTGAAAAGCAAATTAGATTTGTTTCATCCCATTTTTGGCTGATCCGAAAAATTGACCAAACCATAACTAAAAAACCATGTGATCCGAACCGAGAGATTTGTGATCCGTTAAACCCCTAGTGTCTTGCCACACTCGTACTCTGTCATCCCGAGTCAACTCCGCTCCAAGTCACAAGTCCGCCAACATATGTGGCGAGCTACTGGACAAACTGGTAACAGAAGGAAAGCTGTCCATACGGAGGTAAGCGGTCAGCTGGTAAGCCGCCCCGTAGCGTTAATTTTAAAGACAAAATGCAGCCATACGTACCTCTGGCTACATAATTTGAGCTCTCCAGAAATGTATATAGAGCTATGTTTTCAGAATAAGCCAATGTTGTTTAAATTGCAGTGTGTTCTAGTGTGTTCTAGTGACAAGCCACACAATGACTACGTTTACATGGACACCAATAATTCGATTTTAATGCGATTAAGACAATACTCTGATTAAGAGTTAACCATGTAAACAGGGTTTTTTGATTAATTTAATCAAATTTAGGTCACAATCGAACTAAAGAGGAATAAAATTAAGACATGTGTAGTATGCTGATTTTAGTCGCATTACTGAAGTGCAGTACAGACGTGTAAACACCTTTATTGAACTTTTACTGTCATGTAGGACTTTTCGCCACGTTTTGCGACAGGATAGTCCACACACACACACACACACACACACACACACACACACACACACACACACACACAAACAGCTGTTTGACTCTCTTTGACCTACCCAGTCAGTGCAGACTACAGACACCTGCATCGTGAAATGCTGAGTTTTTTTTTTTCTTCCATTCAGCATGTGGTATGAACTTAACATTAAAACTACACTCATCCAGCAGTTCATAGTTGCATTCAATATCTCGTTTGTCACAGAGGGCGTGCATGAAATGCTCGTGAATGAAAGTGAAAGTGCCAAACTGCAGTTAAAGTCGACAAATTAAAAATGAAACACCCGAAATTACATGAAACTCTGGAAGAAATGCGGATAGTGCGGTGACGCAATGACGTTAATCGAATGATGTGCTATAACATGTAAAACGGGATCATGAAACTAACACTCAAAAGCAACTCATGTACACAACTTAATCTTATTATTCTCTTAATTAGATTAAAGCAAATAATTTGATTACTGATGTCCATGTAAACTTTGTCACTGACACTTATATATTTTTTAAAAACCACTTATTTTATCGCAAACCACATTTCAATAATTACAATACAGTTGAAGTCAGAATTATTCTAACCGAAATTAAACAAAATTAATGAAAATTAACAAAATTAAACTTCAGAAGAAAAAATTTTATAGGAAATACTATGAAAAATTCTTTGCTCGTTCCCAAACATCGTTTGGGAAATGTTCATTCATTCATTAATTTTCTTTTCGGCTTAGTCCATTTAATAATCCGGGGTCGCCATAGCTTATCCTAGCACAACTTATAGCACAGCTTATCCTAGCATAACTTATCCAGCATATGTTTTACGCAGCGGATGCCCTTCCGGCCGCAACTTATCTCTGGGAAACAACCAAACACACTCATACACTATGGACAATTTAGCCTACCCAATTCACCTGTACCGTTTTTTGGACCGTAGGGGAAACCGGAGCACTCGGAGGAAACCCACATGAATGAAGCGAGAACATGTAAACTCCACACAGAAATGCCAACTGACCCAGCCGAGGCTTGAACCAGCGACCTTCTTGCTGTGAGGCAACAGCACTACCTACTGCGCTGCCTTGGGAAATATTTAAAAAAGAAAAAAGAAAATGACAGGAGGGCGAATAATTGTGTCTTCAACTGTACATGTGAGCTGCGTGACACATTTACAACCACACCCACTGCAGCTCAGTGCAAAAACAGTACACCATCACACGACTGTTCCTCAAACGAAGAGCGAAAAAGAACTTTGTTTGAAGTATCCTGTGGGCTTCACTCACCCTCCACGCGGATCCGGCTGGAGGCGGCTGATTTCCCGATGGTGTTGGCAGCGATGCAGGTGTAGGTGCCATCGTCCTGCTGCTTGAGGTTTGTAAGGAGCAGTGATCCGCTCAGGAGAGGACTAGCACGGGCATCCAGCGGACCCTCCTTACGGTGCCAACTCACTGCTGGTCGGGGGACACCTGCCCAGAGACAAACAGCAAATCAGTCCATTCACTAGGCATGGGCTTTAAGACTCTGATGGTATGATAACCTTGGATTAAAAATAAGATTGTATTGTTATTACTGCTGTAAAATAAGCTCTTTTTAAATGTCTGCATAAACAACAATTTTTTTTTACATTGAACACAATATATTTTATTGTTGAGACGTACTGAAAATATTTTGAAACAGAAAACATGTCAGGCTAAATAACTAAATTCAATGGTTTACTTCTGCTGTCTTCATTAGTTTCAAGATTTCTTTACAACTTGTAAAGGCATATTTTGACATCTTTCTTTTCTTTGGATATAAACTAACACCACTGCACTGTTCTGGTCTATAGCATGCTTGTATGTTGGTGTCACGGATTGGTCAGGCTCTCACGATCCCCACTCACGAAGATCACCATCACCTGACTTCTAATGAGCACACAGCTGCATCACATTCACGAGCACCAGATAAAAGCACAGCACTCCAGTCGCTCATTGTCCGGGCTCGTCTCGACGAAAGCGGACAACTGAGCGACCACTCAGCGTAGTCATCCTCAGCTAAAACAAACGCTTTACTTACCTGTTCTCTTTGTATTCCTCCTAGTCTTCCTGGTCCACCCGAATCGTCCTGTCTTCCAGTCCTTCCAAGTCTGTGTCATCCTCTGTCAGCTGTATCTGGTGTGTGCTGTCCATCCTCGTGTATTCCTGTTACCCAGCCACGGAGGAAAAGACCCCAACATCATTCCTGATCCTCCTGGCTATCCTTCATGTGCTCCTTGTTGTCATTTAATAAACACCCTAACGTTTCCTTACCTCTGTCTCCTGTCCGCTTCATAACAGAAGCCCGGACCAATAACGACGACAACATGAGCACCCCCGATCACTTTCAAGAGCTGGTGGACCAGTTGAAGCGGATTCTACAGCCACCAGCTCCACTTTCCAACGCACCACCAGCACCGAGCACTTCCGCCTCCACAGTTTCTTCTTCGGCCCTTCCTTCCAGTCCCATGGCCCGACCAGCGCCCTACTCAGGCGGAGCGGGGGAGTGCAATGGTTTTCTGTTACAATGTTCCCTCATATTCGAAATGCAACCTTCTCTATATCCCACAGATAAGTCAAAGATCGCCTACATCGTATCACTACTCTCTGGGCCTGCACTTAAATGGGCTGAGACGATCTGGAACCAAGCCGGGCCGGTCATGAATTCCATCACTACCTTCACGGAGTATTTCAAAGAGGTGTTTGGACGTTCTGATGGGGAAGTAGCCGCTGGAGAGCAGCTGTATCATCTAAAGCAAGGTACTCTATCTACACAGGAATATGCTCTCCGGTTTCGCACTCTAGCAGCTGCAAGTGGATGGAATGAGAGATCGTTGTTGACCACGTACCGGCTCGGCTTGGAACCCACTCTCCGAATCCAGCTGGCCACATTAGATGATACTATGGGTCTGGAGAGATTCATCCAACATTCTCTCCGATGTTCCGATCGTCTCCGTTCCTATCAACAGGACACCATCACCCCCTCGTCTGCACTCCTCCAATCGCCTGAGTCAACAGCCTCTCCAGAACCAGAACCCATGATAATAGAGTCTGGAAGACTGACATCAGCGGAACGACAGAGGAGGCTGACCCGGGGTCTGTGTCTATACTGCGGTGTCAGTGGACACACCCGTATGGAGTGTCCCCTTCGTCCCATTCGGACTTCAGTGAGTGTATTCAGTACGAATATTGAACAATGTAAACCACTTACTACCACCGTACAAATAACTACTGCCTCTATTTCTCTCCTTGTCACAGCCCTCATCGACTCCGGGTCAGCAGGGAACTTCATCTCCCAATCCCTCTGTCGTCAACTCCACCTACGTACTGAGGCGTCCTCGCATATATACCAGATACAACCGATAACCCAGTGCACTCGATCTTCGACCCGTATCCATCGACAATGCGAAGACATCCTTCTTCAAGTGGGGTTGTTACATCAAGAGAGGATTCAATTTCTGGTTCTGGAGGGTGCAAATATGGACATCATTCTAGGGCGCCCGTGGCTGGTGAAGCACGATCCCATCATCTCTTGGGGCACAGGAGAGATAAAGAAATGGGGATCTGGATGTACACCTACCTGTTTTCCAAATCTCCCTCTTCAAGGTCGGAACCCCATTTCTTTGTTTACAACATCGGTCGAGAGTCCTCCTGAGAAGCAGTCTATCCACATTCCTAAGGAGTACAGCTCCTTTCATGATGTCTTCTGCCCCAAGAGAGCTTCCCAGCTACCGCCGCATCGGCCATGGGACTGCGCGATCGACCTAGTTCCAGATGCCCAGTTGCCAAGAGGTAGGATCTACCCGCTCTCGCTTCCAGAGAATCAGGCAATGGAAGATTACATAAGGGAGGCTCTGAGTCAGGGGTACATACGTCACTCAAAATCACCAGCCGCCTCAAGCTTCTTCTTTGTGGCCAAGAAGGACGGAGGGCTGCGTCCATGCATCGACTACAGGGTCCTAAATAACGGTACAGTAAAATACCGATATCCCCTTCCTCTGGTACCAGCCGCTTTGGAACAGCTCCGAGAAGCTAAAGTCTTCACTAAATTGGACCTCCGCAGCGCGTATAATCTGATAAGAATACGTGAGGGGGACCAATGGAAGACAGCATTCGTGACCCCTACTGGCCACTATGAATATGAGGTCATGCCTTACGGTCTGGTCAACGCCCCCTCCGTATTCCAAAACTTCATTCATGAAGTCCTCCGGGAGTTTCTTCACCACTTTGTAATAGTGTACATAGATGACATCCTCATTTACTCCCGGAGTGAGGCCGAACATCGCCAACACGTTGCGGAGGTCCTACACACATTGAGAGAACATCACCTCTACCTCAAAGCGGAGAAATGCTCATTCCACCAGAAGTCGATTCATTTCTTGGGATACATCATTGACCAAACCGGTATACGTATGGATGGGAAGAAAATTGAGGCTGTTCTATCCTGGTCAGAACCCACTTCCATTAAGGAGCTCCAGAGGTTTCTTGGGTTTGCTAACTTTTATAGACGGTTTATCAAGGACTACAGCAGGATTACATCACCTCTCACTAATCTCCTCAAGGGTAAACCCAAAGGACTGGAGTGGACCAAAGAAGCAGCCGCAGCCTTCCGCCTTCTTAAGAAGGAGTTCACAAGGGCCCCACTCCTGACTCATCCTGACCCAAATCTTCCTTTCGTGGTGGAAGTGGACGCATCCACCACCGGCGTCGGGGCAGTATTATCCCAACATCATGATACACCGCCCCGACTGCATCCCTGTGCCTATTTCTCTCGGAAGTTGAGCCCGGCGGAGCAGAATTACAGCATAGGAGACAGGGAGCTTCTAGCAATCAAGCTAGCCTTGGAGGAGTGGCGTCACTGGTTGGAGGGAGCCAAACATCCGTTCCAGGTGATCACAGATCACAAAAACCTCCAATATATCAAAGAGGCCAAGAGACTATGTCCACGTCAAGCCAGATGGTCACTTTTCTTCTCACGTTTTGATTTCTCCATTTCCTATCGTCCAGGACCCAAGAATCTAAGAGCAGACGCTCTCTCTCGTTTACACGAGCATCACGATCATGAAGAACTCCCAACGAAGATTCTTCCCGAACACATCTCCATTTGTCCGATCACCTGGAACGCTCCTCCAGTCGTTGCCACTCCGGAAGCCCCTGCTCCGCCGGGATGCCCTCCTCATCGGCAGTTCATACCACCTGAACACCGGGTAGATCTGATCCACTCCTTACATACCTCGCTAGGCACTGGACATCCAGGGATCAACAATACTCTCTCGCTAGTATCCCAACGATTCTGGTGGCCAAACATGGCAAGGGATGTGAGGCAATATGTTCAGGGCTGTAAGGACTGTGCCCAATCCAAGAGCCCACGTCATCTACCCGCTGGAAAGCTCCATCCCTTGCCGATTCCGAACCGTCCCTGGTCACACCTAGGAGTGGACTTTATCACTGACCTCCCCTCGTCAGAAGGTAATACCTGTATTCTAGTCATCGTAGATAGATTCTCAAAGTTTGTCAAACTAATCCCTCTGAAAGGTCTTCCCACAGCCTTTGAAACAGCCGACAATATCTTTAATCAAGTCTTCAGGTCATTTGGTATTCCAGAAGATATTGTGTCGGACAGAGGTCCACAGTTCATCTCACGTCTATGGAAAGCCTTCTTCAAGCTCCTAGGTGTGGCCGTCAGCCTCTCTTCTGGATATCATCCCCAAACCAACGGGCAGACAGAGAGGAAGATTCAGGAGGTGGGACGGTTCCTGAGGACCTTCTGCAGTGGTCACCAGAGCTCCTGGAGCCAGTATTTGGGCTGGGCAGAATATGCCCAAAATTCACTGCGGCAACCCTCCACCGGACTCACGCCATTCCAGTGCGTCCTGGGCTTCCAACCACCGCTCTTTCCCTGGGATGGCGAACCATCTGATGTCCCCGCAGTGGATCACTGGTTCCGGGAGAGCGAGAGAGTCTGGGACGAGGCTCATCAACATCTGCAGAGGGCAGTCCGTCGAAGCAAGGTAACCGCCGATAGAAGAAGGTCTGAAGAACCCAGATACACACCCGGACAAAAGGTGTGGCTATCCACCCGGGACATACGCATGCGACTGCCCTCTCGCAAGTTAAGTCCCCGATTTGTTGGTCCCTTCACCATCGTGGAACAGGTTAACCCCGTCACCTACAAACTACAATTACCCTCTCACTACCGTATTCACCCTACATTCCACGTATCACTCCTGAAACCCTATCACGATCCTGTTCTTCCCTCCACAGAGCCTGACCACGAAGAGGAACCCCCTCCTCCACTGCTCCTAGAAGAAGGAGCCGTCTACGCAGTGAAGGAGATCTTGCGTTCCCGACGTCGTGGTGGCCAGTTGGAGTACCTGGTGGACTGGGAAGGGTACGGCCCCGAAGAAAGGACATGGGTTCCCAGAGCTGATATTCTCGATCCTAGTCTCATGGTGGAGTTTCATGAGAGCCACCCTGAGTTCCCAGCGCCTAGAGGCAGAGGGAGACCACCACGGCGTCGGAGGTGTCGGCCCTCAGGAGCGGGCCCTGGGGAGGGGGGTACTGTCACGGATTGGTCAGGCTCTCACGATCCCCACTCACGAAGATCACCATCACCTGACTTCTAATGAGCACACAGCTGCATCACATTCACGAGCACCAGATAAAAGCACAGCACTCCAGTCGCTCATTGTCCGGGCTCGTCTCGACGAAAGCGGACAACTGAGCGACCACTCAGCGTAGTCATCCTCAGCTAAAACAAACGCTTTACTTACCTGTTCTCTTTGTATTCCTCCTAGTCTTCCTGGTCCACCCGAATCGTCCTGTCTTCCAGTCCTTCCAAGTCTGTGTCATCCTCTGTCAGCTGTATCTGGTGTGTGCTGTCCATCCTCGTGTATTCCTGTTACCCAGCCACGGAGGAAAAGACCCCAACATCATTCCTGATCCTCCTGGCTATCCTTCATGTGCTCCTTGTTGTCATTTAATAAACACCCTAACGTTTCCTTACCTCTGTCTCCTGTCCGCTTCATAACAGTTGGTTTATAAGCGATTAGTTTTCTGATGTTTGCTGAATCATGAGCTGTCCAGTAGCTTTTGATGTGGAGGATACGTTTCTGATGGAGATACTGTTGCCCTAAAAAAAAAGTCTTTGGCACCAGGTAAAAAAAAAAAAAACACAGGAACGGTATAACACCAAAGGAACGGTAACAGTAAAAACTTTCTGTTTTAAAAACTTGACATTCCAAACCTTGAAACTGGTTATGGTCCCATGCCTACGATTCACACTCTGTGTTCAGTGGCCCATCACTTTCTGAAGGTGCTTGAGGGACAAATTTGAAAAAATGGATACATTACAACATCCATTCATTCGTTCATTTTCCTTTGGCTTAGTCACTGATTTATCAGGGGTCGCCACAACGGAATGAACTGCCAACTACTCTGGCATATGTTTTACGCAGCAGATGCCCTTCCAGTACTGGGAAACACATTACAACAATATTAAATTATTAGTTCACATAAAATTTGTTAAAAAGGCTCTTTTTTAAGCATAATTTTTCTTGTAAATGGTAATTAATATTTGTCTTGTTCAAAATCATGGCGCTGTTGACTGTACCTAATAAATTGTTGCATTAATTCTAGTGAAAAAAGGTATATCGTTTTTTTCCCCACTAATTGATTTAGTTGTGTCCTTTTGTACTTATTTTAAATTTATACTTTATTATTAATAATATGAATAAAATATTAATTAAATAGTACTATTATTATTCAATAATTATAATTATTATTCATAAAATAATAACAATACTAATAATGATAACAATAAAAATTATAATAATAATATTAATAATGATAATAATAGTCTTATTATTATTATTATTATGATTAATATTAAAATATAAACCAAAAATATATTTTAATAATACATAGTTATATTTGATAAAAAAATTAATTAATTAATTAACAAATTAATAATAATAATAATAATAATAATAATAATAATAATAATAATAATGGTTATTATTATTGTTTTTATTATTTTTATTATTATTTGTTTTGTTAATTTTTATTAAATATAAATTTATCAATTACTATTACTTGTATATATTACTTTTAAATAACTTTCAAATCACTTTTCTTCTAATATATTAGTTAGAAATAACTTATATTATTGCTACCACCACTAAAACTAATAATAATAATTATTAATATTACCATATTTGCATAATTATACAAGTAATTATGTAAGCAATTAAGATTCCTATTTCCTGATATACAGTAATAAGCACATCTCAGAAATGTCCAGTATATATGAAATAATATTCATCTATAGGGTGCAAAACAGGGATTAAAACATTGTTATTATGATTATTATTAAGTATTATTATTGTTTTGAATTATTATTGTTTTTATTATTAAAATATAAATCAATAAACTATAGTTAAATAATGCATTATATAATAATAAGAAAAAGAACTAATACCACCACTAAATACTATTACTACTACTACTACTACTACTACTAATAATAATAATAATCATAATAATATTAATAATAATAATAATAGGAAGAAGAAATAATAATAAGAATAAAAAAATAATAACATTATTATTCATATTATTATTATTCATATTATTATTCATATTATTATTATTATTGTTATTATTATTATTATCATCATCATATTTGCCAAAACAATTATGTATGCAATTAAGTTTTTTATTTTCTGATGTAATGAACACATCTCAGAAATATTCAGCATATATTATATAATGTTCATCTACAGGGTGCAAAACAGGGACCAAACATTATATATTAATATGTATAGAATGTATTATACTCTATATTGTACCTGACTAATGAAAAGACGCACCGAACAATAATTCCCAAAAATAAACCTAAGCTCTTGACAAACCACTGAACAACAATCTAGGATTTAGGAGCAACTTCAATCTTGCCAAAAGTTGACTTCAAAGCTCGGGCAGAATCAGTCAAACCGCAGAACATGTTGATTCAAAGAGCAGATCAACAAGAGGCCAGCAGATTACCACAAATTACCAGTACAAATGGGCACAATGAATGCGAATTGCCTCCCTCCAGCCGGTTCCCATGGGATGACCCCGCAAAAATAATGAGCAGCACATGGAGTTTTATGACCTGCCGTTCTGTCGAGTGGAGACATTAGTACTGACATACGGCTGTTAGTCGGAGAGCCAGATAACAGACACGTACTTGCAGTAGTGAAAAATAACTGTGAGGTGTATGTGTGTGTGGGCACTGACATACAGTCGAAGTCAAAGTTATTCACCCTCCTGTGATTTATTTTTTCTTTGTCAAATATTTCCCAAATGATGTTTAACAGAGTAAGGAATTTTTCACAGTATTTCCTATAATATTTTTTTCTTCTGGAGAAAGTCTTATCTATTAGTTTCAAAAATGGTCTTATTTTGTCTAGAATAAAAGCAGTTTTTAACTTTAGAAATCATTTTAAGGTCAATATTATTAGCCCCCTTAAGCAATATATATATATATATATATATATATATATATATATATATATATATATGTATATATATATATATATACTCAGATAATGAATAAAATTAAAATATTTAATGATTTCTTGTGCGGCCCGATGCCAATTGATCCACAAACTGGGACTGGTCTAAAGCCCCGGAGTTGGGGACCACTGCTGCAGACAATCAAAGAATATATATATATATATATATATGTATGTATGTATATATATATATATATATATATATATATATATATATATATATATATATATATATATATATATATATATACATGTACATATACATACATACATACATACATACATACATACATATATATATATATTCTTTGATTGTCTGCAGCAGTGGTCCCCAACTCCGGGGCTTTAGACCAGTCCCAGTTTGTGGATCAATTGGCATCGGGCCGCACAAGAAATCATTAAATATTTTAATTTTATTTATTATCTGAGTCTAAACGATCTGTTTTAGCGCATAATACCCTCACAGCAATCTAACGGCCTGGCTAATAATATTGTGGTGAAAGTTGTCAAACTTAAACACAAAAATTATACAAATCATTATTAATGACAGATCATCAATAGTTATTGATCATAATAATAATAACTGATCAAATCAGCATAGTGTAATGATTTCTGAAGGATCAATTAACATAAAAGGTGACCTATTATGTAAAAATTACTTTTATCAGGGGTTTAAATACAGTTGTGTGCCAACAGTCTGTGAAAATAACCAGCTTATAGTGGTAAAATTGAGTTATTTATTTTTATAATCGCACTGGATAAAAACAGTCTGCAGAAACACTTCGATTGACCTTTTCCCATTGTACGTGTCATCAGAGGGGGAAAGCCCCGCCCACTAGTGACAATCTCTCCCTCATTAGCATAGGACCTTAGTCTTGTCTTTAAATCTGCCACTATGCTGGCACATAAGCATTCATAGCCCTGCCCTCTTTTAAAAAGAGCACAATCTCATTTAAATTTAAAGCGACAGTCACCAAAACGGCACAATTAGAATCAAAGCCTTAAAGGGGCCATTTCAAAGAGTTATGAAACATTGTTTGTGTGTTATTTTGAGCTGAAACTTCACATACAAACTCTGGGAACATTACAGGTTTATTTTACATCTTGTAAAAAGGGGCATAATAGGTCTCATTTAAAGACTAAAGTATAACTTTTGAGCAGTAGTATATATTGTGGATGACTTTGCAATATCTCATTTTGCAATATGTCTTTGCAATATGTCACAGAATCAGTGTGTTTATATATTATTACTATAATATATAATATTATCATATATCATTACTGTGGGCAAAATATCATGACAGTTTGGTGTTATCGTGAGTTAACCTGTGATTTAGGCATGGTAGGAGCAGATGTGGTTCAGATAGCTAGAATTAACAGTGAATGTCGAAGTGACCTCAGTGTTTTCTTGGAGAGGGAATTTCCAAATATGCGCAGGAACATAAACTACATGATGATGAGGCAGAAAATGAACATTCAAGAAGAAATATTACATACAAAGTGTTTATCTGGCAGGGCTGACCGCCTGCTGATTGCTTCTCAGACAAACACAAGCTGCACTCCAACACACAGAGCTCCTGTCCTGACCATTTCCAAAGCCAAATAAAAAAAATTTCTGGATCAGCTTTTAATGTATATTTTACACATTTAAAAAATATATATTATATTATTAGCCCCCTTAAGCAATATATATATTTTTTGATTGTCTATAGGATCTACCATTGTTGCACTGTGTCTTGCCGAATTACCCTAACTTGCCAAATTAACCTAGTTAAGCCTTTAAATGTCACTTTAAGCTGAATACTAGTATCTAGACTAGAAAATATCTAGTCTAATATCATTTACTGTCATCATGGCAAACATAAAATAAATCAGTTATTATAAATGAGTTATTAAAGCTATTATATTTAGGAATGGGTTGAAAAAAAAAATCTTCTCTCCGTTAAACAGAAATTTGGGGGGAAATATTCAGGGGGGCTAATAATTCTGACTTCAACTGTACACACTATCCCTGATGTGAGCCGGATCAGACGGGGACAGTCTCCGGTGTGTGTGTCCTCTAACAACCCATCCCTCCGCACCATCCCTTCATCCGCCCAATTACAGTATCTGCTTACATCATTACACTGCCTCCACTGTCATAGCCAATAGGACGTGTTTTCAGAGCCCATTTACTCTCTGTCAGGGAATCAGATGGTGTTGAAAGCAGGAGAGAACAGCTGATACTTGTGTGGAGGAGCTCACTGTTAACAGCAGATAAACAAACAACTCCATATAAAACACATCCAGAAGCCAAGACAGACACCTCAGAGACACCTTTATTTATATACACCAAGGTTATTATACAGTTGAAGTCAGAATTGTTAGCCCTCCTGTATATCTTTTCCCCAATTTTTGTTTAACGGAGAGAAGATTTTTTCAACACATTTCTAATCATAATAGTTTTAATAACTCATGTTTAATAACTTATTTATTTTATCTTTGCCATGATGACAGTAAATAATATTTGACTAGATATTTTTCAAGACACTTCTGAACAGCTTAAAGTGACATTTAAATGCATCTAGTTGATTAGGCAGGTTAGGGTAATGGAACAAGTCATTGTATAACAGTGATTTGTTTTGTCGACATCGACAATTGTATATATATATATATATATATATATATATATATATATATATATATATACATACATACACTGTGTGTGCATATATATATATTGATCTTCGAATGTTTTTATGAAAACATTTCAAGCTTTTATTCTAGCTGAAATAAAACAAATAATACTTTCTCCAGAAGAAAAAATATAGAGGAAATACTGTGAAAAATTCTTTGCTCTGTTGAACATCATTTGGCAAATATTTGACAAAGAAAAAAAGAAAAATCACAGGAAGGCAAATATTTTTGACTGTAGTTTTGGGATTTTCAATTGAGCTTTCATTTTAGTTAGTTTCATTAATGTTAACATATTTCTGAAGCTGCTGTTGACCGGATGTTGGTAACAACAAAGAAATCCACATATGCAAAGAAAACAAAACTAATTAGTTTACAAATGTAAAAAGTAAATGTAAAAGTTCTGTGTAATAAAATGAAATGACATTAGTGCTGTGATGGTGACAATTTTTTTTACAATTTTTAGTGGGGGGTTGGGTCAATTATCCTGTAAAATAATTTGTGATAGAAGTTCTCTCAAAAGTGAAAATTCTCTCTGTCATTAATAACTAACATTCCTGTCATTATAACCTTCAGAACACAAATTTAGATATTTTATAATGTGAAAAAGCAATTAAATTATGAAAACTGTGAAATTAAAGTATTAGCCCAGAGGTCTAGTCCCCAAGTCAGACCAGGGTGCCCGTGCACATGGCGGCGGCGGAGGCGCACTATAAACTCACACAGGAAAACACTAGACTAGTGGATGTCATAAAGGCATAATTCATTTCATGTTTTGGTTAACTAATTCTATAAATACAACTCCCTTGAGCTATAAAGGGGAAAAATGCAAAAGAAATTTGCCGTTAAATTAATTTAGAGACACAACTGCCAGTCATTTTTACATTCGTTTTTTTTTTTTTTTTTTTTTGGGGGGGGGGGGGGGGGGGGGGGGGGGTTAATATTAGAGTAGCCTAATAAAAATGTTTAGTTGGACACTGCACAGCCCCACAGTAGTCTACACTATAATTAATATTATAATTGATTAAATTCATTATTATTCATATTATTAAAACTAATTATTAAGTCAAGTTTACAGTGTAGGTTGTGCGTGAGTAAGTGCATTTGCCGTGGATCAACCTCTTACATGCGCTGCAGGTAGGCTGAATAATAATCTTAATTATAAATAAGGAAAATAAAATAGAATTTAAACCACTCCTTTGGCACTGAAGCCATGATCTGTCTCCGTTTATGTAAACAGTATCATTGCATAACCTTCATTAATAAAATCATAGCGAAAGCATATTATTATTACTATAAAAAGTATATTGCTGCCTTTGGTCAGTAACTCAGGCAGTAATGCAAAGTGATGAATAAGTGAATAAATAGCCTAAATGAAAGGAACAAATGGGACCAAAATCAGTCATCAGGTCAAGTGCCCTCCTATGGGATTAAACGCCTCCTCAGTTATGACATCCTGGCACCAGGCCTTGCTATAGCGATACTTTATTTTTTGTAAAAAGAAGAAACAAAAGCGGAAACTGAAAACCTGGCTGGTGAGATGGCGATAACATGGATTATCTGCTCATCAACGAGAAAAGGTCGCAGACACGACACCGTGACGACGTTGATCATACGAATGCAGTTTGTGTATATAATCCTTAATATTAACAACTAATATTAACAACAAATCAATAACTCCTCTCGCTTTAGACTTGTTCTTGTCGGCGAAATATAGGTTTATTGCATGTACGAATCAGATTATGAAGTATGATTAAGAGCATGCTTTTCCTTCATTGCATCCTTTCCGTAAGGTGTTTTATTTATTTATTTATTTTTTTTTTAAGTGGTGAGGACAATATTCACTAGCAAAAAATGTTTCTCCCGTACCAGCAACAAATTATGCCTCTGTGTTTACCCATAGCCTACCTAAGTTAATTGACATTTTATGTAAAAAATTAAGAAATAACAAAAACCAAAGAATTATGCTAAAATATCCGTATAAACGTATGTGTTTATTTTTTTAACTTTTGTTAATGAAACAACACAATATAGAGCCAATACAATATAATGAAGTTAAATATTAAATAACTGTAACTGCTTGAAACAGTATAATAATAATTAAACATTATATTTTTAAGAACTTCACAAATAGCCTAAATGACACTTTAATAATTAGTAATAATATAAATAGTATCTAATAATAATAATAATGACAAAATATTAGCCTAGTAACAATATAAGTCAGATGTTGAAAAACAAACAAACAGCGTAGTCTATTAACCGGTTTAAACCGGAATAATTGTCCGGTTTAAGCAGACCTAAATGGAGTTATAATGATTCCAGCAGCACTGAATACATGTTCAGACGGTGTGCTTGTAGTGCAAATGCACAAATATTTTTTCGCAACTGTAGCCAAGAGAGGGTATCTTGCTTCATTGTTCCGCCATTTCTCTGAAAGCAGGTTTCTGCAAAGCGGTTCGTTCTTAACTACCAAATATGTCACTACATTTCTCATCAATGTCTTCCATTTATCACTTTCTCTTTTGTATCAGGCCATTTTTGAAAAGGCCTCTGCGATACCTGGCTGACTAGCTGGGCATTTGCGTTCAGAAGACATGAATTGATTCTTAGACTTTACACACCTGAAACTTGTCTATAGCACTTGTTCACTGCTGCTCTTATAGTTGTGTAAATTGCTTCCTTGTCCACATTTGTAAGTCGCTTTGGATAAAAGCGTCTGCTAAATGACTAAATGTAAATGTTATTTGTGGCTAGGTGGCATTACCGGAGATGACTCTGGAGATTCGACGTGTTTGCCCATTTAACACTTATTTTTTTAAACAAACCCTACAAAATAGCTTCATCCAAATTATTGGCTCGCCTTTCTCGTTCGGCACAAATCCAAAATGTTCCCAGATTGGCGATGTAACATTTGGTTTTTCAACGAGATTCATGGCTGAGCTTGAACTTGCTGAATCGTCACTAACGTTATATTCTAACAGACATGTAATACTTGGCAACATAATGGAAATTTGTGTTTTAGAGTGTATGACATCACGCACTACCACCGGTGGCAATGACAACCCATGACATATCACGGTGGCCGTCAAAGCCCTAAATGGCATAGGGAAAAAGTATTGAACACATGAAGAAAGGGAGGTGTAGAAAGGCAGTGAAAGCCCAGATGGCAGCTGAAAGCTCTCAGTAGTTTTTCAGCAACCCTCTGCCCTTCCTCAGTGTAAAAGAATATTAGCTGCTTCCATCCAACATCTACATGAAATCAGAGTGGACATTTTAGCAAGACAATGATCCAAAACAAAGCCGAGGAAACTCTCAAACGCTTTCAGAGAAAGAAAATCAAGCTGTAGAATGGCCAAGCCAATCACCTGACTTGAATCCAATATAAATTACAAATTAAAGATCAGATTTGATAGACGAGACCAGCAGAAGCATCAAGATTTTTACACTTGTGAAAGTTTGTGAAAAAAATCACACCTGAGCAATGCATGTGACTTCATTCTCCATCTGAGAGGCATCTTTAAGCTCCAAAAAAAGCCTTTTATACAAAGTATTAAATACATTTTAGTAGTTCAGCACTTTCTCCTTGTGTCATTTTATTGTTATTACACACACACTGTAAAACCTAACAGTGAAAATCACTACATGAAATAAGTTAGTTTAACTGTAGTTACTTCAACTTAACGAATAGCAGTTATGGTGACGCATAAACTGATTATATTAAACAGAACTCAAACCTAATGAGTTATGAATTAATTAATTATACTTTTTGTGTTAACTTGACTTTAATACCAAGCCATTTAAGTAGCTATATATTTGTTTGGACTTAATTTGTTCTAAACTGAACTCATACCGATTTAATAACTGAACTTAAAATGTTTAAGTTACTAATACTATAAATATTTGACGATATCAATACAAATAATATATATGTGTGTATGTATATATATATATATATATATATATATATATATATATATATATATATATATATATATATATATATATATATATATATATATATATATATATATATATATATTATTTGTATTGATATCGTCAAATATTTATATATATAAATATTTACATATATATATATATATACATATATATATATATACATATATATATATATACATACATATATATATATATATATATATATATATATATATATATATATATATATATATATATATATATATATATATATATATATATATATATATATATGTATTTATTTACAGTATGTATATGCAGGGCTTTACACTAACATCTGCCAACCTGCCAAATACGGCTAGATTTCAGCGGTGGCGGGTAAGACAGACACTCCCACTAGCCACTTTGGCTGGTTGAAAATAATTTTCCCAGATAATAATTCCTAAAAGCAGAATTTGACAATAAGGATGGTACAATATGCATGCAAAGGCGATCTTAGAATTGAGAAGCAACACGAATTATGAAAATAACTGAGTTCGCAACTTCACGCGATCAAAGCAGGTGAATACCGAATGAGAGGATAATCACTCGTGCTAACAGCTGAGGTGATGCACGCGACTGTTTATAACGCGTGCGCGCTCCTGTTTCCTTTCGTGAAGCAACTGTGTCTAGAAACACAACTGGTGTGATCGGTTCTCTTTCAAATAGACTAGACAAAAAGTGATGGACATGCACCCACAGTCTTGCTGCTTTCAAGAGTTTTGACACATTTAAAATTTGTGGCTAAGGAAGTAATAATTGTTTATGTTTGGTGTGGTCAGAGATAAATTTGGTAAATTCTTCATTTTGAGCTCTGAAAATTATGTGAAATAAAAACTAATTGTAATACTACAGCCTGAAACCATGACCCATTTGCTCATAATTATTGAGCAAGCTCATACACGACACACAAAAAGTGAAATGAATGAGGAGGCATATTGAGATAACGCAAATTCTAAATCAAGTCATTTTAGCATGTAGAAGTCATGGCGATGTGGCAATGGCGAGTGGCTAGTAATGCTGGAAAACTACAAGCCACAGTGGCTGCTGATCAAAACAGTTAATGTCAAGCCATGTGTATATGTAAGCTTACAGTACTCAAACCGCTTAGCTTCAAAACTTAAATGGTTTGCCGCAATCGGTTTCCTTAAACAATTTGAGTTAACTAAACTTGTTGGATTTTACAGTGTAACCATTTTTCAGATCTTTTATTTAGTTTTATTTTTATGTTTGTATTTTTTTGTTTGTTTTTTTCTGGTTCAACTCCATGTCAACAGCTCCTTTAGAATATTTTTCCCAGAAAAAAAAAACATGACGTGTTAAATACTTTTTTTCCACTGTACATAAATAAGTAAATAGACTCCATAATGGACTAACAAACCTGAGGAACTGTGAATTTCTGGATTTTGTGGGCCTACTGATGACACATTCCTTTTTTTTTGAAGAGAAAAATAACAACAACAACTCCATATTTGTTGCACATTTAAATCTTTGAAGACTTTTACATGCACAGACTGCTGCATTGAAATACACGAAAGGTAATATCAGAAATAAACATCATAACATAAGCACTTAATGATTACATCAACTACATGGGTAGAAATCTATAGACAGCTCTGTATATAAAAACATTTTAGTCCAATAGACTGTCAGGAGCCCTGTTTTGCTACAGTAGATTGGCGCTTGTAAATGATGCAGCACGGCATAAATCCCAGAGAAACAGCCCAGCATCCTGAAAACCTGTTGACTTTACACACCATTTCTGGCCAATTAGCCGAGTCTTTCACCAAAACCACATGGACAAGAGCTATTGAGCATGGGATATGCACACAGCAGACATGCTCACTTTTTCATATAGTGAAGTATTTCATTCATTTTAAGCATCTACAGTCAAGCTGCGCTGGAGAGTTTTGCACCATGTAACGATGAAAAGACGTTTCGTTATGGAAATACACACCCACCGGCCACTTTATTAGGTACACCTTACTAGTACCGGGTTGGACCCCCTTTTGCCTTCAAAACTGGAAATATTCCTCAAAGATTATAGTCTATATTGACATGATAGCATCACGCAGTTGCTGCAGATTTGTCGGCCAAAGATCCATTCCACCGCATCCCAAATGTGCTCTATTGGATTGAGTTCTGGTGAATGGGGAGGCCATTTGAGTACATTGAACTCATTGTCATGTTCAAGAAACCAGTCTGGAATGATTCATGCTTTATGACATGAACTGCCGCTCACTGGATATTTTCTCTTTTTTTGGATCATTCTCTGTAAACCCTAGAGATGGTTGTGCATGAAAATCCCAGTAGATCAACAGGTAATGGATAAAAAACAAACAATAACTCTTTGTTAAAAATTTCTTAAAAGCTGTTTTCTAATAATTACTTTCTTTTGTCTTTCCCAAGATGACAGTACATCATATTTTACTGCTTGTTTACCAGTGTTCGGCTTGAAGTGCATTTTAAAGGCTTAAATAGGTTAATTAGGTTAACTAGTTAAGTTAGGTTAATTAGGCAAGTTATTGGACAACAGCAGTTTGTTCTGTAGCCAAAAATTCTATTGTGCCCCTTTTTACAAGATGTAAAATAAGTCTCTGATGTCTCTAGAGTGCATGTGAAGTTTCAGCCCAAAATACCACACAAATAATGTTTTATAACTCTTTGAAACTGCCCCTTTTTAGGCTTTGATCGAAATTGTGCCGCTTTGGCGACTGTCGCTTTAAATTCAAATGAGATTGTGCTCCACGGCTTCTTTTCAAAAGAGGGTGGAGCTATAAACGGCTATGTGTCACCATAGCAGCAGATTCAAAACTCTAATAACAGACAGCTGCTTCTCACTCAGGGCTGTTTATGCTAATGAGGGAGAGATCATCACTAATGGGTGGGGCTTTCCCACTCAGAAGATATCTACAAAGGGAGAATGTCGATCAAACTGTTTCTGCAGACTCTTTTTAGGAAGTGGGATTATAAAAAATATAATTAATTAACTTTTACAATTAGAAGTGGCCAATATTCACACATTGTTGCCATACAACTGTGTTGAAACTGATTTTTGTATAATAGGTCCCCTTTAAGGCAACACACATTCATCCAACCATCATTAGCAAGGCCATTTTAAATTTCCTTAGACATACAGGACTGGAGCATAGGATATAGAAGACGTTTTTTTAAATTATTTATTTAATATCATTATTATTTTAAAAAAATTATTATTATTTTATTAAAATTTTTTAATTTAATGTACTTGAACCCGTGAAGCTCCACATCCCGGTATAGTGGGTCGCGGTATGCACCTTAACAAGTTGGTTGTGATCCGCCCTTAAATCAAGAAAGAAGAAGAATCCAACCACCAGAGGGAGACATCACCGAAGTACTAGCTCACCTCATTTCCCTCTGCCACTTCCTGTATGTAGCACATTTAAGCCATGTCAAAGAGCTTAGAATCACCAAGTGGCGACACTCAATAGAACGTTTCATTGCAACAGCAGCGCCCAGCAACAGCCCCGCGATTTTGCCATTTTGAAATCATTTTGATTCATTTTGAATCATCATTTTTGCTGTCGCGATGACAAGCAGCTGCTTCGTTTTTTATTTATATATTTTAAAAAAGCACATTAAAGCTGAGATACAACCTGAAAGATGAGCACTTTTAATAGTTTATTTTACAGACTTATTATATGCTGTTGTTCTATTGGAATTTTCATTCCAAAATGTCTGCCGCTTGACACTAGCGGCATCTAGTGGCTGCTTCCCAAATCGCACTAGAGTGTCGCCTCTTGGTGATTGTATGCTCTTTAGCCACGTGGTGCTACAAGCTAACTGCAAAGTTTTGCCAGTACCCTCTGGGCTCAATTAAAATGATCTAAGCGCAAAGTCTAAAGCAGATGGCGCAAAAACATCAGGGCCCTGTGCGAATCCACTTTTGCTATTTTAAGGACAGAAAAGTATGGTCTCCGCCATGGCTATTTAAACAATGTGGCGCAAAACGTGAAAATTAGAGTTGCACTGGTCTGAAAATAGCAACAAATCGCATCCTACGTGTCTTGCCTTATTGAGCCAGGTGTATGCTAGGACACTCTGTCTTACTAAGCATGAAGTGATATGTACATGAAATGAAGGAGATAAATGATAATTAGTAGGAAGTCTACAAGATTAACTTTGGTGCCTAGCATATCTAAACTGATTATTCGTTATCAGAGTATGTGAACTGAACCATGACGTCTTGTATAGTGACGTGTTACACCATTACATTCTTAATATATAATACACATATGATGATGACTTAGAATATGCGAAAAGTAATTTCTGTAAATCCTCCCTCACCTTTGACGGGACACTCCAGGGTGAGGTTGGCACCAGAACGGACCCTGATAACACCTCCAACCACCACCTTCAGACTCGTACTCTTCAGATCTGATGTGTTTCTGCGTGAGGCAGCGATTGTGGGACTTTCTGTTTAAAAATGGCATAAAATGGAGTCACTATTGGGGGTATAGCAAAAACACAACTCAGTTCAATCCACAATACTTATTTCAATAAACAATAAGCTCATGAGACTTCAAAATGGGGCTTTTCTTTAGATCTTTCTTTCTTTCTCCATCAGATTACACAGTACACCAGAACATAAATATTCATGATTCTATACTTACAGTATCTAAAACAAAACAAACAGGAAAATAGCAAAAAACTGAATTGTTTGCACTCTTTCACTCACTGCATATATTAAAATGAAGCTAAATTTGTTATGTCTCAACTAAAGCTTGCTCATTTTTTATTATATGGAACAATTCTCGCTATTAATAAACCATTATCTATGATTGTCACCTTAATAAACTTCTAATTTTCTGCTTATTAATAGTTAGGTTTGATTTAGGCAAGATTAGAAATGTAGAATAAACTCATGCAGAATATGTACAAGTACTAATAAACAGCCAATGTCTTAACCATAGGCAGGTAATAAAACCACGATTTAATAGTGAGGATTGGTACTTGAGTTGAAGTTTTATTGTGAGTGAACTATGCAACACTTATTATTACACATGATTATTTCATGCATTTCATTACTTTATAAAACAATATATTTTGAGAGTCCTAGTGATAAAAGTGTGCAGTGTCTCACCGGCTAACAGAACTTGTGTTGTTTCTGAATCTGAACCCAGTTCATTGATGGCGGTGCATCTATAGATGCCTACATCACTGGCACCAGGGCTGGAGATGTGCAGCTCTCCACCACTGCTGTCCCATGATACCCTGGGGAGAGCGAGAGAGAGATAAACGTCCAATCAGCTTTACTGTACTATTATGAGCAAATAGCTTTATTACATTTCCAATTTTTACTCATATAAAGTTTTAAAATCAACTTGAAATATTACAGTGTGTTTTTTTAATGCATGTTGCAATTGTTACTTGATAAAAGCCTGTATCTTCTCGCATAACATGAGCGCGGTCTCTCATACAGTATAAGATCCACCAACAGCAAACCACCATCATCCATTTAATTAATTTTTTCAAAATCATGTCCTGACCTATTTTATTTATTTATTTATTATTCATCAGTAGATTTATTATCCTTTTCACATTTAAAGTAACTAGTCCTACTGAAAAAAGCAGCTTAAACCAGCCTAGGCTGGTTGGCTGGTTTTAGCTGGTCGACCAGCCTGATTTTAGAGGGGTTTTGTCCATTTCCAGGCTAGTTTCCAGCCATTTCCAGCCTGGTCTTAGCTGGTCTTGACCAGCCTAGCTAGGCTGGCAATCCAGCCAAAACCAACTATGTGCAGCTTAAAACAGGCTGGTAAAGCTGGTTTTAGATTGTTTTAGCTGGTCATTTTCCAGCCCGACCAGCTAAAACCAGGCTGGAAATGGCTGGAAACCAGCCTGGAAATGGACAAAACCCCTCTAAAACCAGGCTGGTCAACCAGCTAAAACCAGCCAACCAGCCTAGGCTGGTTTAAGCTGGATTTTTCAGCAGGGAGTTGATTTTATGATTAGCAAAAACATTGACACAAAGATACTAACAACAAGCTAACGGATAAACTAATCAAGCAAAATACTTGTTGGCAAACATGCTAAACGTGGTAGAAGCATCCTAGCAATAAGCCAGTTAAACATGTTCAAACTTGCTAATTCATTCTTAAAACATAGAAATTTATACTAGCAACATACAGTAGCAATTCACAAAACGGTTTTAACATGCTAAATAGTACTAATAATATGTTAAACATGTTGGGAATTGCTACTAATGTTTAGGTCATATTAGAAACAGCGTTTTAAGTTATATTAGTGCAAACAATATGATAACTTACGGAAAACATGTTATTTAATGTTTAAAAAATGAATCATTCAAGACATAACATTTTAGAAAATGCTTTCAATGTGTTACAACATGTCCATTCATGCGTGGCACATACTAGAAGCTAATTTATAGTAACAAAATGCCAATCATGCTACATTCATTTTAGCAACATGCACATTTAGCCTACCAACAAGTCGAGCATGTTGTAACGCTTGCTGGAAATATGCTGATTCATATTAAAGACAGGGTAATCAATGTGAAAAATCATGACTCATTCAAGAAATGTCATTAGCATTAAAAAACGTTATCAACATGCTAACAACATGCCAATTCATGTGTGACACATACCAGCACCAAGATAATTCATAGTAACAAAAGGCTAGCCATGCTAAATTAATCTTAGCAACACGCACAGTTAGCCTACCAAGAAGTTGACCATGTTAAAACACTTACTGAAAACATGCTAATTCATGTTTAAAAGCATGAAGCATTCGAGAAATGCAATTAGCATTAGAAAACACTAGCAAAATGCTAACAACAAGCCTATTCATGCATGACATGCCAGAACAAGCTAATTCATAGTAACAAAATGCTAGCCATGCTAAATTCATTTTTGCAACTTACACATTTAGCCAACCAACATGTTGAACATGTTGTAACATTGCTGGAAACATGCTAACTCATATTAAATGCATGCTAATGAATGTTTAAAATCATGAATCATTCAAGAAACGTAATTAGTAGCCTATTAGAACATACAGGCTATCAACATGCTAACAACATGCCAATTCATGTGTGACACATGGCAGAAACAAGCTAATTCAAAGTAACAAAATGTTAACCATGCTAAATTCATTTTAGCAACAGTTAGCCTACCAACATGTTGACCATGTTGTAACGCTTGCTGGAAATATGCTGAAAGACTTGCTAATAAATGTTGAAACTCAAGAAGCATTCAAAAAATGCAATTAGTATTAGAACAAGCTATCAAGCATGCTAACAACATGTCAATACATGCATGACACACGACAGAAACAAGCTAATTCATAATAACAAAATGATAACCATGCTAAATTCTTGCCAATTCATAGAGAAGATATGCTAATTCAAGTAAAAACACCCAAAAATCTCTCAAGAAATGTAATTAGTATTAGAAAACCCTATCAAAATGCTAACAACATGCTAATTCATGCATGACAAATGCCTACAATATCCTAATACATAGTAACGAAGTGCTAAATGTGCTAAAACCATTTTTGAAACATGCTCATTTATTCTACCAACATGATGACCATGTGATAAGGCATGCCAGAAACATTGCAATGTTATGAATGCTTCAATCCTTCAAATTTGAAGCGTTTCCAAAGTCATTTCAAACTTTCAGACCTGGAATTTTCAAGCAAACATCAAAGTTCCTCATCAAACTCATCTAGCTGACTTTAAAATGAGATCCACCAATACAGCCACCATACAACCATCATAGTGTATCAATTCCCCATTGACAAAATCTAATCCCACCATACAGGTTTACTCCTCCAGCAAGCCATTTTACTTGGATAACATCACAACAGAGAACAAACGAGGACTGAAACTTCCGCTTCATGCTGAATTTAAGCATTACCGACTAGTTTACTTAAACCGGGTTGTACCTGGGTTAAAACAACGACTGGCCTCTTCGCATTACCGAGATGAAACCACAGGAGCTCAATGAACCACACTGTACTCTTTCAGTGAAAAAACACACACCACGAACGTGTCTTAATCAAGTCACACCATCAGCTCGGGTCGAGATCTGGTTCAATCTCTCATTTCCTGTATATCAATCACAGGTTTCCCCTCGGGCTTGTCACGTGATCTCCCTTCAGCAATCAGGAATCCCAGAAGAGCCAATCAGAAAGAGTGTGTGACGGCCTCCTGAAGCTGTTTATATACCTGATTCAAGTGTTTATTGTGCAGACGCCATTGTGCGGCTCGGGGAGTTCATTCATCTCACACTTGAGAAAGTCTCCAGAGCTTGAAAAAGAGGAACGTAATAGTTTTACATTCTTAGGCAGATCCTACAGAGTGACGGTATTATCTTAACATCTGGCTATTTTCCCTTAAACTAGAAGAAATGCAATATTTAATACATTGTTTTTATGCTCTTAAAGGCACAGTATGTAATTTTGGCCACTAGATGGCGTGTATTCACAACAAACAAAGGCATAGTTTGATGATGCAGTCACTGAGTGTGGAATCATGGGAGTTGTAGTCTTCATTAAATCCTATGGGACTCCTGCAGAAATCATGTTGATGGATGAGCTAAAGTGTTCAATTATCATGGCAGTAGAAAATAAAGCTGAAACCTGTGGAAGTGAAATGAGATGCTAAAGCAGTAGCTGATGTAACGTTACAAACGTAACGTGTCAGGAAAGCAAAGGTTTTATTATACCACAGTCCTTCGGATACGGTTATTAGACTAAATATACCGTGCCAAAACCAAACCAGCATGAACACACAGTACACAATTAAATTGTTCAACCTCAGGCCAACTATTCATTTATTCTTTTACCTTCGGTTTAGTCCCTTATTTATCAGGGGTCACCACAACAGAATGAACCGCCAACTATTCTTGCATGTTTTACTCAGCGGATGCCCTTCCAGACACAACCCAAGACTGAGAAACACCCATACACACTCATTTACACACGCACACTCATACACTATGGCTAGTTTTGTTTACTGTGGTTAGCACACTGTCGCCTCACAGCAAGAAGGTTACTAGTTCGAATCCCGGCTGGGCCAGTTGGCATTTCTGTGTGGAGTTTACATGTTCCGGGTGCTCTGTTTCCCCCACTGTCCAAAGACATGCACTATGGGTGAATTGAATAAACTAAATTGTCTGTAGTCTATGAGTGTGTGTGTGTGAATGAGTGACTATGGGTGTTTTCCAGTGCTGGGTTGTGTAACGAAGACCAGCTAGTGAAGTGCTGTGCAAGTAAACCTCACTCCTCTGCCAATAGCCCGGGATCATGAGGCTGAAATCATGTCGTGTTTCCACTGTCGGGCTAGTAGCTCGCAGCATGTCGCGTCGCGCAAACCAGCCCCCAGATCGTCCCCTGAATCAAACGTCACACAACCAGCCCGAAGTGCTGTGCAGGTATACCTCACTCTTCTGACCTCATCCACCCGACTCCCATGCCGAAGGTCGCCGGTTCGATCCCAGCTTGTAGCTGGTTGGGTGGTGTAGGACTGGTGGGGTTACATTGGTGCCATGATCTGGATGGCAGTGAGGGGGGTGAGTGTAATGGAGGCCAGCTAGTGAAGTGCTGTGCAGGTAAACCTCACTCCTCTGACCTCAGAAAAGTGCTCTAGCGACAGACTCTAGAGACCATGGTCTTTAGCCTCTTTGATAGAGCAACTAACTCCTATGCGGAAGGTCACCGGTTTGATCCCAGCTCGGAGAGGGTTGGGTTGTGTAGGACCGGCGGGGTTACATTGGTGCCGTGACCTGGATGGGAGTGAGGTTTAGGAGGGTGAGTGCAGCAGAGGCCATGGTCTTTAGCCTCCTTGTTAGAGCAACTGACTCCCATGCGGAGGGTCTCCGGTTCGATCCCAGCATAGGACCGGCGGGGTTACTTTGGTGCCGTGACCAAGATGGAAGTGAGGTTTAGGGGGTAAGTGTAATGGAGGCCAGCTAGTGAAGTGCTGTGCAGGTAAACCTCACTCCTCTGACCTCAAAAAGGTTCTCTAGTGACAAATGCTAGAGGCCATGGTCTTTAGCCTTCTTGTTAGAGCACCCAATGTCCATGCCGAAGGTCGACGGTTCGATCCCAGCTTGGAGCGGGTTGGGTGGTGTTGGACCGGCGGGGTTACGTTGGTGCCGTGACCCGGATGGGAGTGAGGTTCTGTATTAGAGGCCAGCTAGTAAAGTGCTGTGCAGGTAGACCTCACTCTTCTGACCTCAAAAGGTGCTCTAGTGACAGACACTAGAGGCCATGATCTTTAGCCTCCTTTTTAAAGCAACTGACTCCCATGCGGAAGGTCGCCGGTTTGATCCTAGCTCGGAGCGGGTTGGGTGATGTAGGACTGGCAGGGTTACATTGGTGCCGTGACCCGGATGGGAGTGAGGTTTAGGGGGGTGAGTGTAGCGGAAGCTAGCTAGTGAAGTGCTGTGCAGGTAAACCTCACTCCTCTGACCTTTGAAAGGTGCTCTAGCGACAGACTCTAGAGGCCATGGTCTTTAGCCTCCTTGTTGACTCCCATGCGGAGGGTTTCCGGTTTGATCCCAGCTCGAAGCGGGTTGGGTGGTGTAGGACTGGCTGAGTTACAGTTGCAGCTGGAAGGACATCCACTGCGTAAAACATATGCCAAAATAGTTGACGGTTCATTCCACTTTGACAACCTCTGAAATAGAGACTAAGCTGAAGGAAAATGAATGAATGAATTGATATGATCAGTCATCTGCTCTTGAACAGACTGACTGAGTGCTCAAGTTTCACTCTTCATGTCTTGATTGCGGAGTGAAACACTGTTTGTGTTCATAAAAGTGGACGCACAGCAAAACAGATGATCTGTAAACTCTGTAACCCCTTCATGAGGATACTTATGTAGACATGTCGGCTACGAACCAGGCTTAAAAGCACAATGATTCCCTGGCAGTTAACAGAGATCTCAGCGTTTCACTCAATCATGCGAACCGATAAGTTCAATTCACCTTTATTTGTATAGCGCTTATACAATGTAGATTGTGTCAAAGCAGCTTCACATAAAAGGTCACAGTAAATAGGAACAGTGTAGTTCAGTTTGTAGTGTTTAAGTTCAGTTCAGTTTAGCTCAGTTGGTTTAATAATCACTACTGAGAGTCCAAATACTGAAGAGCAAATCCAACGATGCGCAGCTCTACAGATCCCGAAACATGCAAGCCAGTGGCGACAGCGGAGAGGGAAAAAAAACTTCACTAAAGGTGGAAGTGAAGAAAAAAAACCTTAAGAGAAACCAGGCTCAGTTGGGCACGACCCAACATAAGCCTGTCAGGCTTGGTTTCAGTACATTATATTTTACTAGTTATTTTTCAAGATACTAGTATTCAGCTTAAAGTGACATTTAAAGGTTTATCTAGATTAATTAGGAAAGTTAGGGTAATTAGGCAAATCATTGTATAATGATGGTGTTCTGTAGACAACTGAAAAAATATTGTTTAAGGGGGCTAATAATTTTGACCTAAAAAAAAATTAAAACTGATTTTATTCTAGCTGAAATAAAACAAATAAGACTTTCTCCAGAAGAAAAAATATTATAGAAAATACAGTGAAAAATTACTTGCTCTGTTAAACATAATTTGGGAAATTTTGAAAAAGAGGAGGGCTAATAATTATGACTTCAACTGTATATCATAGAAAACTGATTGGCTGTGCAGAGAAATCAAAACCAGTCACTTCTCACTCATTTTCATTTAAAGATGCTGTTATTACACAAGTCCTATATAGACTATATAGACAACACACAGCATGTTCTGGACGACAGACAGACAGATTACGAGAGTCCAGCGAGCTCTCATTCACTCCCACCCAAAGCCACAAAGGGAACACCGCACAAAATGTGCATTGTATCCCATCCAGCACATGTCTGCTGAAAACCCACTCATTCAGAGGCACTAATAAAAACACCGCAGCTGAGTCATGTCTGAAGTATCGAACTCATAGAAAAGATATCATCTCAAGTGTGATGGCACGTCTGGACCGGCTCACAGGCACAAATGTGTGCGCAAAAATCAGTTTCGGGACAATGGCAGCACTGTTTCCACAATCGCAAGCACCATCCCGCTGTACACTTGCATGCCATGTTTAATGAAAAAAAATTTAAGAAAAATTACAATGATTGCAAAGGCGTGTTTGGAAAAATACGAGGTGAAATATGTGATCTGTTTTCTTGTGTTTTTTGCATTTGAATGTCTCTTACTCATACTTAATGCAAGACATATTGCCTGAAAACAAGTTGTATCGTTTTACACAACTTTGCAAGTCTCGTTTAACTAACATTTGCATATTTCAACTGAAAAACAAGACAAGAATAGTGATTTCTGTAGTGTTCCTGAGTTGATATAGACAGTGTTTCCTACATAATCAGTGCTGTTTTAAGAATAACCTGTTAATAATAATATTATAAATACTAATGTTATAAATAATAATAATAATAATAATAATAATAATAAATTTAGCTAACTGTAATAAAAATATTACATTATGAAAATTAAACATGGAAAAAACTACAACAGAAATATATAAACATAAACAAAAATATAAAATAATAGCATTATCATTATTATTATTGTTAATATTATTATTATTATTATTATTAATAGTAACAATAATCAATATTAAAATAATAACAACAACAATAGTAACAATAATCTTAGCTTACTGTAATAAAAATATTACAATATGAAAATTAAACATGGAAAAAACTACAACAGAAATATATAAACAAACAAAATATAAAATAAAATAAAATACTAGCATTATCATTATTATTATTAATATTATTATTATTATTAATAATAATAATAATAATAGCAATAATCAATATTAAAATAATAACAACAACAATAATTTTAGCTTACTGTAATAAAAATATTACAATATGAAAATTAAACACGGAAATATAAACATCAACAACAATATTAAATAATAATAATATTAATAATAATAATAACAACAACAACAACAACAACAACAATAATAATTTTAGCTAACTGTAATTAAAAATATTACATTATGAAAATTAAACATGGAAAAAACTATAACAAAAATATGAATAAACATCAACAAAAATATATATGTATATAAAAATATTATCATAATAATATTAACAACAAGAACAATAATAATAACAATAATAATTTTTGATAACTGTAATAAAAATATGATATTATGAAAATTAAACATGAAAAAAAAACTACAATAGAAAAAATAAGTAAACATCAACAAAAAAATATATAAAAATTAATAATAATAATATATAATGATGATAATAATAATAATAATAATAATAATAATAATAATAATAATAATAATAATAACAACAACAACAATAATAATAACATTAACAATAATAATTTTACCTAACTGTAATAAAAGTATTATATTATGAAAATTAAACATGGAATTTAATTCAAGAACTGTACTCTTCCAGAGTGAGTAAAAGGGCTCGCAAAATCACTCTGGACGCCTCACACCCAGCACACTACCTGTGTCAAGCACAAAAACAGCCAGACACAGGAAAAGTTTCTTTCCTCAGGCTGTCTACCTTATGAACAGTTAAATATTCCCCTACTGTGCAATAAATATGTGCAATACTTTATCATACGTACTTGTACACAGCACCTTATATCAATATACAATGCAATACTCTCTACATTCGCACTTGTACACAGCAACTTAAAACCTGTATATTTATAACAATCTGTACATACAACTCAACATCCAGGTTTCTTGACTAACCGCATCTGTTTAATGTTTTTCTTTTTTTTATATATATTTATTTTGTGTTGTCACTTGTCACTTTATGTACACTGGAAGCTTCTGTAGCCAAAACAAATTCCTTGTGTGTGTGTGAAGCACACTTGGCAATAAAACTGATTCTGATAAAAGTACAACAAAAAAAATATAAATAAACATAAAAAAATAAAATAAAATAAATATCTATATCTATATCTATATCTATATATATATCTATATATATATATATATATATATATATATATATATAAAATAAATACACAATATTAATTCTTTTTCCACTGCACTATGACTTTATATTCTTGACTGTAAATTATTTCTGTTAAAGCAAAGTCAGACCTTACTGTCCTAATTAAACAATTAAAATCAAGGCATGATCATATTTTATTTTGGTAAAATAAGCATAATCTAGAGGCCTTTGCCTTTCATATAAGCCACTTCTGATACCAAATGATCAACTAGAAGTCAAGTTATTACTTGTTGCTCCTAAAACTTGGTTAGGCGACAAGACTTTTGTCAGGAACTGTAATATTAAAATCATTGATTTAAAAAAACCATACTAACATACCTCATAATCATTACAAGTTTGACAATGGCTTTGTTTAAAAAAAACAATAACTATTAATACTCTATGACTGTAGTACTCCCAACATTTCAAGATATTTTTCATCTAAATATCAATCATCACGTTTCCAACAGCAGCAGGACCGGCAGTGGTGTGAGTTTTAATCCCCGTTCGCAGCTCGAGGAGTAAAGCAACCTTGTTAGGATGTGATTTAAAGCGCGGCGGTGGTGCCAAGACACATCTGAATGAAGGAGCACGAAAGGGTGAGACTTCACACGGCTTTAGAGTCTGTGAATGTCAATCACCTCGCCTGTGTTTTGCTTCACATTCGGCCAAAAATAAGAAGCGCGATGTGAGCGGCACAGCAGAGACGGCTCCGAGGCCACGAGCGGATGGAGGCGGATGGAGACACTCAGCAACTTACAAAACTGCTGCTCCGGTGAGCTTCTCAATGCACAGGACATGAAAACACTTCTGTGGATTAACCAAAGTCCCTTTAAAGTACACATGACATCAAAACTAACCATATTGCACAGGGGCGCAACTGCACATTTACTGAGGGGTATGCGGGTTCAAGTTTTGCACCCCCCCCCTCTCTCTCTCTATTAATCCAACTATATTTTATAACAGGCAAGTGACAGTACCAAAATATTTCCATCAAAAATTAAGGATATTTTTTCCTCATCAACATGCTTCAAACAAATACACTTCGCAGCTCTAAACACAACTGAAATAGCATGAAATAGTAAAAGTATAATTACACTAAGCATGTTAAGTCACAAAGAATTACATCTCATCCCACCCCAAATTTCTTCTTGATTTCATTTTCCTCACTAAATGATTATAGCACC
>NC_079441.1:10399461-10469461 GCF_903798145.1 Danio aesculapii
AATAAAACAAATGAGACTTTCTCCAAAAGAAAAAAAATTATTATTTAAAATTAAATAAATTAAATAAATTAAATATTTTTGATTGTTTTGTTTTACTCTGTAAATAAATAAAAATTACAAATAAAATAATACAAAAGAAATTAATTTTCTTCCACTTATCCAGCCTAAAAAGTTGTTTTGTTTTGTTATGTTTTACATTGTAAAATAAAATGAAACAAAAATAAAAATAAATTAAATTACAAACAAAACAAAATAATAAAATAAAATAAAGTAAAATTCATCCATCCATTTCCTTCCACTTATATGAGCTAAAAAAAATATTTTACCTTGTAAAATAAAATGAAACAAAACAATAAAAAATAAATTACAATTATAAATAAAATAACATCAAATAATAACAACTAAATAAAATTAATTACAAAATATAATAAAAACCTAAAATAAAAAATATTAAAATAAAATTAAAAAATCTAAAAATATATGAAAATGTAATTAAATAAATCCATCCATCCATTCCCCGTGAAAAATAAATAAATAAATAATAAATAATAATAATAAATAATAATAAATAATAATAATAATAATAATAATATATATATATTATATATATATATATAATTTTTTTTCTTCTGTTTTGTTTTACTTTAGAAAATAAAATAAAAACAAAACAATAAAAAAATTATGAAATTAAAAATAAAATAAAATAAAATAAAATAATAACAATAAAATAAAAATCCATGAAAATCCAAAATGAAACAAATAATAGTAATAAAATAACAATAATAAAAATAAATTAATTAAATTAAAATTGTTTTCATCATGGTTATAATGTATTAAAATGCTAGAAACAAAGCATATTTTAAATTACTGTACTGGTATAAGAATCTCTGTCCATTATTACAGCATAAAGCTCAGCTCATGATGATGATGAGATATAATCCTCTATGTTTTATGACAGTTTGTTAGCTACAGTATATACACATTGGATAAGCCTTCATCTTGGAATCAAACACTCGTTACTTTAGCTTGACATAGCCCGATGCATTGAACACAATAACACGATCACCTCTCAAAAATGTCTAAAAATCTCCAACAATACAAACACAAATCCAACATATTGTAGAATGACCCTTTACTTCAAGTCAAAGCTGACCTTCTGAAAAGCCAAAGCACTTCAGTTTTCCCCCATTCACCTCAGGGTTACTGGGTTTTCAAGTCAAAATTGCACGAAGAGCCCCGAACGATGTTTGCACAGCGATGTCTCCTTCAGGTCCCATAGCAGGAAGAGTGGCAGACAATGTTTGGCGACTGTCTGGCCGGAGGCTCATGCAGAGGCCGTGAGCTGGACAAAACCCACTTGCTAAGTCAATGTTTTCAATGAGAGTCCACCATCAGACCACAATGCGACCCAGGAGAGAACGTGAAAGTAGCACAGCCAGTATTTCTGACCCCGACAGACCGCATAACGTGAGATTGGAGGTGAATATTTGAGTGGGCTGGTGATTAACAGGCTTTTTTTTTTGGCAGAGTGCGGTTGCTCAATCAAGATCAGTCACGGCTGGACTCAGAGCTACACAGAGACGCTTGTTTTCTATAAAGAGAGAGAAAAAAAAGATCTGCTTTTCCGAGTTAAAGTTGAACTCTCACTTTCAACATCATGTTCATCTGAC
The DNA here is from genome assembly GCF_903798145.1 of Danio aesculapii. NCBI lineage: Eukaryota > Metazoa > Chordata > Actinopteri > Cypriniformes > Danionidae > Danio > Danio aesculapii. The sequence continues at coordinate 10,401,132 of NC_079441.1, forward strand.
TAGAAGAACTACGGCTGATAAATGAAAAGACTTGTGAATTCCAGAAGTTTTGTAATCAGACACTATTCTGGAGTGTTACAGTAAAAGCAATGCCAAATTTGAAGATTGTTAATCTGAAAATGATAATTGCATGTCAGTGGAATGCAAAAGGAGTTTTATTTTTGTAAGTATAAAGCTGTCAAGAAGTATGCACCAGTTTAGAAATTCTGGATGAAACATACAGCCTTATTATTGGTTGCTAAAAAAATTAAGCTAAAAAAATTAGGGATGCACCGATACCTTTTTTTTTGGGATCCGATGCCCAAATCCAAATTCTGAGTATCGATCGATCTGATCAAATCTGATCCCGATACTGTGCCATTTTTTCTGTTTTGTTTTTTTTAAGCATAATACAGTTTCTATAGTTCTTGTGATAAACTCAAATATATCTTCTTTAGTAAAAATACCAGACCTATAGGCCTACTGTATATGAAGAGTTCAGATGCAAAAGCAGCTAAACGCCACTTCGCCAAAAATGAGCTAATGACATTGAGTGAATGCTTTAGGCACATAGTACATGTTCAACAAATAGATTTGCTCCAAATTATATAAAATTGCAGCGTCAGCCCATTTAGAAATAACAGTTTGTTGGCAAAAGCCTCTAAACGCCACTTGCCTTTGACAGCAAAAGCCGCTATATCCCGAGAACCAATCAGAAGGCGCAAATCGAATCAAATGTTTTCAATGTAGCAGCGCGCTGATACGCCAGCTTTTATGAGGAGAGCATTTTATTCCATTTCCGATTTCAATTTTAAAAGACGGAGTTTGATACACTGGATGAGTCTGTCCGACTGTCAGTGAATGGCAAATGAAAACGTCCCTTACCTCAAAACTTAAGAAAAAGAAAACACAAGTCGGATGTTACAGTTGGATGTGTAGCATGCATTCATAATGAGCTTTTCCGCATCGACACTACTTTGAACGAGTCCGATTTACTAAAAAGACGAAGACGAAGACGAAGTTAAGATGCCGTTCTTTTATCCCACATGGATGCTATGAGGATAACAAGAGCCCAAGACCTTAAGTATGGTGAGAATGAATGAATAAAAGTTTCTAAAATTGTCTGAGAGACATCCTATATTTGTCCAGTAGGCCTACATTTGTGTTTTATTTGCTAATTTAAGCTATTTTTTAAAAGATAAATATAATGTATAAAATTATACATTATTTATATTGCTTCATATTACGTCTGATAAGCTTTTTATATTAATGGTCAATGCACAGATATTGATGTTTCACAATGTTTTACACTACATTATTTGAATCTACCAAGCTTAGTTTACAATGTTTCCATTGCTCTACTTACATTAAATCTAAATCCCAAATATTAGAAATGACAACAGATTGTTAAGATTTAATTAATGTAAGATTTAATGTTTGACTTGACAAGTTTCATTCATTTATTTCCTTCTGCTTTTTTCTTGGTTTATCACAGCGGAATGAACCACCACTTACTTGACAGAGTATATATTTTTATATATTTTTATACATTTTTAATTTTAGGTGGTTTGTGTAATGTGTTTTATGTTTGGTAAAATAATTTGTGATGGCATTTTTAGTGATTTTCAACCAATTACACTGTCTTGTCTCAATAGGTGGATTTAGAGGTTTTTGCAAGAAAAGCACAAGTGGATTTAGCTGGTTTTAACACAAAAGAAAATTTAATTTGTTAAAAAACAAAGAATTGTCTAAAGTGACATTTATGAAATAAAGTTATTTTATTCACCAGCTAACAACCTTATCAATACCTATAAAATGAAACTTCTAAACCTAATTACAGGAGCCTGATAGAAAATGCTCTTTACAAGAAAAGAGGTCTGATGGATTTAGAGGGTTTTGCATTTGACCTTTTCATATATATATATATATTCTCATTGAAATTGTATAGAATACCTAAAATTGAACGTCAAAGTATGAAATGATGATGGCGATCGAAGCATGTGAGTGTTGAGCTTTATTGTAAGACAGCGTATTGCCGGTTCCACTACCACATCACAGACAATATTGTAACAAATTAGGGTTGTTACGATACTGGAATTCGGTGTGAGGACATAGCGAAACTTTTATCAGCAGAAAGGTGGATTACTGTAACGGCCTCCTCACTGGCCCTCCCAAAAAGACAGTCAGACAGTTGCAGCTCATCCAGAATGCTGCAGCCAGGATTCTGACCAGAACCAGAAAATCAGAGCACATCACACCTGTCCTCAAGTCTTTACACTGGCTCCCAGTTACATTCAGAATAGATTTTAAAGTATTATTATTGTCTATAAATCACTAAATGGCCTAGGACCTCAATACCTTACAGATATGCTCACTGAATACAAACAGATCACTCAGATCTTTACGATCATATAAACTAGAAACTCCAAGAGTTCAGTCAAAGCAGGGTGAATCGGCTTTCAGCTACTGTGCCCCTCACTGCTTCCAGAAATGATCAGATGTGCTCCAACATTAGGTACTTTCAAATCAAGACTGAAAACACATCTGTTTAGCTGTGCCTTTACTGAATGAGCACTGTGCTATGTCAGATAAAAAAATAAAAACTCTTTCTTTTCTTTTTTTATTCCTTTAAAACCTGTTTAACACATTTTCATCTGTTTTTAATAATTTTTAAATATTAAAAAACTAAATTCTTGTTTCTTTTATTCTTGTTTATGTAAAACACATTGAATTACCATTGTGTATGAAATGTGCTATATAAATAAAATTGCCTTGCCTTAAATTTCATGTGCTGAAGTTATACTTGATCAATTGCCTTTGATCAATCACTTATACATTGGTACCTTTTAAAAAGCCATAGCCCCAGTTTATACCCTTTTTCCTCAGTTTGTAAGAAAGTGCATAGAAAGTACAGCTGAAGTCAGAATTATTAGTCCTTCTGAATTATTAGCCCCCCTGCATATTTTTCCCCAATTTCTGATTGGTTCTGAACTATTTCTAAACATAATAGTTTTAATAACTCATTTCTAATAACTACTTTATTTTATCTTTGCCATGATGACAGCACATAATATTTTACTAGATATTTTTCAAGATGCTAGATTTCAGTTTAAAATGCAATTTAAAGGCTTAACTAGGTTAATTAGGCAAGTAAATGTATTACAATGGTTTGTTCTGTAGACGTTAATAATATTAACCTTAAAATGATTTAAAAACTGCTTTTATTCTAGCCGAAATAAAACAAATAAGACTTTCTCCAGAAGAAAAAATATTATCAGACATACTGTGAAAATTTCCTTGCTCTGTTAAACATCATTTGGGAAATATTTGAAGAAAAAAAAAATCACAGTAGGGATAATAATTTTGACTTCAAGAGAGATTTTGCAACACTCATTGGCTCCCCAATGCTTTGTTTAACAACAAATCGCAGCTCTTACCTGTTGCCATCCTGCAATGGAGCTCCATCTTTGGTCCAGGAGAGCTTTGGCTTTGGTGATCCCTTACTGGGACACAACAGAGTAAGGCTGTGGGTTGCATTGGTCAGGTAAGCAGTCCGTCCCACATGGATCCTGAGATCCCGCTGGAAGCTCATAAGAGATCCGTGATGCTTCTGCCGAACAATTGCTGCTTTTTTTGACACCTCCACCCCAGAAATATCAGAAGTGTTTGACGTCCTATCTAAATAGTTGTCCATTGTAGTGCTTTCCTCAATAGGTACTTGCCCTTGCCCTGCAGCAGCCAAATCCTCTATTAGTTTCCCAATCAGCTGCGACGCCATTTCATCCGTCACATCGCCACTTTCTGCAAGCTGACTGATGTTTTTCACAAGCTCCTCAAATTGTGCAGGTTCAAGAACGAAGGCTCCTGTGTGGCTCCTGGTGCCTGAAGCCAAAGCGTAGTTTCCCAAAGCAAGAGTATCCCAAAGCATCTCCTTGGGATGTCCATCATCATCTCTGTAGAATTCGTTTTTTTGCATCCAACTTGATTTCGAAGCCTTGTTTCCATTTGTAAACCCTTCATTGCATTTCGAACTAACAAAACCTCCTTCTTTGTTGAGGTATGGATGAAAGTTTTCCCTTCGTTCCTTTCCCAAAGCCGGATGATCCAGGAGCCTGTTATTGTATCCGATCAGCTTCAGGATGAAGGTGTCTGAATCTTGGTTGGCCCAACAGCGGTACACTCCGATATCTTCTGCTTCCAGGTTGTAGATCCTCAAAGCTCCGGATTTGGTGATGCTGAGGCGTTTGGAGCTGGTCAGCTCATCCCCGTCCTTCTCCCAACGGATCTGAGCTTTAGGGAAATGGCGAACGGGACACTTGATAATGACGGTGGTCTTGGGAAGAAGGTAGGCTCGTCCTCCAATGGTGAAACTCAGTCGTTTTTCTGGTCTGTTCTGGATGTAGATGCGTTTCAGGCCAACGACCTGAGGGCAGCGCTTTTTGGAGTGCTTGTGCTCTGGAAAGAGAGATGGAAAAAGTTCAGGAGGGTTCAAACATAGGGCTAGAGATAATTACTTTAGTTTTGCGTGAGGTTATATATATATATATATATATATGGTCAAATAATCTCAAAGGTTCAGACTCTTGATTTCAGACTCAACAAAGTCAAATCTCATCGGACAAAGGGGCTTTGGGAAGATAAGGAGAAAGACCAAAAACCATGAGGGCACAGTTTTATTTTACAATACATTCTGTACTTAACTTGACTTGATTGTCATTCACATATACTAGTGTACATAGAACGAAATTTTGTAGCATTGAGTCAGCAGTTTGAATAAGAATAACAACCCTTGTTATGTTCCCTTGCAGAACTGGACAGATGTGCGTGTGTTACAGGTATGAACGGCATTGGAGGATCCGTATTTCGTGTTGATCATGTTGACGTTGGGTTCGCGCCACCAATAACTGGTCGCCGTAGTGTTTAAAAGCTGGCCCAAACTGCAATGGTGATCTCTCTTTGTCGCTCGCTCTCACTCTTTCTTTGACTTCTGTGAGTCTCTGTGACGACAGTCTCTCTTGTGAGGACTAGTTTGAGACATTGGCAAATTTAGGCATGGGCAATATGTGCGATCGCCCAGAGCGGCATCTTACTAGGGGCAGCATGAAGATACCCCATGCACCCCCTTAACACCCCCCACCACCTTCACTTTTGTCCTCGTTGTTTGCCTAGAGCACCAGCTAAGCTTGCAACAGTAGTGAACCGAGAGAATGTGGTTTTGTTTGGTTGTGATTAATGTTCTTGTCTAAAACCTATTGAGATTGCAATGTGTTTGTTCATGAACTTATACAGTTAACCGATACTTTTTGAGTAATACCTTGGAGAGGGTGTAGAAGTGAGCAAGTCACGCACTTACAATACTCAGATTCATTCTTGTATATTTCCATTAGATTCAGGAGAGTGGTTGTTTTGCTTTTAGTTAGTTTAGTTAACACATTGGATACGTTGAAAACGTTTCTTTTCATGCTTTTCTTTCGAAATTTAGTTTAGTTTGTTTAATTCAGTTTATGTTTTGTTATATTTATTTCTTTGATTTAAGCACCTCTAACTACAACCCAGACTCATTCTGATTACGTAACCCAATATTTATTTCTCGAGAGAGCAAAATACATCCCAGGAGGTACGTTTTTTATGCAGTTTTTGTTTTCGCGAATCCACCAAAGGCCACTGTGTACGCCTTTTTCAGATCTCAAATTTCTATTTCAATAGTATTTTAAAAAGCATTGATTGACCCGCGCCCAGCCACTTCCCTAAACCCAACCTACAGTGTTTTGAAAAGCTATGTAGAAAAATAAAAGCTCCCTGATTTTTACCACGTTTTCAGATTTTACCACATTATCACCCTGTTATTTACCTTGTTTATTTTATTTTTTGGTTTTTGGTTTTATCCTGCCCGCCTTCTGGAACCGTTCTTCATTGAACTCGAACCCCATTGTTGCGACAACTCCGCTCTGCGTCTTAAGTCTGCCGGAGTACATGTCGAGTTAACGGGCAAACTGATAACAGCAGAAAAGCTGAAAGATGAAATGCAGTCATACGTAACTCTGGCTACATAACCTCACGATGGACGATGGTATAGTCATCATAATTATTCATGAATAATTAATTAACTCATAAGGAATTAATTATTTGTAGCCTACAGTTTCAACCACCTGACCCGCATGGTCTTTGTTTTACCCATAACCAAATCATAAATAAATAAAGATAAGTTACACACATATTACCACCTGTCAATCACATTTTCCACGTGACTCTGGCATGAATAGGCAGAGTGATCTGTGTCGTTATAATGGCGTCGACAAACTTGGTTGGTAAACAGGCGCACAACCAACAGCAACCAACCAACAGTATCTGAGGTTTTCACTAAAACTCCTAAGTACAAGCGTGAAATCGAAAGATTGAAGCAGTGTACTGATGCTGTGACACGTTATCTAATAGATTCAAAAGACGAAAGAGTCGTTTTATAGAGACAAGATTAATCAAATATCATGTTTAACAACTATAGAGAGACGCGATCCAGCGGTACATCCTTGATAAACTGTCTGACGTGCACTGCTCTCTGAGGTTTTGTGCTCAAAGCACTCACCGACTGCTGGAGCTCAGACACGTGCATACGCTGCAGCATGACAGAGTGTGTGGTCACGTGATTTGCGTTTTCAGTGGTATAGTGTGGAAGGAGAGCTTTTAAGAATTGTTTGATGAAAAACGCTAGTGTGGACGTGGGTCGTTTTCGCTCTAAAATGCTATTTTAAAACTAAGACGTATTAGTGTAAATGGGGTCTAAGTGTGTATTTTTCATGAGCGGGTTGCTGCTGCGACGGGGGGCAGAGCGGAGGATCGCGATGCCAGCTCAGCATCGTGATCTCTATCGCACATCAGTGATGGACGATGGCATCGTCTATCGACCCAACCCTAACTGTCATAACTAAAAAAGCCTTTGATATAAAGTGTTAAATACATTTCAGTACTTTAGTACTTTCTCCTTATGTCATTTCATTGTTATTACACATAAACATGTGTTTTGTTTTGTTATATTTTTATGTTTGTATATGAAAAAACATGTAATGTTGAATACCCCCCACCCCCCACCCCCCTCTCCGACTGTATCTCTTGACTTCCATAGTACTATTTTCCAACCATGGAAGTCCATCCAGCTACCAGCATTCTTCAAAATATCTTCTTTTGTGTTCACTCACAAAGGCCACATGACGGACAATAGAAGATGTGGTCATTTTCATTTCGGGTGATCTCTTCAACACAAACTCAGCTAATCTAAAAGAAACGATCACGATTTAAGCTATACATGTAGGCCTCTCAAAGCAATTCTGGAAGCTTCACATGTTGTGTTATTATATACGACCACTGAGAGTTCACTGGTTCATGTGTATCATAAGAACAATGATAACATGCTAAGCGATACCTACACAACCCTGTTATTTATTTGAGAAATCTGAGATGAAACTCAAGCAGGATTGGGCCGTTTCTGCAGCTCAAAACCATCATGGGGTCTCAAACTCTTTTTATGAAATTTCCCTCCTGTGCTGGTGTCAGAATGTATGGAAAGCATAGTGAGAGCAAGATCAAATAGAGGTCAGTTCAAAGTGAAATCACAATTGGCAAGAATACACAGGGTTAGACACTGTGTAAACTGCAGGGCAGACAGCATGACATGTCTTACTGTTGCATGGGCTCATGCGGCAGCTCCTGATCAGAGGAGGGAGGGGAAGATCACTGCAGGATGTCCTGTCCAGGGTGACCAGCTGACCGGAGGCTGTCTGTCTCCTACATACGGGCTCCCTCCGCTGAACGCCTTTACCACAGGTCACAGAGCACTGCAAACACACATTGAAAAAAAAAAACATGGCCAATCATAAAATTCTAATCTTCTCTTAAAGTCCCCATGAAATCAAATCTAACCATATTGATTTTGTTAGCTCATATTGCTAGTTGTGTGGTGAACGATTCATCTGTGCATGTCATTAAGAAAAAGAAAGTTTGCCCTTGTAATCTTTAATTGAAATCTGAAACTTGTTTTGAGTTAATTCTCAGATTACGTCTGTCTGAGGTATTGGGCGTGGCTAACATATTTAACCACGCCCCTCCAACTGTCAGTGTTGACAACAAACAGAAATGGTGAGCAGGAGGTGTCTGTCTGTTAGGTTGTAATAACCAAAACTCTCTTCTCGATCTTTTTGAATGAATTGCCTACTTTAATACATCCAATCAGCTCGCAGTTAAAAAAAAAAAAAACAAGCCACGCCCACCGTTTTCTCATTTACTATTCCGTTTCTTTAGACACTGCATCAAAAAAAAAGGTTGCAGCTTACGGTTCATGCTGAATTTAAACATTTCTATAAAATAAGTTTAGAAAGAATGCACAAATTACAGTGCATCCGGAAAGTATTGATAGCGTTTCACTTTTTCCACATTTTTTCATGTTACAGCCTTATTCCAAAATAGATTTAATTCATTTATTTCCTCAAAATTCATTCTCCACACAATACCCCATAATGATAATGTAAAAAAAGATTTCTTGAAATTGTTACAAATTTATTAAAAATAAAAAACCTGAAAAATCACATGTACAGAAGTATTCACAGCCTTTGCTTAATACTTTGTTGATGCACCTTATTGATCACCTCCCTGACTAAGGCCCTTCTCCCCCGATCATTCAGCTTAGATGGCCGGCTAGCTCTAGGAAAAATCCTGGTGGTTCCAAACATCTTCCACTTACAAATGATGGAGGCCACTGTGCTCATTAGAGCTTTCAGAGCAGCAGAAATTTTTCTGTAACCTTCCCCAGCCTTGTGCCTCGAGACAATCCTGTCTCGGAGGTCTACAGACAATTCTTTTGTCTTCATGCTTGGTTTGTGCTTTGACATGCACTGTCAACCCTGGGACCTTATAAAGACAGATGTTTGCCTTTTCAAATCATGTTCAATCAGCTGAATTTACCACAGGTGAACTCCAATTATGCTGCTGAAACATCTCAAGAATGATCAGGGGAAACAGAAGCTCAATTTAGAGCTTCACGGCAAAGGATGTGAATACTTCTGTACATGTGATTTTTATTTTTAATAAATTAGCAACAATTTCAAGAAATCTTTTTTTACATTCTCATTATGGGGTATTGTGTGGAGAATTATGAGGAAAATAAGTGAATTTTATCCATTTTGGAATAAGGCTGTAACATAAAAAAATGTGGAAAAAGTGAAGCGCTATGATAACTTTCCGGATGCACTGTATAACTCATCCCACATGAATTAACGGGCAGAAAATTCAGTCAGTAACAAATTATAAATGCCTTGGTATGATAAACTTGAGATGTATGGAATGTTTGTGTGAGCAAAAAGCTTCAACAGAGAATGTATATCTTGAATAAATGTTGCCCTTGTGACGTCTGTTAGACTCTACGTTGATATTTTCCAGCATACATTTTGTTTATACACAAGGTTTCATGGCCTATTTTGTTATTTTCACTTGCTTGCATACTGAAAGGTGCAGTAGGTCATTATCTTCAGAAGCATTTTTTGTTGTGCTGGTTGAAAGTCGAGTTGTCAAGGCCATGGTGCTCCACTGGAAAGAAGTGGTTTGCCATCTCCAAGTTGGAGGAAAGTCCTTACCCCAGGTGGAGGAGTTTTGTTCATGAGTGAGGGAAGGATGGAGCGTGAGATTGACAGGCAGATTGGTGAAGCAGCAGCAGTAATGCGGTCGATGTATCGGTCCGTTGTGGTAAAAAAAAGGAGCTGAGCCGAAAGGCAAAGCTCTCGATTTACCAGTCAATCTATGTTCCTACTTTCACCTATGGTCATGAGCTTTGGGTCATGACCGAAAGGACAAGATCTGGGATACAAGCAGCCAAAATAAGTTTCCTTCGCAGGGTGGCAGGGTGCACCCTTATAGATATGGTGAGAAGCTCTGTCACTTGGGAGGAGCTCGGAGTAGAGCTGCTGCTTCTCCACATTGAGAGAAGTCAGCTGAGGTGGCTCGGGCCTCCTGGACGCCTACCTAGGGAGGTGTTCCAGGCATGTCCCACCGGGACAAGGCCTTGGGGAAGACCCAGGACATGCTGGAGGGACTATGTCTCTTGGCTGGAATGGGAAGTTCACCTCGAGATCCCCCCAGAGGAGCTGGAGGAAGTGTCTGGGAAGAGGGAAGTCTGTGGTTCTCTCCTAAGACTGCTGCCCCCGCGACCCGGCCCCCGAAAAGCAGTTGAAAATGAATGAATGAATGAATGGCTGAAAGTCTCTTTGCATTCCAACAGTAATAGTTAATGTAAATGATCTAAATGTATTTATTTGTACACTACCTGACTAAAGTCTTGTTGCCAGTTTTAAGTTTTAGGAACAACAAATAATAACTTGACTTCCAGTTGATCATTTGGTATCAGAAGTGGCCTATAGGAAAGGCAAAGGCCTCAACATTACGCTTTTTTTACCAAAATAAAATATGATCATGCCTTGATTTTGATTATTTAATTAGGACAGAAAAGTCTTACTTTGCTTAGACAAAAGTCTTGTCATTTAACAGAAATAATGTCCAGTATAGAATATAAAGTCATGGTGCAGTGGAAAAAGAGTTAATATTGTGTCTGACTCCCATGAGCTTGGAGGACTGCATCCATACATCTTACGTACATACATCTCTTTCATCTTACCCCAGACATGCTCAATAATACTCATGTCTGGTGACTGGGATGGCCAATCCTGGAGCACCTTGACATTCTTTGCTTTCAGGAACTTTGATGTGGAGGCTGAAGTATGAGAATGAGCGCTATCCTGCTGAAGAATTTGCCCTCTCCTGTGGTTTGTAATGTAATGGGCAGCACAAATGTCTTGATACCTTAGGCTGTTGATGTTGCCATCCACTCTGCAGAGCTCTCGCCCTCCCCCACACTGAATGTAACCCCAAACCATGGTTTTTATTTAATCAAAATTGACTGATTTCTGTGAGATTTTTAGCTCCATGCGGGTTCCAATAGGTCTTCTGCAGTATTTGTGATGATTAGGATGCAGTAACAGATGATTCATCGGAAAAATCTACCTTGTTCCACTTTTCAAAATGATCAACTAGAAGTCAAATTATTATTTGTTGCTCTTACAACTGGGATTTTATGACAAGACTTTTGTCAGGTAGGTACTTTGGACTTTTATTAAAGTAATATTAAAAATGATTACATTTAGTGAGTAAGTAAGTAAGTAATGTGCATTTATATAGCACATTTATTGTGTATTGCCATACACCCAAAGCACTTTACAAGCCTATGAAGGTATTTACAGTCATTTCCTTTACCAGAGTATCTGTATTTTCCCTTAAGTACTTTGATTTGAAGTATCCCTTCAGAACAAAAGTATTATCTGGTAATGTTATCTCCAATGTTTATGTTTGTAGGACACACACCTTGGACCACTCTCCACCTTCCAGACGAGGCAGCAGACAGTCAGCATTGGTGCAAATCCTGTGGACGTCAGGTTTGGGTCCGGTGCAGTCCTCATCCCTCAATCTGCGGTAGCTTCCGGTAGCCAGTCTCTGTTTACAGTAAACCTTCCTCCATTGAGAGCCTCTGCCACACGAATGAGAGCACTGACGAAAAATAAACACCACCATAAACACCAACAAACCAACAGCATTCACATAATGCATGACACAACCGCTGAGAGAACAGCATGTGCGCAAATATAGTCACACATCAGTCGACGTGCAGATGTTGTTTACAGCAGAAAAGCCAAATAAGCATCCAAAGTCAGCCCTAAAAATGATTTCGCATCATGTTTCATAATAAAATGCTCTAAAAACACATGCTGGATGAGAATAACATGCCCTTCAAAGTGTTTATGCGAATGTCTGGCATCAAAAATGGCTTTTTATCTTCCTTGTAGGCAAAAAGTCTCACTAATTAATGTCATTGCTTTCCATGATATTACAGCGTTTTATTTATTTTCTGCGGGAAATGTGGAATGTGGTTCAATTTAACAACTGTCAGCTTAACCCAGCAGTTAATTTCACATTAAATATGCATAACTCAGGCAATATTAAAGACATTAAGATTATATTTTGACGGAATATTCTGTATACTACAGTCATTTTAAACAGTAAATGACAAACAAATGAGTTCAGCTGGGTTTTACCAAAGAGGTCACACGTTTATGTGTAAATATTTTAATGTAAATCTTAATATAAAGCTATTATTCCTAACATTAATTAACAATTTGAAACTATTTGGATATATAACATTCAAATACAATATTTATCATTTAAATCCATGTAATATAAAATTAATTATGAGCCAAAAAAGAGAATATTTACTCATTATTTGACTTTCATTTTTAAGCTTTATTGCATTGCTTATTTATAAATAAGTGTTTGCCCCTTGCTGATTTCTTATTTTTTAGGTGTTTGTCACACTTTAAGGTTTCAGACCATCAAACAAATATAAATATTAGTCAAAGATAGCACAAACAAACAAATTATGCAGCTTTGAAATGAAGGTTTTTATGATTAAGGAAAAACAAAATACAAAGCTGCATTGTCCTGTTTGAAAAAGTGTTTGCTCCCTTGATAACTTGCACTGAGTTTATTACAGCACTGTGGATGAATTTTGGGTGAATCATCTTTGCAGAATTGCAGTAATTCACCCACATTAAGGGGTTTTCGAACATGAGCAGTTAAGGTCATGCCACAGAATCTCAATTGGATTCAGGTCAGGACTTTGACTACGCCATTCCAAAGTCTTAATTTAGTTTTTCTTCAGTTTTGGATTATTACCAAAGTTTGCTTCAGCTTGAGGTCACTAAAAGATCACCGGATATTCTCTTTCAGGATATTTTGATACACAGCAGATATCACAGAACATTTATTCACACAGGGCTGTGTAGTTTTGTATTTAGTTTCCACATAATAATAAAAAAAACTGCATTATGTGTTTACATGTGTTATCTTTGATTAATATTTGAATTTGTTTCAATGACCTAACATATTAAAGTGTGACAACGTAGAAAACATTAAAAAAACAGTACACACCAGTTTGGTTTTCCAAGCATTTTAGCGACAGTATGAAGCACAAGTTACCAAAACCTTAAACTACATATGACCTTACTTGCTTAAAATCCCAAACCGGCTTTGCGCGTCAGCCCTCTAGGTTCGGCAGTGTTTGTCTTTGAGTAAAAAATTAACACATGTACTCTGAAAGACATCATCCTTGTAATTTGTAGCAAATTATCAATATAGTTTTGCTGAAATAACCTGCTGTTGTATTGGCCAAATGCACTGAAAAAAAGATTTTTGCTGCTTGTTCAAGCTACTTATTTAAAATGAGTTGAAACCATAATTCGTAAGTTTTTTTGGGGACAACATAATTGTTTTATGTTTAATCGACTTAAATTTGTAAAAACAGTGAAGTTAACTTAATTGATTTGTGTTGAGATAACATGAAGGAATTGTATGGAACCCAACAGCTTTTACAGTGTGAATAGTTTTGCAATGCCAATGCATTGATGAAATTAACAACTGGATGTGCCAAAACTTTCTTCAGTTAAACAAAGAGAAAACTCAAGTCATTGTGTTTGGGAACAGAGATGAGGTTCTCAAGGTGAATGCGTACCTTGGCTCTAAAGGTCAAACAACAAAAAATAAGGTCAAGAATCTTGGGGGAGTCAGATCTGGTATTCAATAGTCATGTCAAAGCAGTTAGTAAATCAGCATACTATCATCTCAATAACATTGCAAGAATTAGATACTTTGTTTCCAGTGAGGACTTTGAGAAGCTTGTTCATGCTTTTATCAGCAGCAGGGTGGGATTACTGTAACGGCCTCCTCACTGGCCATCCCAAAAAGACAGTCAGACAGTTGCAGCTCATCCAGAATGCTGCAGCCAGAATTCTGACCAGAACCAGGAAATCAGAGCACATCACACCTGTCCTCAGGTCTTTACACTGGCTCCCAGTTACATTCAGAATAGATTTTAGAGTATTATTATTGTCTATAAATCATTAAATGGCCTAGGAGATCATTACATTACAGATATGCTCACTGAATACAAACCTAATAGAACACTCAGATCTTTAGGATCAAATAAACTAGAAATTCCAAGAGTTCAGTCAAATCAGGGTGAATTGGCTTTCAGCTACTATGCCCCTCGCTGCTGGAATCAGCTTCCAGAAATGATCAGATGTGCTCCAATATTAGGCACATACAAATAAAGACTGAAAACACATCTGTTAAGCTGTGCCTTCACTGAATGAGCACTGTGCTACGTCTGACAGATCGCACTATTATGTCTTTCTTTTCTTTTTAAAATTCTTTTATAACCTGCTTTAACACATTTTAATCTGTTTTTAATCATTTTATTGTTTGTTTTTTTTATTTTCTTATACTTGTCTTTTTTTATTCTTGTTTATGTAAAGCACTTTGAATTGCCACTGTGTATGAAATGTGCTATATACATAAACTTGCCTTGCCTAGTTTTAAGAAATTGGTTTTAATGATAGCAAAGTAAGAGATTTATTTGCCTTGTTTTCTATTTAAAATCTCAAGCATCACAAACCTGCTGCCATTCCTCAGCCTCCCAGGATGATGGACAAGCCACCTGGTTGCAGGCCTGTAGTTCATTGGGTCTTTTCTCCACACAGTCTTTGCTGGACAGTGATTCAGTGCGGTTTCCAGCCACAGATCTGACACAGGACACACTCCTCGTCTGAAGCCCCACACCACACGACACTGAACATAGGTTCCACACACTCACCTCCCATCTGACAGAAACACACAAACACAAACCACTAGAAATGTAAGGGGCATACAGTACATGATGTTTGACTTATGATTATTTTTCTTCAATCTGAAACTGAACGAATCATAAAAAGTGGGATTTATTTATCACAGTGGGGTCAGGCTTGAACTTAAGGGTACTTTCACACCTAGATGTTTGTTTCGGAACCTGGCACATTTGCCCCATTAGCTCGGTTCATTTGTGAACACCGCAATCAGGTTCAGATCTGCACCAAAACAATCTGTCTGAGACCACCTGAATGAGCGGATTGATTGTAGTGAGATAGCAATCCAACCCAGAAGGCACGGGACATCAACGTGATGTCAGATTGATGCTGTACCCCAATTTTGTGGAGGCATTTTGTTTGGAAATGAAACTCAGGTTGACTTCAGAACCCAACGTCAGGTCAACGTCAATGCTCAACGTCCAACATAAAATCAACCAAATATCATTGTCTAATGATGTTACAGCTTGACGTTGTGTGAATTTTACCACTATGACGTCTATCAGATTTTTGGATTTTGGTTGCTATACCTGACGAATAAATGTCAATATTTGTTGTCAATATGATGTTGGTTTAAAATATTAGCTCGAGATTGGATTTTGGTTACTTTCCAACAAAACCTAAAATCAACCAAATATCAACGTTATTTGACGTCATTATTGGATGTCAAAATAACGTTGTCCTTAGACACTGGCTAGACATTGAATTTTGGTCACTTGACATCACAACATAAATGTAACCTAATATTAACGTCTTATGACGTTGTATCCCTGCTGGTAATGGACCAACCCAAAGTATATATATATATATAACCCATAATATTTATATATACATACCAGGGGTGTAGATTTAGTGTGGACAGAAGGGACGTGACCCCACCAATATCCACCAACTACTGAAATGTCCCCACCAATAATTTAATTCACTTAAAAATATTGCGCTGTCAGTATAAACGTATACATGCCGAAAGGGCTAAATCACGTTCTCCCCTCAAGTCGCACCACCCCCAAACACAAATGATTATTGTGATTGGCCGTGCCTTTCCCTGCTGTCATGTGAGAGGCTGCTTTAAGATACAAGCAGCGCCAAAACTGCGCGGAGGGGGGGGGGGGGGGGGGGGGGGTGAGGATGGCGTTAGCAAAAAAAGGTGGACATAAAGAGCTTTTTTCAACAAAAAGTGTAAGTCACATGAACTCAAGTTCGCTACTGAATGAGTCCATCATGATAATGCCGCTTTGTGCCACTAGTGTTTTTCACCGCGTTAAGGTCAGTCTAACGTTATAGCAGACTGTCTGTGAACAATATTCCCTCAAAACTAACTGCAGAATAAACACCTGTAAACATATATGACCCTGCCAGTTCTCCTAATGTCTTAGAGTAACATCTTCAATTTCGGTTGAAACAATTTGTCAGAAAAACTACAGCCTGTGCTCCATCTTTTAATAACACTATGAGACATGTTTCATTTGTACAAAAAAATTTAACTAAAGTCTTTATTAAACTCTCTCTTTATCAGATAATAAACATTATTTTAACATTACACTTTCAGGCCTGTAACCAGCTTAATGAAAGGAGGTTTTTTTTTGTTTTCTGAAAAACTGAACCTTTTTGCAGTTATTCACCTGATTCACTATTCATTCTGTTTAACTGAGGTATAAATATTACATTTTAGTGACATATTAAGAACTCATTTTTGCTGGATTATCTTGTTGGATAGTTATTATAGCTACACTTTTTGATGTAGGCCTATCAAAAATATTTCTGACCATTTTGTCAAATTGCTTTATTTACAAATGTGCACACAGAAGTGAGAACTTTAAATTCTTAGAATAAAGAAATGAAGTGTTCAGATGCTAAAACCTCTAAATGCCATGTAAAATGAGCATTTTTCTCAGCCTCGTAAATTCATGCTCAATTATTTCACTTTACAGGCAATGGAAAGGATGTATTCGTCACTATAAAAGTAAAATCACTGAGTCCACACACAGGAGTTGGAGAAAAACGCTCATTTTAGAAAAATTATTAAATGGCATTTGGAGGTTTTTGCATCTAAACTCTTCAAATATGAAAATATACTTATTTTTAAAAAACATTTTTTTTAATCCTAATTTTTGGGGGGGAAATCTGTTAAAACTTGATTTAAATTAAAAACTGAAGCCTACTGGCAAATAACAAACTGGCCAGTGCATTTAACATTCCTCAGTGAGAATTTGGCCATTTGAATAATAAGATAAATTCAAACATAATAATAATAATCCAACTTTAGGTCTTTCAAACCACCTGAACCCCCTTGGCTACGCGCCTGACTATTTAATTTAACTTAATAAATTGCATGAAGACAGGATTAATTAATAATATATTTTAACAGCAGAATAATTAATAGCAATTTATAAAATATATAATATAAAAAAAACAATATTCATTCTTGGCGGGGGTGTGGGGGGATTGTATTTACTCGTCACCACCAATGTCAAGTGCAAACCTGCGCCCTTGATATATACAGGGCTTTACATTAACACCCGCCAACCCGCCAAATGCAGGTAGATTTCAGCTCAGGCGGGTAAGACAACCGCTCAAACTAGCCACTTTGGCTGGTTGGAAATAATTTTTACATTGTAGTTTTTTTAAAGCAGGGTTCGACAATAAAGATGGCCCAATATGCGTGCAAATGTGATCTTAATCGAGAAGCAGCACGACTGACAAAAACAACTGTGTTCGCGCGAGCAAAAGCAGGTGAATACCTTATGAGAGGATGATTACTCACACGCACAGGTTATGTGATGCGCGCTCCCGTTAACTTGCGCGAAACAACTGTGTAGAGGAAACGCAACTGGTGCGATCGGTTCTCTTTGAAATAGACTAGACAAAAAGCGATGCTCGTGTACCCACAGTCCTGCTGCTCAAGAAAAAATAATAAAAAAAAAAAAAAAGTTTTGCTTACCGCTATTTTTGTTAATATAGTTTAATTATCATCCTTTACAATAACATTACTTTAATTGGGGATTAACTCCCCATTTATGTGTAGTTAACTGCTGGTCTGGGACTTTTAGCCAGGACAGATTACTGTCCATATGTTAGATACATGACAATATATCTTTTTAAATGTCAATTTTTAAAAAAAAACTAAAGTTTTGTTAAATAAAAAGTACATGTATGCAGCTATATTTTTCTTGTTTTGACACATTTAACATGTGTGGCTAAGAAATATTTATTTGTTTTTGGTGTGGTCAGAGATAAATTTGGTAAATCCTTAATTTTGTGCCCTAAAAAGTCATGTGAAATAAAAACTAATTGCAATGTGACAACCCATTTGCTCATGCACAGTGAGCAAGCTCATACACAACACACACAAAAAGTGAAAAGAATGAGGAGGCATGTGGACAACACAACATCTAAATTAAGTAATTTTAGCATGTCAAAGTCAAATGTATTCATATAAAATATATTTTCCAAACAACAAAAGTGTGGCTAGTAAAAATGGCAAGTGACTAGTACTGTTGGAAATCTGCAAGCTACAGTGGCTGGTGATCAAAAAAGTTATTGTCAAGCCCTGTATGTGTGTATATATACATACATATGTATAGATAGGGCAGGATTCCTACCAGTAAATGTGTGTTTCATGTAAATCATATAAAATACGAAAGTAAAAGCATTCTAAACTATTGCTGAGTGCTGTTTATCCGTTAGGAAAATTGACAGAAATTACCATCTGGTATTTTTCCATATTTTATTATCATACTATTTTGTATGAGGCCTATTGTTTCCCTTGCTCATTTCCGCATTGACACCTCGAGATCAACATTGATCTGCATCATGATCTGACTGCAGTCTCGGTTCGTCTGTTAATTCTCTCTATCAAGCCTACAATTTATAATTCTAGCCAATATTTTTTAAGATCATAATTCATAAATAAAACAAAAATTATTAAACGTCAACTGAAATGAGGCTATGCAGGAAAAATTCTTACCTCTGATTTATATTTGGTGACTGTCTGTGGGTGTCATCATTCATTCAAAACGCTTTTCACCTTTTCACTTATGATGTCTTACTGCTCATCGTCATAAATTAAAGTAACAACATATGACAGCTGAGCGGAATATTCGGGACTGTGAAAAATAAATCGTGAAACTTGCACGTGACTTGTTTTAACAATTTTGGTCCATTTAGAAACCTTGTAGTGTGAAAACGAACCACAGCAAGAACAAAAAGCAACATTGTAATGATTTTAATCCCTGTTTAGAAACAAAACACTCAATCTACAGGGATGAAAGCAGCCTAACTTAGATGACTTAGAGGATCTTGAGATCCTATAATACAGAAATCTTATGAAGGAATAGTTCACCCCAAATAAAGAACATTTACTCATTGTTTACGTGCCCATCAGTGCTTACAAACCTTTATGAATTTCTTCTACATAGCCCTTTGTGAAAAAGTTTTGCTCCTTCGATAACTTGCTATGAGTCTGTTACAGCACTGTGGATAATTTTGGGGCAAATCAGCCTTGCAGAATTGCTGTAATTTACCCACATTGGAGGGTTTTCGAGCATGAACCGCCTTTTTAAGGTCATGCCACAGAATCTCAATTGGATTCAGGTCGGGACTTTGACTAGGCCACTCCAAATACTTCATTTAGTTTTTCTTCAGCCATTTTGAAGTGGACTTGCTGATGTGCTTTGGATTATTACCAAAGATCGCTTCAGCTTGATGTCACAAAAATATCGCAGGACATTCTCCTTCAGGATATTTTAGTACACAGCATAATTCATAGAACACTTTGTTTTCACACAGGGCTATGAGGTTTTGTATTTTGTACCTAATTATAAAAAAAACTGCATGATGTGTTTACTTGCGTTATCTATCATCTATTCTAAGGTGAAAGTACCATAAGTTTGAGGACTTAGAGATCAAGAGATTCTATAATAAGGAAAACGTCATTATAAAGGGATAGTTCACCCCCAAAAATGAACATTTACTCATTGTTTACTTGCCCTCAAGTGGTTACAAACATTTATGAATTTCTTTTTTTAAATATACATAAAAAAGCCAAACATATTTCATACCACAACAAACTATAAATCCATAATTTTGCAGAATATTGAATCTATTTTGTACAACAATAAAAACCATGGTCTATGAACAATATGATCTCCAAAATTCCACAACATTCATAATCTTAAAGATCCATACAAATTAAATCATATGGACTATATATATAAAACACCTGGCCTTTCAAACTGAAACAATACAGTCTGAGATAACAATCAAGCTTTTGTCCATAAACATAAGAGAGGTTACAATATTGCGAGCCGCAGTATATAAAAAGCCACATGAAAGATATCAGCTCCAGTAAAGTCATTTATTCCATAATGCGCTGCTCTAAAAAGCCAGCTGTCCTGCTTTTGTTGGCAAACGGTCAGTTAACAGGAAATCACATTATTTTCATCACATGTCCTTATTCTCGGCACAGCCTGACAAGCCTGTAAGATTGCATCTGAATTTGCTCTTTGAACGTAATCTAGGCCAGCGGGTTCAATTTTAGCTCCTTGTTAAGGAGCTGGATGAATCATGATGCTTTTCCCCCCCTCACTTTGGTTTTGCATGCAATATCTTTCCATGACAAAACACATTCAGTGTTGAAAGAATTCATTAGTGGCGTTTGCTATTTTTACTGCACATTCCTATGGTTAAAGAAAGCTGTGTTACATAGCTGTTGTTTTTTTTTAATGATGAAACTTACACCTGGCTTAAAACAGATTTTACATTTACAACTAATTATTAAAATTGATGCTTATGTAAAGTTATATAAAGACAATGGAAGCAAAAGAATAACAAAAAGTAAGGACAAAAGAAATGATCTGCTTGTCCTCCAAGGATAAAATAACATAGAAGATTGAAACATTCATTCATAGTCCCTTATTTATCAAGGGTCGCCACAGTGGAATGAACTCTTTCAGCCACAATCGAGCACTGGGAAACACCCATACACTCTCATTCACGCACACATACTCACATGGCACGGTGGCAACCCCAGCACTGCTGCCTCACAGCAAAAACGTCACTATTTCTAGTCCTTATTAAGCCAGCCGACGTTTCTGTGTGGAGTTTACACGTTTCTCCCCATGCTCACATGGGTTTCCCCTGGGTTCCCCGGTTTCCTCCCACAACATGCAGGTCCAAAAGCATGTAACTTAAGTTAATTGACTAATCCAGATCAGCACCATAGACATGCTCCTAGTAAATAGTTATTTCTCAAGAGCGATCACTATCTGTTGATTAGCTTTTACAGCAGGGGAGTTCTTGAGATCTACTTTAGCTCAAACTCCCTTCTCACCATGCATTGGGAGGGAGCCCCGGGCTCGAGGATCTTATGAGTTCAGGGTTCTCTCCTGGTACAGCATGCCAAACACGCTTTATAATCTATCATCAGCTAAGTGTAAAACAATCTCTTAAACATTAATTAATAGTATTATACACGAGCGTTTTGAAGCACGAATATCTATACATAATACTTTCTTTACATAGAACAATAGTATTGTCAACAAAAATGCATGCAAAGTGATCATAGAAAAGTCAATTTACGGGTATGAACCGTACAGATTAAGGACATTTCCTGTTAAACAGGTTTTTACTGTAGCATTTGTTTAATTATTGAAATTACAGTCATTTTTTTACAGTGTATGAGGAAGGAAAAAAAGCTTATGAAACAATATGAATTAAAACATACAGTGGAGATTTCTACTTGGACTTTACCTTGGAGGGCACGGCTGAGGGTTACAGATGCGCAGCAGGGAAACTGGAGCTTTGGATCCATTGCAGAGCAAGTCATCAACAATCTCCTTCTTCAAGGTGCTCACACACCTGACAACAGCCATCTGTTTGCCTGCAAAACAAACACCGTGAGCAAACAAGGCTTTGGCATAGGACATTTTCAAATATTACATACTGTAGCCCAGGCTGATCATTATCATCTCTCTGAGCAATTTCAGATTTCATGCCAATTGCATTTCACCCCGGAAAGCTGGAGATGTAAAATCCGAATCAGTCATTTATTTTAAGACCTAAACAGATTAGAGAGCCTGTTTTCAATATTCCGCTCACATTTAAAGCTAAAGTCATTTAGGATTACTTATGGGGGTGATCCAATCAGCATTTTATTTCAGCCATTAGTAGTTTTATTCAGCAAGGATGCATTAAACTGATCAGAGATTATAGTTATAAACAAAATATGCAGGAAAGAGCCTACAATGCTTAATGGTAGACTGGATTGGTTGTGTTAATTGCTATTAAAATCTTTACCTGCAATTTAATTAACTGAGCTAAACTGAACTGAACTTAAACACTACAACCTGAACTACACTAGTGCACTATACAAATAAAGGTGAATTGAATTGAATTTATGCATTGGATGTTGTTAATTCACATTTATTTTCGGCCCTGCAAATATTTTTTGTTTTGTTTTGTTTGTTAATTAAATTTTTTATTTGCAAATAAATTATTAGATTTTTTTTCACACCTCTAAATTCACAAACTTTAAATTTTGAAAACAGATATTCTCATCACCTTAAACCAATTAAACACAAGTTAAATTAAGATCTAGATTATTCTGTTTTAGTTTCATCACGTAAGTGTAGTATAGACAAACACTATAGAATACACAAGACATCTCACTATCTTTTTGAATGGGGAAAAGTGTAACGGTCAATATGGTGAATAAAGTCTAGTAGGGTTGGGTACCGAAAACCGGTGCCATAATTCTGGTGCCACTGGTGCTGCAACAAGACCGTAAAGCAGGACGCAAACCAAAAGCGCCACGCAGTGCCATGCATTTTAGAATTCTAAACATAGATTTCTATCAGGGTACACACACCGGCGCTGCAAGTCAGCGGCTGTCCGTGGCACCCAGCCACGACTCAGGACACTGTTCATATTTCTGCCGCACCACAGAGCGCCATCTGCATAGTTTCATTTTAAATAACATGCAAATGTGCGCGTCTGGTGTGTGATACTTTCAACTGTCATGTGCGCGGCGTGTCGTGGCTCTGAGCGACGCATCTGGTGTGTGCATCAAAGGCATCAAAGGCACACATGAGTACGTGTTGTGTCGCACCATCTCTAAATATTTAATTCTAAACAGCTTTGAGGGATACAGGACACCGTTAGCAATGTCAGGCATTTGTTCTTGTTGCATATAGAAGGCAAAGTGCGCAGTACGGCGCATGCGGTGAGCGACTCCATCAACATGCATGATCGCATTCATCTAATTTGCTTAAACTAAGCATTCTAAAGTATGGCTATATTTTACAAGCAAAGATTCTGACACACCAACATGCAGCAGATGCTTTACAAAAGTTGTGCGTAAGGGCAACACGTCAAGGTTGAGGAATGGACTGTCTTTGACAGCTTGTGACATCATCTGGCACTTTCAGTGAGTATGTATACATGGACACCAATACTCTGGTTTTAATATGATTAAGACAATACTCTGATCAAAAGTCTACCACGTAAACAGTGACTTTTGATTATCTTAAAGGACCACAGACACAAACTGCGCAGACGCAGTAACTGAGTGTGGAATCATGGGAGTTGTAGTCTTCTTTACGTCCTTCAGGACTCCTGTAGAAATCATGTTAATGCATGAGTTGAAGTGTTTAACACTTATTGGTAGTATGAAGCAGAATAATGCAGAGTTCAGACGGCATGATTTTAGCCCTGATTTTGACTCGCCGACAGGTTTTTGAGAAATCTCCGACAAATGCCTGAAATCGCAGGCAAATCGGTGCTCGTGCACACGAGAAACAATCACACAGTATGAATTATGAAAGACGCAATCTGAGAGAATCGGCGATAAGTCGCTGACGCCTGTGAGATATTTGGCATGCTAAATATCTGGAGCTGTCGGCGATTCAAATCATGCTGTGTGAATGAGTTCTGATTGAAAATAATTCAGTGTCGGTGATCACCTACAGCCAATGAGATAGCAGCATCCACTAGCATGGGTACCTGCAGGCCAGCGGGAGGTTGGGGGAGAAGTTAAAAGCGCTCATTATCAGTTTATTTGAGCCCAAGAAAGGAAGGAAAAAACTAGTATAAATTTGGCAGGAGCACTCATGTCTGTTTGACGTGTCATCTGAGCAGTATCACAAAAAGAAAAAGGTTGAGGAGAAATTGAGAATTCTCTTCAAAACCCAGGTGAGCAAAATGAGTACATTTTCTACCTCACTAAAGGCTACTTTCTCATTATGTAGTTGATAATGACAACTACACACTTCTCGTGTGTTTGGTTGTGAGGTTGTGGTTTAGTTTGGACAAAGTTGTTGGCGATTCTTCCTATTTTAAAGTCATGCAGTGTGAAACCTCCTGTCAATGATCCATCTTGCAGTGTAAACACAACACAACGGAACGCTAGCCCAGAGTCATGCAGTGTGAAAACATCCGTGACACGACTACTTTGAAAATCGTGCAGTCTGAACTCAGCATAAGGGGCCGATTACACAGAACGCACCTTTTTTGAATGATTTACTAATGGCCATGAGCGTTTTGTGTGCAGCTTATGCGCCCTACGCGCCTCACGTTTTAACCGCAGACTAAAAGACGACTTTTGAAGATGGAGGAGAGACTTGTGGTTGCTGTTTTGAGTTGTCCAATGCTGTATGACTCACAAATCTTTAATATCACAATAATATTAAATATTAAAATTATAATAATATCAACAACAACACTCTTGCCAATACGCAGCTGATTCAGTTGTTGCCTAGCGTCATAAAAAGCACACCACGCTTCTTTTTTTCTTGTCAGCAAACAAGGCAGTGTGGTGCGCCTCACGTTTTTGGGACATAAAATCACGTTCGGTGTGATCAGCCCCTACGACTTAAAGCTGTGGAAGTGAAACGAGATGCTGAAGCAATTGCTTATGAGAGACGAATGTGACAACATGAAAACAGCAGAGCTTTTATTATGCCACAATCCACCGCTTACGATTCTTTACAATCATGTGGATAAGAAGCAGCACTGCTTTCTCAAATTAAATACATTTTAGCCATGCTGAAATAAACCAGCTTAAACAAGCCTAGGCTGGTTAAGTGGTTTAGCTGGTTGACCAGCCTGGTTTAGAGGGGTTTTGGCCATTTCCAGGCTGGTTTCCAACTAATTCCAGCCTGGTCTTAGCTGGTCAGGCTGGAAGATGACCAGCTAAAACCAGGTTGACCAGCCTAACCAGGCTGGGAGCCCAGCCAAAACCTGTTATGTCCAGCTTAAACCAGGCTGGTCAAGGTGGTTTTAGCTGGTTTTAGCTGGTCATTTTCCAGCCTGACCAGCTAAGACCAGACTGGAAATGGCTGGAAACCAGCCTGGAAATGGCCAAAACCCCTCTAAAACCAGCTTAGGCTGGTTTAAGCTGTTTTTTTCAGCAGGGAGGCTTCCGATATAATGTAGCTGTGTGCAGTTTAATAAAACACACAACATAATAAAACCTGTTTCTCTGTTTTCTGTAAAACCAAACCAGAAATCGAGAATATGTGACGCCATTAGCATGAACATACAGCACATACTCCATCTTGCCAATTACTTACTTCGCAGGATTTAAACATTCTCGCAAACATTAGGGATAATGTAAGTATATAAGTCAGCAAAATATACAACACTGTTCTTGTGGTTTTTGGATATTTCAGTGAAAATGTACATATTGTGCCTTTTGGAAGTAATTATTGATCAATTATGATTGGTAATCAATCAATCAATGAGTCATATCTATAGTTGTTCAAGTCCACATGAACTGGAAGCTGTGACCGTTTTTTATTCTTCTTCATATTGTGATGCAGTTCCTAGAGAAGTGGAATATTAAATGAGGAAACAGTGGGTATGGCTTATTTTTTCTACTGCGAGCTGATTGGATGTAGTAAAGTAGGCATTTCATTCAGAATGATCAGTAAAGGGTTTGGGGAGAGTTATTACAACCTAACAGACTCCTCCTCTTCACCATTTGTTGACAGTTGGAGGGGCGTGGTTAAGTATGTTAGCCACGCCCAATACCTCAGACAAATCAGACAATTTAATTCAAAACAAAGAGGAAGTTCATTTTCAGATTTCAATTCAAGATTACAATTGCAAACAATTTTCTTAATGACACGCACAGATGAATTGTTCAGCACAAATCTAGCAATGTGAGCTAACAAAATCAATATGATTAGTTCTGATTTCATGGGGACTTTAATGGAGACTCACCGACAGCACATGATGCAGAGCAAGCAGTGAAGCCAATGTGCTCCCAAGCATAACTATGCTGATTAGGGCCCTCAGGGGTTCTCAGGGGCCACCGTGAGGAGTCTGGAGCCACCAAACAGGGCCCTGAATCACAGCTCCTTTGAGAGGAAGGCTTTTCCTCATTGCACTCTTCATCAGGGAGTTCAACCTCAGCTTGAGTGAAGGACAGCAGGACTTTACACTTCACCTGACGCCACTGAACTCCCAGACCGCAAGAAACACTGCAGGATGACCACGGTCCCGGGACAAACCTACACACACACACATAAACAGTTGAAGTCAGAATTATTAGCCCCCTGTTTATTTTTTCCCCCAATTTGTGTTTAATGGAGAGAAAAAGATTTTCAACACATTTCTGAACATAATAGTTTTAGTAACTCATTACTAATATTGATTTATTTTATCTTTGCCATGATGACAGTAAATAATGTTTTACCAGATATTTTTCAAGGTTTTACTAGGTTAATTAGGTTAACTAGGCAGGTTAAGGGTAATTAGGCAAGTTATTGTATAATGATGGTTTGTTCTGTAGACCAGTGTTTCCCAACCCTGTTCCTGAAGGCCACAACAGTACACATTTTCAACCTCTCCCTAATCAAACACACCTGAATCATCTTATCATAACATCAGAAGAGACTCCAACACCTGAAGTTAATGGGTCAGAAAAGGGAGACATCCAAAATATGTACTGTTGGTGTGCCTCCAGGAACAGGGTTGAGAAACACTGCTGTAGACTATCGAAAAAAAAAATCTAGCTTAAAGGGGCTAATAATATTGACCTTAAAATGGTTTTTAAAAAATTATAAACTGCTTTTATTCTAGCCGAAATAAAACAAATAAGACTTTCCCCAGAAGAAAAAATATTATCAGACATACTGTGAAAATTTCTTTGCTCTGTTAATCATCATTTGGGAGATATTTAAAAAAGAAAAAGAAAATTGACAGGGGGGCTAATAATTCTGACTTCAACTGTACATACTTACACACTGACGTTGACTGACTGTTACGTTTAATTGTAGTGGCATGTATAAACATTATTTCCATTGCAACTTATATATACTGTATGGACACAATAGCTGAAAGGACTAGCAATTCATTTAAAAATAGAACTAAAACAAAATAAGACTCAAATAAAATTAAATGAATATTCTGGGTCAAAGCTGAAAATTAAAATACTGAACACACGTGGCCAAAAAAAACGAAACCAAAAATGCCTTGTAATAATTATGTATTATTTTATTAAATAATATAGTTTTGTCAAACTTTTACATTTAAAGGGATAGCTCACCCAAAAATGAAAAAAAAAAAAAACCTCACTATTTACTCTCCCTCAGTTGATTCCAAACCTGTATGAGTTTCATGAACACAGAAGAAGATAATTTGAAGAAAGCTGAAAACCATTGACTACTATAGTAGGAAAAAAAATACTATGGCAGTCAATGGTTACAGGTAACTTTTTTCAAAATATCTTCTTTTAGAAGAAAGGTTAAGTAAATGATGACAGAATTTTCATTTTTGAGTTAACTATCCCTTTAACATAATAACATAAGGCTTTTAACATAAGGGGCTCTATTTAAGTTTAAAGCGAATGGCGCAAAAGCATTAAGGGCAAGTCCAAATCCACTTTTGCTATTGGATGGAAAAATACGGAAAACAAAAAGATGAAAAAAAAAAAAAACATGGTATAACAGGGTTGTGCTTATTCTCTTAATGAGTTATGGGTGTGTTTTGATCATAATGTGCATTAAACCAATCAGAGTCTCATCTGCCATTCAAGAGTTAGTCGGGTCGCACATTTGCTACTTACATGGCAGACTTTGTGAGTGACTTATTGCTTCACTATAGCGAGAAAACAGTTAAATAGATCATCTGCAGCACGAGGATAAAGAACGAGTCTCCTCCATCCGGCCCTTTACTTTCTCTTTACTTTACTTTTCCTCTTTACTTTACTCCTTTACTTTTTGTTTTGTACGAACTCCACTGAAGACATCCATTAGCCTTCATATTTAATTTAGTTTGTTAAGCGCAAAGATTTGTTTCAAAACTATTTCTAAATTCAGTTGTAATTTCCAGCAAAGGAATAAATGAACAATAATAATGAAGTGTGGTTAAAAACTGAGCTATATCCAAACACACGTCCTATTCTTATGCCCCATATGAGGATGCATACGTCTCCAAAACCCGACAGGTGGACAAATCTAAACTTGTTTTTATTAAAACAAATATAAATATAGCAAATTAAACAAATATAAAAATAACATGTTTGGTTATTTAAAATAACACGTGTAAGCGTTTGGACCTGCATAGCCGCATAACTAACATGCTCTGAGCTGGACTTTAGACAAGCTTCTAGCTGGTCAATGGCGGAGTACTTCAGTTCCTCAAAATAGCAACACACCAACAATGCACCTTAAAGGATCACGAAATCCCCCTTTTTCAGTTCAAGTCTACCTCAGACAGTGCAAAGAAATAAACAGTCAGTAATTTAATGCCCTGCTACATTTGTCATTCGGAATTTCATATACACATAACCACAATTTGTTCTAGCATTATAAAGATAATCGTGTTTACATAAGCACTATAAATGAGGAGGACTTTCCTCCTCAATCCCTGGGTCTGAATGCAGGCACAGTGGATTGCAATAGAGTCTCTTGCCCTGTCTATTCCAACCATTAACCCTGCCGGTAACCTGGAGGATTTTAAACATGTGCGAACACAGCAGCATGGATATAGGCGATGTGTCTGAATGGTAATGAACTGAACTGATAAAAGACAAAGTCTACATTCTCCAATTCTCGTACAGCTATCCCGACAAAAATGCTTGCTGCAAACCAACAGCTTTGCTGTATTGGCTGAACCCCGTGGATCATGGAAACAAACAACCCATGTCTCACCCAGTCATTGGGTCTCCCAGCTTGGAAAGTCTGTCTTGCCTTCGGAAAGCATGTGCTCTCATGAATAATTAAGAACCAGGCTCTTCTCATAGGAGAAGAAAACTTCGCTATAAAAAATAATAAGAAACCAACGCATCATTACTCCACTTGTCACCTATTTTGATCCTGCTCCAAAACTTTATTTTCCAAAAAATATTTTAAAACCAGAAGAAAAATCTAGCTGACAAAAGCTCAAAATTATCCAGTTTTCCCCACAATTAAAGCTGGCAGGTGCTAACATTGTCTTAACCGATGCTCAACACACACAAATCTGTTACCATCTCAAAAAAAGTACTCCAGGGTTTAACACACCTCCTTTCCAGACCAGCACACCCATGAGTCCACAAAGTGGCGCAAATGAATTGCTACTTAAACAATGTGGCACAAATCGTGAAAATTAGGGTTGCGCTGGTCTGAAAACTGCGCCATACACGTCTTGCGCCTTATTGTGCCAGGTGTATGATAGGGCCCAAGGTCTTTAACATAATAACATAACATCAATATAAACAAACAAATGGAGTAAATATATATAGCTAACTAATGAGTAGGCCACACGGAATCTGCGCGCGCAGAATTCCACAGATTTTCCTGCAGAATTCTGCAGATTTTTAACCTATTATTAATTCTGTCTATTTACTTGAGTAATATGTGTAAATCTATATTTATTTAGTGTTTTTTTTTATTAATTACAGTAATATTACTGACTAATATGAAAATGTTCATCTGATTTATGTACAATGCAGTGTGTAAAGTAATATTTTCTGTCTTTTAGTAGATATATTATATGAGAGACTTGCATTTTTTAAACATTAAATAAAAGGCAAAAAGTTGTTTTTTTTTATTTTATATATTAAGGTTTTAGTTATGATACTCCAAAAATAATTCTGCAGAAATCCGCAGATTTTTACCTAAATTCTCCACAGAAATAGCAAAAAACGTCTGCAGATTCCGTCTGGCCCTACTAATGAGATCTTATTATAATGCGCTACCATATAGTATTTTATAATTTAGCCATGTTTCAGTGTTTCTACCCATAGTGCGGCACGGAAAGTCAAAACCTTGTTCAACTCGAAACACTGGCTCTAATCTTTTCTACAACAATAAACCCAAGAACTATAATAGCTGTAATAACAATGAAACCTAATGGATTTAAAAATAATACTGAGCTAAATTGATAAATATGGCATTAACATGGACTAAAAGCC
Source organism: Danio aesculapii (assembly GCF_903798145.1). Taxonomy (NCBI): domain Eukaryota; kingdom Metazoa; phylum Chordata; class Actinopteri; order Cypriniformes; family Danionidae; genus Danio; species Danio aesculapii. The sequence goes on from NC_079441.1 coordinate 10,431,273, forward strand.
TTTGATTTTTTTTAGGAGTAAACCACAGTTAGAATAAACGTGATCATAAAAATAGATGTGTCAAAGTCTCCTAATGAACCACAGAATGATTTTCCATATTTCTGGTAAGAGGGGAAAAATGACCCTTTTGGAAAATATTGCTGAAATTCGTAGCTCGCGTGATCTGTGCGTAATTGGATGCAGGAATGAAAGCATGACATGTTCTTCACCACCAATGCAATAAAGCAGAGAACTAAGATGAACATGCTTTGACGATGAATACTTCTTAAAAATTGTAACAACGAATGCACTTAAAAGGGCTAGTGCTGTACATATCTGTGAAAGTATTTAAGTATTGTGGGAATGCGTTTTGCCCGGAGTGGGTGTCAATGCACACCTCACGCCGCCCACTGTCTAAACACTTTCCAGGCTTAAGGGATTAAAGTTTATGAGATCTGTAATTCCCCATAAGCCCCAAAACATGTCATGTTTGGACTAATGCAAGGGTGTCATTCAGGGAATATTATGATGTCAGAACACCTCATGTGATTGAGAAAACAGGCTTTTGAGTTTTTCATGATGACGAGTGTTAGCGAATACACGTGCAGGTTTTCGGTAGTGCTTTTTTAAAATGTCTGCTACATTTGCGCATCGATGGATTTGCTCTTTAGGGTTTGGACTTTCAGCAGTGAAAATCAAACAACACTGAACTGAACTGAACTAAACTGAACTTGAACTGAAAGCTGGACTGACAGGTTCAATTAACTAGAACTTCTTTGTATAGCTGCTTTGACACACTCTACATTTTAAAAGTGCTATAGAAATGAAGATGAATTGAATTGAATTGCTACAACATCCCTTGCGGCAATGTTATGAATGAAACTCATACTTGTATGCTTTATGAAATGTTTTCTGACACTTTTTTTAATGCAACGCCTCATTAAATTGAACATGTTTATTGTAGGTAGCGTCAATTGCCAAAAATAAAGTCAAGTTTCATAGCATTTCACCAGCTTAGTTTAAGTTACTCAATAAGAGATGGAGCAGAAAAAAATATATATTCCTGAATGATATTTATTACTCATAGACGTTTTGCAGTCAAAAGGGAGATCTTAACTAAATTAAATCGAACTTGTATACACCACCTGACAAAAGTCTTGTCGCCTATCCAAGATTTAGGAACAGCAAATAATAACTTGACTTCTGGTTGGTCATTTGGTATCAGATGTGGCTTATATGAAAGACAAACGCTTATTTAGCTAAATAAAATATGATCATAACTTGATTTTTAATTATTTAATTAGGACAGTAAAGTCTGATTTTGCTAACATAAAAGTGTTGTCACTTAACAGAAATAATGTCCAGTATAGAATATAAAGTCATGCTGCAGTGGAAAAAGAGTAAATATTGTGTCTGACTCCCATGAGCTTGGAGGACTGCATCTCTGCAATGACTCAAATCACTTATTAATAAAGTCATCTGGAATGGCAAAGAAAGCTTCATGCAGGACTCCCAGAGTTCATCAAGATTCTTTGGATTCATCTTTAATGCCTGCTCCTTTATCTTACCACAGATATGCTCAATAATGTTCATGTCTGGTGATTGGACTGGCCAATCCTGGAGCACCTTGATCTTCTTTGCTTTCAGGAACTTTGATGTGGAGGCTGAAGTATGAGAAGGAGCGCTATCCTGCTGAAGAATTTGCCCTCTCCTGTGGTTTGTAATGTAATGGGCAGCACAAATGTCTTCTCTGCAGACCTCTTGCACGCCCACATACTGAATGTAAACCCAAACCATGATTTTTCATTCACCAAACTTGACTGATTTCTATGAAAATCTTGGGACCGTGTGGGTTCCAGTAGGTCTTCTGCAGTATTTGTAATGACTGGGATGCAGTTCAACAGATGATTCATCAGAAAAATTGACCTTCTGGCACTTTTCCAAATTAACAACTAGAAGTCATAATTGTTTGTTGCTCTTACAACTAGGATCAATGACAAGACTCTTGTCAGGTAGTGTAGGTAGCAATAAAAAAATGACACTGTATACTGTACTAACTAAAATAAAACATATTTATTACAAATGTTTAAGAACAAAATTAATACTAATTGAATAAATCAACAAAATTTAATGTAAAATAATAAATTATTAATTTATATAACCACAAACATTTAAATTTAACTAACAAGAACAAAAAATAAAAATAAAAAAGATTACAGTAAAGAACACATTATTAATATAATATAGAGTAGGCGGCATGGTGGCTCAGTGGTTAGCACAGTTGCCTCACAGCAAGAAAGTTACGTGTTCGAGTACCGGCTGAGCCAGTTGGCATTTCTATGTGGAGTTTGCATCTTCTCCCCATGTTGGCGTGGGTTTAATCCTGGTGCTCCGGTTCCCCTCACAGTCCAAAGACATGCACTATAGGTGATTTACATGAACTAAATTGGCCATAGTGTATGAGCGTGTATGTGAATGAGAGTGTATGGGTGTTTCCCAGTACTAGGTTGAGGCTGGAAGGGCATCTGCTGTGTAAAACATATGTTGGAATAGTTGGCGATTCATTCCGCTGTGGCGACCTCTGAAATAGAGACTAAGCTGAAGGAAAATAAATGAATAAATAATTTGGAGTAATATTACAGTCTGTAATTAGACTGTTTATTTTTCCAACCAAACTAAAGAAGCATTATTTTAGTGTTGAGAGTGATAAAGTTCCCTTCATATATTATCAGTAAATATTATTACATCATCAAGCTACATGTTTTTCAGAAAAAGCTTCTAATTTTTGCACACGAGAACACATCTCATCCTTATATCCCCTGACAACACACATGCAAAAAAAAAAACAGATGAAATATAACTTCTGTAGTTACAAGTGTCGCCAATTTACTGCTCAGAATATGATGTGGGTCTGTTTCGCTTACCAAGACATATGTGAGTGTGTATATCAGTGAACAGCACTCAAGAGTATTCTAATCTCTGGATTAGAGTTCAGGAGGACAACACTTTTTTCCTCTGTGCGTCTCCTCCACTTTTATCAAAGCAGGGATAAGATGTGGCAAGAGACTCCTCAACTACATCCAACCACCCAAATCACAAAGGCAAGCGTCCAGCCATGAATTCCGCAGCAAAGTGGACCCGGGGTCGCTTTGAGATAAGGCCCAAGTACCGAACCCTGGTGCACGCCACCTTAGATCACCCTAAATTTAGTTACTGGAGCTATGGAGCGGAACGCAAAAAGAAATGCTGCTATCTCTGAATGCTATATTCTCCTCAAGGGTGTAATTCAAGATTCAAACGGTAGACCCTGACCTCCCCCGAATACAAGTGTACGATTTTAAGTGTCCTTCAATGGCTCTTCTGTAAACCCTTAAACATTTTCGCCTCTCATTCTTCTTGTTTTATGAGTCTCAGTGATAGATGCCTTTGGTAGACCGCAGGGAGCGGTGGCTGTCTGGAAGTTGGCAGCCCACAGTTTGCGGCTTTTAGTGGGGGTAGCGGGGGTCCATCAAGCTCCCCTGCCAAGTATTAACTTGGGGTATCATTTCAGATACGGGAGGAGGGAATAACTCTAATAACAGCACTACAGGGGGGTGAGAGTGGCCCGTGGAGCCTTGTTGAAGTAATGAAAGGAAACTGGACACACAGAGGTCAGAACGCAGACACGCTCAACTCTGGTTTCAGTGGTCTTTTTATTCGGATGAGAAACCAGCTAATGAAGCCTGCTTCTTGTCCAGTTCTGGTTGAATAGAGCTTGGTGAAATACACCTTTTTTAACTACCGCGGGGAAAAAAGCACAATCCCAATGTGAGGTCACTAAAAATCCAGAGTAGCAGGTGAAAGGATTCATCTCTACGGGTCAAGAATAATTGAGAATGAAATAAAATAATAATACGTGACTAGTGTAAAAGATCACAAATCTCACGGTTTGGATGAGGCTTTTTTAGTCATGGATCAAACCATTTTTTGGATCAGTCAAATGTAATTTGCTTTCCATTCATTACAAAAACAGTACTGCAAGACACTTTTGGTTTTAACAAACCGATCTTAGAAGCTGTAATTTTATTAAAAATAAAATGAGGAAATAATCAGCTGAATAAAAATAAGTTGTTACCACTGTTACTACAAACACAGGCTCATTGTGAAAACGTAGCCCTGCGGACGTTTCTGGAGACAGCGAATTACGTAGGCGGAGGTACGTATGGCTGCATTTCATTTCTTTAAACGAACGCTACGGGGCGGTGTGACGCCGTTCCTTTTCGCGCTTACCAGCTGACCGCTTACCTCCATATGGACGGCATTCCGGCTGCAACCAGTTTGTCCTGTTAGCGCGCCACGTCCGTCGACAGATTTGAGATGCAGAGAGGAGTTGACCATGAAGACGGGGGTTCGAGTCCGGTGAAGAGCGGTTCCAGAAAGCAGGTAAGACAAAAACAGAACCCAAAATATAATAATGTGGTAAAAAAAAAATTTTAAAAAGTCAGACGAGGGCTTTTATTTTTTTGGATTGCTTTTGAAACATGTTGGTTGGGTTTAGGGAAGGAGGAGGGTGGGTCAGCCGATCGTTCGCTCAGTCAGTCAGAAAGTCTGTCCAAAAGTGAGTCGACAGCGGCCTCTGGTGGGTTTACGTGAGAACACCAGGCGCGAATGGCACTTGCGAGGGAAATTTGTGATCTCGGAAAAGCGTACACGGCGACCTCTGGCGGATTCGCGAAAACAAAAACTGCAGAAAAACGTGCCGCCGGGACGTATTTCACCCTCTCCAGAAACGTCCGTGGAGGTACGTTTTCAGAATGAGCCTGGGTTGGTTACTACTGTTGCTGATAACGCCAAATGTAGAAATGTAACCTAATTTGTACAACCGATATTTATTTTTAGTCTCATTTTCAATATATGATTCAGTTTTTCACTCAGAAAACTTCATGTTTCATTGCTAGATAGTTCATTGTTGAAGAATTATTCAGTGGCATATTTTTGATGGCTGGTTGTCGCCACCTATTGGTTAAATAACATAATTGCTACCTACAACTTTCATTTTTAAGTGTCGTTAAATGCATATGATGGTGATTTTAATCTTTACCATAAACATCAGAGGTTATATCGAAACCATACACTGTTATCCCAGTACCTCTGTGTTTTTTGACTGTTTGTAACTTCATAACGAACTCGAAAGATTAAAAACTGAATCTCTTTCTTGATTTTTGCGTTTTTCAAACACAGATTTGAATGCAGCGATTCGAAAGATTAATAAGCATATTCAAATCACCATAATTTATGTTGCGTGGGTGTTGAGATCTCGATCTTTTAATGATTAATCGTGCAGCTTACTCTAAGTGCATTAAAGCAGGCTAAACAAGTAGTGACAGAAAAGTTCTTTAATAACCTAAGAAACACACCCCATCCTGAATAACCCACCACAACTTTTTCTGTCATCATCATATTTTACAGGAAAGCTTAAATGCTTCATACATGTGATTTGAATGATGTGAGAGGTGATCTCTTTGGATCGTTACAAATTTGGGATTAATCTACAAAAAAATGTTTTATTATGCTGGTCACGTGTGTTGTGGGTTGTGATCTGTACAAATCACGGATCAATCATAATCCGTTGCAGCTCTATACGTGACTGTATTGAGCAAGCGGCAACATCCCGCTCTCCCTTGTGAAGCTTATACGGAAGTATCTGAAACTGCAATTCATCGACTGGCCATTGGGGGCTGGCTCCAGAAACTCCAGATGTTCACTGACTGCATTACTAAGTTGGCCATTTTTACAGCTGATAAAAACATGTTTACAGCCTGGTAAAAAAAGATCGTTTTGGTGCATATAGCTAATACTACCCTTCATGACAACTGTAAGGGGGTCAATTCTTTTATAACTCATCCGTTACATTTATATTAAGTCTGCATAATTAAGGGCATGACCACTTGAGTGACAGCTAGGTCTTGCTGGTCGCAGTCACGTGACCTCAGCTGATTCTGGCTGATTAGCTGCTGAATTGGCATATATATCTTATCATATTTTTGTTTTGTTTTATGTGGCTTTACACAGTGAATTGCCTTTTGGGAAAATTTCTTACAATTAGCAGTTGATATGGCATGCAGTGTGCACTTAATTGTGCTCACAAACCATTCAAGTGACCTCCATTTGCCAGGTGAGTGAAATTCTTATTCTTGAAAATTCTTTAACAGTCATCTGAAATGTTGTTGTACAGTGTTTTGCCTGGATTTCATAAGTAGCCTTGCATTTACTAATACAGACTATGGGCCCTATCATACACCCGGCGCAATAAGGTGAAAGACGTGTATGGATCGATTTGTTGCTATTTTCAGACCAGCGCAACCCTAATTTTCACGTTTTGCACCATGTTGTTTTAATAGCAAATCCATTTGCGCCACTTTGTGGATAAATGGGTGTGCTGGTCTAAAAAGGAGGTTTATTATGGCGCATTGTTGGCGCGTTGCTATTTTGAAGAACTGAAATAGACTGTGAAATAGACCAGCTAAAACCTGGTCTAAAGTCCAGCGCAGAGCGTGTTAGTTATCCAGCTATGCAGGTCCAAACGCTTACACATTGCTTAATACACACAGGATGTACAGCAATACACAAATATCACGCCTTCTTTAGTTTATTCATGACAGTTTGCATTTGTATAATGCTATTATTAGTATTAGGATTATTTATTATACGCATATTTATATTTGTTTTAGTAAATACAAGTTTAGATTTGTCCACCTGTCGGGTTTTGGAGACGTCTACATCACAATTTGGGGCTTAAGAATAGGACGTGCGTTTGGATATAACTCAGTTTTTACACCACACTTCGTTATTATTGTTCATTTATTTGTTTGCTGAAAATTAGAACTGAATTTAGAAATAGTTTTGAAACAAATCTTTGCGCTTAACATGCTAAATTAAATATGTAGGTTGATGGATGTCTTTAGTGGAGTGCGTACAACACTGTTTCCTCATCCATGAAAGTAAAGGAGTAAAGAGTAAAAGTAAAGAGAAAGTAAAGTGGCCGAATGGAGGAGGCTCGTTCTCATTCTCGTTTTCTCGATAATGAAGCGTTCAGTTTTTCCACTTAAAAAGTCAACCATGTAAATAGCAAATGCGCCATGGTGCCACACAATTGACTCTTAAAGCGAATGGGAGAGGAGACTCTGATTGGTTTAATGCACATTATGCTCAAAACACACACATAACTCATTAACAGAATAAGCACAACCCTGCTGAACCATGCGCTGGGACGCAAAGTGTATTATCTCGTCCTTAAAATAGCAAAAGTGGATTCGGACATGCCCTTAATGCTTTTGCGCCATGCGCTTTAGACTTTGTGCCAAGATCGTTAAAATAGAGCCCTATATCTGAAGTATTTGGAAGTAATTAGCATTTTCCTCCTGTAGAAAAGCATCATAAGAACAATGCTTAGTGGCTCAATGTATTATAACAGTTTTTAAATGACCAAAGAGAATTTAACAATATAGTATACAACCAAGCACATGTGCTCAAAACCCAATTGAGTCGCAGGTAATGAAGTATTAATCGTTTCTCCCTCCCAAAGAAACCTCCATCTAAGCAAAATGCTAGCAGCCGTCTGTATCTCCGCTTACGCCATGCCTCTTTGCCCCTTTTTGGTTACCCGTGCACAAAATGACGAAGATACATTCATTGTAGCTTCATAAAAACATCTTTCAGAAACATATAGGTGAGCTTATGTATACTACTTTCATATTGTTCACAGTCTACGGTATTGATCTGCAATGCAAAGAATGTGGCAAGACTGTCTTGGGATACCTGAGGATTCCTGTTTCAGTGGATTATTGGTTTTAAAAGAGAAATGATTGATTTATGTGTTTATTCAGACACTTGTAGCTAGGCCCAGACAGAATGTGCAGGCTTTTGTTCTGCAATGGCTCCTTGGAAATGTCTGTGGAATGAGGCAGAATGGATTAATGTCTAAATGTGTTAAACTGAACTAAAAGTAGGGTGGCACGGTGGCTCAGTGGTTAGCACAGCAAGAAAGTTGCCGGTTCGAGTCCTGGCTGGGTCAGTTGGCATTTCTATGTGGAGTTTGCATGTTGTCCCCGTGTTGGCGTAGGTCTCATCCAGGTGCTCCAGTTTCCCCCACATTCTGAACAGGTGCTCTATAGGTGAATTCGATTAACTAAAATGGAGGCAGTGTATAAGTGTGTGTGTGTGTGTGTGTGTGTGTGTGTGTGTGTGTGTATGCAAGACTGTATAGGTGTTTCCCAGAACTGGGTTGCGGCTGAAAGGGCATCCGCTGAATAAAATTATATGCTGGAATAGTTGGCGGTTCATTCCGCTGTGGTGACCCCTGATGAAAAAAGGGACCAATTGAAGGAAAATGAATGAATGAATGAAATTGGCCGTGGTGTATGCGTGTGTGTGTGAATGTAAGAGTGTATGGGTGTTTCCCAGTACTGGTTTGTGGCTCAAGGGCCTCCGCTGCATAAAACATTTGTCAGAATAGTTGGCGGTTCATTCTGCTGTGGTGACCCCTGATGAGTAAAGGGACTAAGCCAAAGGAAAATGAATGAATGGATGAAATTGGTGGTAGTTCATGAGTGTGTGTGTGAATGTGAGAGTGTATGGGTGTTTCCCAGTACTGGGTTGCTGCTGGAAGGGCATCCGCTCCATAAAACATATAGTTGGCGGTTGGAATAGTTGGTGGTTCATTCCGCAGCAGCGACTAAGCTGAAGGAAAATGAATGAATGAATGTAACTAAAAGTATAACTCATTCATTCATTCATTTTCTTTTCGGCTTGGTACCTTTATTAATCTGGGGTCGCCACACCGGAATGAACCGTCAACTTATTCAGCACATGTTTTATGCAACGGATGCCCTTACAACTGGGAAACATCAATACACACTTATACACACTCTCACACTGCGGTCAATTTTAGCATGCTCAATTCACCTGTACCACATCTCTTTGGACTTGTGGGGGAAACCGGAGCACCCAGAGGAAACCCACACGAACACGGGGAGAACATGCAAACTCCACAGAGAAATGCCAACTGACCCAGCCGAGGCTTGACCCAGCGACCTTCTTGTAAGTCGAACGTGCTACCCAGTGCGCCACCGTGCTCCCCTAAGTATAACTCATATTAACCAAAATAACAAAACAAACATTTAATAATGTTTATGAGAATCCCAACTCTGTGGAAATTTACAAAACTTTCCAAGGAGGTTTCCCTAATTCTGTGAAGTCTGCTTGTAAATACCTGAACGCTAAAGACGAAGCCAGTATTGAATCCTGGGAAACATTGTCTGTTGGATAAACTCACACAAAGTCTTTGCACAGGTCTATCTCACAGTGAATCTGAGAAGAAGCGATGTGTGATGTCATTCTGCTGTATCACAGACCCCATAAAAGTAAGACTGGGTAAATACAGGTCATTTGTCTAAGAGAAAGACTCAGTGTAAATAGTTATAACTCAATAACTCACGTTGGGTCTTCCAAAGCTACTTTGGTTTCTTCCAGCTCTTGAGCCTGTTTCAACCAGGGCAGCTTGGCTTCCACAGGCTGGTTCTCTGAGAAAGCAACAACAAACAATATTAGTTTAAGGGAAAGTCTAGCACACAAGCATCCAATACACAACTGATCTTTTAATACAGGGATTGAAACCCTAGCCAAGCCTTTCTAAAATTAAGAAGCATTTCTGAAGTTCACAACTGTAAATAATGATACTTGGCTACAAATCAGATGCGATTACTTGAGGGTGGTGTAGAAAAAAATATATTTCAAAGAACTGGGCTGGTAACCAAAAGGTTGTAGGTTCAAATCTTGTAAGCTGTGATCAACAAACCATCACACGCTGTACTCTTGAGAGCGACGCACAAACTCAAGTTACTCCGAGGAGGATTGTCCCTGTATTAAGTGTTCTGTAAACTGTTTTGGATGAAAGTGTCGAATCAGAGATGACAAAAAATTGAAAGTAAGCCAAGTGCGAGATCAGTATCGAGGGACACTCGGGTTTCAGCAGAAACCTTTACTGCTATGAACAAATGTAGTACCATCACTGGGTCACATGTCTTAGTGAAGGCAGTGGTGGACAGTAACTATTTTTATTTCACCACTGTACATGGGAACATATTTTAACTATCTGTATATTATCAGAGTACATTTTTAAGAAACTTTTAATTTCCTTCACTAGATTCCTAAACACAGTATTGTACTTTTTACTCCACTACATTTCCTGAATGCAGCTGAGTAAAACGTTAATTTTATTAAATTAAATTAATTCAAACCAACTCACTAAATCAAATGATTCATTCAGAATCAGCATCTAGTAAACAACTCATTGATTCAAGTGATCTGTTTAGAGCAGGGGTTTCCAAACTCTGTCCTGGAGATTTTAGGTCCACCCCTGGTTTAGATTGAGTCTCCAATGAACAACTCACTTATTTAAATGATCCATTCAGACTGAGTCTCCAATAAACATCTCACTGATTCAAATAATCCACATAGTGTGAGTCTCCGATAAACAACTCACTGATTCAAATGATCTATAAAGAGTGAGTCTCTGGTAAACATTTCACTGATTCAAATGATTAGTCCAGATTGAGTCTCCAGTAAACAACTCACTGATTCAAATGCTCCATTCAAAGTGAGTCTAAAAATAAAAAAACTCAAAATGATCTATTCAGAATGTGTCTCTGGTAAACAACTCACTGATTCAACTGATCCAGTCAGACTGAGTCTCTAGTAAACAACTCACTGGTTCAAATTATCCATTCAAAGTGAGTCTACAAATAAAAAAACTCACTGATTCAAAAGATCTGTTCAGAAAGTGTCTCTGGTACACAACTCACTGATTCAAATGATCCATTCAGACTGAGCCTCCAGTAAACAACTCACTTATTCAAATAATCCACATAATGTGAGTCTCCGATAAACAACTCACTGATTCAAATGATCTGATCTGAGTGAGTCTTCAGGAAAACAACCCATTGATTCAAATGATCCAGTTAGAGTAAGTCCGATAAACAACTCACTAATTCCAATGATCTATTAAGAGTGAGTCTCTGGTAAACATTTCACTGATTCAAATGATTAGTCCAGATTGAGTCTCCAGTAAACAACTCACTGATTCAAATGCTCCATTTAAAGTGAGTCTACAAACAAAAAACTCACTGATTCAAATGATCTGTTCAGAAAGTGTCTTTGGTGAACAACTCACTGATTCAAACGATCAGTTCAGACTGAGTCTCCAGTAACTCACTAAACTCACTATTTCAAATGATCCACATAGTGTGAGTCTCTAGTAAACAACTCAGAGTAAGTCCGATAAACAATACAATTCAAATTATCCATTCAGAGCAAGTCCCATAAACAATTCAATTCAAATGACACATTCAGAGCGAGTCTCCAGTAAACAACTCACTTATTCAAATAATCCACATAGTGTGAGTCTCCGATAAACAACTCACTGATTCAAATGACCTGAACTGAGTGAGTCTTCAGGAAAACAACCCATTGATTCAAATGATCCATTCAGAGTAAGTCGGATAAACAACTCACTAATTCAAATGATCTATTAAGAGTGAGTCTCTGGTAAACAACTCACTGATTCAAACGGTCCATTCAAAGTGAGTCTACAAATAAAAAACTCCCTGATTCAAATGATCTGTTCAGAATGTGTCTCTGGTAAACAACTCACTGATTCAATTGATCCATTCAGACTGGAGTCTCCAGTCAACAATGCATTGATTCAAATGATCCATTAGGACCAAGTCTCCAGTAAACAGCTCACTGATTCTAATGATCCATTCACAGTGAATCTCCAAAATGACAGAGCTAGTTTGAGTCTGACAGAGCACCCCTAACCCCCCCAAAGCCTAAACACAGCTAATAAAGCTTAGCATAAATCTTCATGTGACAATGAAATATTTATGTAAGCAACCTTTTATTGATCTGGAACCGTACTATCACAGCTGTCGATGACTGTGGTATAGCAGTAAAGTCTCACAGTAGAACATGGCTCAGGGTTTGGCTCTTGGGTCGAGGTTTCTGGGTTTCTCTGATGGCAGACAGCCTTATGTTTGGCGTGTGGGAAGGTCTAGATGAAATAGCAGGCAGTGGAGAGTTTTTACAAGCATGTCAGGCTCGAGTTGAGCGTGGACTTGATTGATTTGAAGAGAATTACGGGTGAAAAAGCTCACAGATGTTTGTGATTAAGATTTCTCGAGTTTTGGCATTGATGAGTAGCTGATATTACATCTAAAGACATACACTAACCATTTCAAAAGTTTGAGTTGGTAAGATTGTTCAAAGCTTTTGAAAGTCATTATGTTTTTATATTCATTAGGACTGTGATCAAACATACTGTATAAACTGAAATATTGTGAAATATTATTGCAATTCAATATACACTCACTGGCCACTTTATTAGGTACACCTTAATAGTACTGGGTTGGACCCCCTTTTGCCTTCAGAACCCCCTTAATCCTTCGTGGCATAGATTCAACAAGGTACGGGAAATATTCCTCAGAGATTTTGGTTCATATCGACATAATAGCATCACACAGTTGCTGCAGATTTGTCAGCTGCACATGCATGATGCGAATCTCCCGTTTCACCACATCCCGAAGGTGCTCTACTGGATTGAGTTCTGGTGACTGTGGTGGCCATTTGAGTACAGGGAACTCATTGTCATGTTCAAGAAACCAGTCTGAGATGATTTGCGCTTTATGACATGGTGCGTTATCCTGCTGGAAGTAGCCATCTGACACTGTGGTCATGGACATGGTTAGCAAAGCGTACCAAGAAAATATCCCCCATACCATTACGCCACCAGCAGCAGCCTGAATTGTTAAAACAAGGCAGGATGTATCCATGCTTTCATGTTGTTTCCTGTCATGCTTGGTCCATATTCTGTCTCTGTCGAGATTTGTCTTTTAACAGTATTTCTCTAAATTATAAATCTTTTGTAGAGAGAGAGTGTGTGTGTTTGTGTGATTTATAATAGAGTTAAATAAAAAATAAAATAAAATAAAATAAAATAAAATAAAATAAAATAAAATAAAATAAAATAAAATAAAATAAAATAAAATAAAATAAAATAAAATAAAAAAATGACAGTGTGCCCAACATATATGAGTACACCTCTCACAAATCTCTCTTTTAAATTAATATTTTCTTTAGAAAGCTTTACAATAATATATTTGTGCATTTACATTAAATTTGTCAGTACTGAAGCCAAATCTGGAGCTTATCTAACAAAATAACAGTGATAACTATCCAAAATTAGTACACCCGTTTATGTTAGAGAAAAATATTAAATGGAAAATTAAAAAAGAGCAAAATTCAAGAGAAACAAAGAAACCTATTAAATTTTGTTAAAATTTTGTAGTTTGTAATTTTTACCCCCAATATTTCGCATGAATTTAAATGTATTATCTTTCTATTTCTAAAGATGTTCAGTGGCTAAAATATTATTTTAATAAATATATCTGTTTATTAAATCAGTTTTTTTTTCAAATGCACCAAAATATTTGATATTTATTCATTCATTTATTCACTGATAAATGAAATAAAATATTCATTCATTCATTTTCTTTTTGGCTTACTCCCTTTATTAATCTGGGATCGCCACAGCAGAATGAATTGCCCATTCATCCAGCACATGTTTTACGCAGCGGATGCCCGTCCAGCAGATATGTGGTTCAGGTGAATTGGGTAAGCTAAAGTTGTCCGTAGTGTACGAGTGTGAATGAGCGTGTATGAGTGTTTCCCAGAGATGGGTTGCAGCTGGAAGGGCATCCACTGCGTAGAACATGTGCTGGATAAGTTGGCTGTTTATTCCACTGTGGCGACCCTGGATTAATAAAGGGACTAAGCTGAAAATAAAATAAAAAAAGACAATTGAACTCTCGATAATCTTCAGGATGCTCTTTGGGTTCTATTATGACCGAATTTTTCATTTTTGGGGTGAACTTTTCCTTCAATGAAAATATGTAGGATTAATGCAAAGCCTGCAAATGTAAAACACGTGTGAGGAGGAAAGTGTTGGATGTCTAAATGACAAACACCTCCTGTTATGTGGCAAAATTGTGCCTGAACTCACTTGTCTTCTTTCTTGGATAAGGGAGTTTGATTCATGAGCAGACGGGACTATGTTTGGCATGACTTGGCATGAACAAAAAGAACATTTTATTCATGTTCTCAGACAAATCACTTGAAGTAATTACACATGAAAAGTGTGTCTTGCCAAAAAGACGTAACATGTTTAAGCAGGAAAAGATGCAGTCACGCGGAGAGACCCAGAGAAATATGATATTGAAAAGATGTTGCGTTATCTTGTTTTAATGTGTAATGTTTCTCTTAAAATTTAACAAAAAAAGAAACTAAATTAATTTAAATATTAAAAACTAAATTAAAACTAATTATACATCATCAAAATAAAATAAAATATTGTGTATCACCAACATTTGATTAGAACAAGAGTATAAAATAAATAAATAAATAAACAAACATAACAAAATACAAAATATAAAACAAAATAAGACATACAATAAATAATTAAATAAATAAACATAACAAAATATATATAAAACAAAATAAGACATACAATAAAATACAAGCAAATAAATGAATAAATAAAACAAAAATAAATAAATAAGTAAATAAATAAATAAACAAACAAACATAACAAAATACAAAATATAAAACAAAATAAGACATACAATAAATAAATAAATAAACATAACAAAATATATATAAAACAAAATAAGACATACAATAAAATACAAGCAAATAAATGAATAAATAAAGCAAAAATAAATAAATAAATAAATAAAACAAAATTAAATAAAAAACAAACAAACATAGCCATAATAAAATTAAATAAAAAAAATGCAAAGTATAAATCAAAAGTAAGACATACAACAAATAAACATAACACAAAACAAAATATATAAAACAGACATACAATAAAAATAAACAAACAAACAAACAAACAAACAAACAAATAAAAATAAATGAATGAATAAAAATAAATGGATACATAAATAAAATAAAATAAATAAATACATAAACATAACAAAAATAAAAAACAAATACATACAATAAAAACAAACAAATAAAAAAAAAATCATAAACATAAATAAATAAATTAAATTAACTAAGTAAAATAAATTAATTAATTAATTAATGTATTTAAAATGAAAAAAGAAATGACAAGAAATAACAAAATAATGTAAAAGAATAAAAATACATCAAAAAGTACCAATTAAATTAAAGTACAAAGTTAGGAGTAATGCAATTATTTTCACTTTGGAATACTGTGATTTGACATCAACTGTATTTGCAACAGTACTATTACATGGATTTATAAATATGAATGTATTAGAATAGTTTATTTAATAAAATTGGTGTTAAATATAAATATACAATGCCAAGGGTGTAAGAATATTTACCAATCACTGACTAAACAGAACATTTTGTTGAAAACTCCAATATACAGTAGCAAACTGTCTGCATTTAATTATTCTAAATATTTTCAATTGTGCTAATTATTCATCTACACTATTTAATTTCACTGGTGGTTATCAGGAGCAACCGAGATCATAATGAGATATCGAAAGAGATTTAATTTGTCATGTTAATATTGCAAACTGAAAATCTGTTCAAACACAAGCAAACAAACAAACAGATCCACTGGGAAAACAATGTTTAGAGAGGGAGAATCTCAGCTATTAATGAACTCCACAGCTCGAAATACAGCAAGAGACTCAGAGGCTAAGCTCAGACGGTCTGTCTGCAGTTATGGAGATTTTCTGATTTTGTCTATCTTTATATCTGTCTATCTTTCTGTCTATATTTCTGTCTGTCTGTCTGTCCATCTATCTATATGTATGTCTATCTTTCTGTCTTTATGTCTGTCTATCTGGAAAGTATTCACAGCGCTTCATTTTTCCACATGTTTTTATGTTACAGCCTTATTCCAAAATGGATTAAACTCATTTATTTCCTTAAAATTCTCCACACAATACCTCATAATGACAATGTGAAAAAAGATTTCTTGAAATTGTTGCAAATTTATTAAAAATAAAAAACCTGAAAAATCACATGTACATAAGTATTCACAGCCTTTGCTCAATACTTTGTTGATGCACCTTTGCAATTACAGCCTCAAGTCTTTTTGAATATGATGCCACAAGCTTGGCACACCTGTCTTTGGGAATTTTTGCCTGTTCCTCTTTGCAGTACCTCTCAAGCTCTATCAGGTTGGATGGGAAGCGATGGTATACAGCCATTTTCAGATCTCTCCAGAGATGTTCATTAGGATTAGTGTCTGGGCTCTGGCTGGGCCACTCAAGGACATTCACCGAGTTGTTGCGAAGTCACTTCATTGATATTTTGGCGGTGTGCTTTGGGTCATTGTCCTACAGGAAGATGAAGCATCGCCCCAGTCTGAGGTCAAGAGCACTCTGAAGCAGGTTTTCATTCAGGATGTCTCTGTACATTGCTGCATTCATCTTTCCCTCTATCCTGACTAGTCTTCCAGTTCCTGCTGCTGAAAAACATCCCCACAGCATGATGCTGCCACCACCATGCTTCACTGTAGGGATGGTATTGGCCTGGTGATGAGCGGTGCCTGGTTTTCTCCAAACGTAACACCTGGCATTTACTCCAAAGAGTTCAATTTTGGTCTCATCAGACCAGAGAATTTTGTTTCTTATGGTCTGAGAGTCCTTCAGATGCCTTTTGGCAAATTCCAGGCGGGGAGTAGCTTCCATCTGGCCACTCTACCATATAGGCCTGATTGGTGGATTGCTGCACAGATGCTTGTCCTTCTGTAAGGTTCCCCTCTCTCCACAGAAGAACGCTGGAGCTCAGACAGAGTGACCATCGGGTTATTGATCACCTCCCTGACTAAGGCCCTTCTTCCCCGATCACTCAGCTTAGATGGCCGGCCAGCACTAGGAAGAGTCCTGGTGGTTCCAAACATCTTCCACTTATGGATGATGGAGGCCACTGTGCTCATTGGAACTTTCAGAGCAGCAGAAATCTTTCTGAAACCTTCCCCAGCCTTGTGCCTCGAGACAATCCTGTCTCGGAGGTCTACAGACAATTCCTTTGTCTTCATGCTTGGTTTGTGCTTTGACACTGTCAACCCTGGGACCTTTTATATAGACAGGTG
This sequence comes from Danio aesculapii, assembly GCF_903798145.1. Taxonomy (NCBI): domain Eukaryota; kingdom Metazoa; phylum Chordata; class Actinopteri; order Cypriniformes; family Danionidae; genus Danio; species Danio aesculapii. The sequence continues at coordinate 10,448,425 of NC_079441.1, forward strand.
TATGTCTTTTCAAATCATGTTCAATCAACTGAATTTACTACAGGTGAACTCCAATTAAGCTGCTGAAACATCTCAAGAATAATCAGTGGAAACAGAATTTGCCTGAGCTCAATTTAGAGCTTCACGGCAAGGCTGTGAATACTTATGCACATGTGATTTTTCAGGTTTTTTATTTTTAATAAATTTGCAACAATTTCAAGAAATCTTTTTTCACATTGTCATTATGGGGTATTGTGTGGAGAATGTTGAGGAAATAAATTAATTTAATCCATTTTGGAATAAGGCTGTAACATAAAAAAATGGGGAAAAACTGATCCGTTATGAATACTTTCCAGATGCAATGTACACCTGTCTATCTTTCTATCTGTCTGTTGGGACATCTGTCTCTCTGTCTGTCTGTCTGTCTGTCTGTCTGTCTGTTTCTACATCTGTCTGTCTTTTTGTGTTTCTGTCTGTCTGTCTGTCTGTCTGTCTGTCTGTCCGTCCGTCCGTCCGTCCGTCTATCCGTCCGTCTATCCGTCCGTCTATCCGTCTGTCTGTCTATCCATTCATTTGTCAATCTGTCTGTCTCACCTCACTCTCCTGTCTGACAGCTGCAGACTAACGGACAACACTTTGGCTGCTTCCCTACATCTGCAGCTTCTCTATCCTCACAAATCGGCATTCTGGAAGACTCTACAATCATTCAAATAATAAACAAATAATTGGTGCAACTTTAACCCACATTTCCATACATTTATATTAGGGCAGAAACATCTACTCAGTTAAAAACATCCATGTAGTCCCAACACAACATAATTAAGTGAACTTTTTAATGTTAATGATTGCGTTGTTTCTGCTCATTTGAACCAAGTAATTTATATAAGCACCAAAAAACTTTGTTGAGTGCAGAAAGAGAATTAATGTGGGTCATTTAAATATGAATTCCATTAATAATATATGCTTCTTTTAAATAAATCACCATCTTTTTAGAGCAGATTTTTTTATAATATTTTATGTGCTGCTGCAAAATGTACAGTAGGTCCTTTAAAAGCAGCATAAGTCTAGATAATAGTTTTGGAACAGAGAGTTTAAATGTAAATGATTTGCTGTAATATATCTTCTGAAAGCATTTTAATGAAATCAGTGTTTTAAAACCTTCTCTTTTTTTCTTAAGTGGAGCCTGACAGCGGCTGCTCACTTTATCAGTAGCTTTGGCGCCCGTTTACTTTCCCATTAATTAAACTCTTGAGATAAAAAAAGGTAAAAAAAGGAGTTCGTGGTTGTGCTACAACGCACACGGTTTCTCAAAATAAAATAAAATAAAATAAAATAAAATAAAATAAAATAAAATAAAATAAAATAAAATAAAATAAAATAAAATAAAATAAAATAAAATAAAATTAAATTAAATTAAATTAAATAAATTTAAATAAATTTAAATAAAGAAAAATAAAATGACCTGAAAAAACATTGATCTTTCAAAAATAAACAAAATAAAGACAAAAAATGTTTTTTTAAAACTATTAAATAAATGCATTCTTTTTAAATTAAAATAAACAAATTTAACATTTACACTAAAATAAATAAATAACTAAATAAATGAAATAAAATAAATATCTATTGACATTTACACACAAAAATATAAAACTAAATGACATGAAAAAAAATTGTTTTCATTTAATTTTAATAAAGTAAAACAAAAATAAACAAAATAAAGACTAAATAAGTTTAAAATAAAAACAAAATATTAAATACATTCTTTTAAAATTAAATAAGATTAAATAACAAAATAAGATATAAATAATAAAATCTATTAATATTTACACACAAAAATAAAAAAAAATAAAAAAAATAAAATAAATATCTGTTGACATTTGCACACAAAAAATATAAAAATAAAATGACATAAAATAAAAACAAATAAACAAAATGAAGAGAAAATAAGTTTAAAATAAAAATTAAATATTGAATACATTCTTTTTAAATTAAAGTAGATTAAATAATAAAATAAGATGAAAATAATCAAATCTAGTAACATTTACACACAAAAATAAAAAAATAAAAAATAAAAAAATATATTTAAAATTTAATTTAATTTTAATAAAATAAAATAAATAAATAAACAAAATAAAGACTAAATAAGTTTAAAATGTGGTATATGTGGAGCTAGTGTTTCTTCCCATCCCTGTAAACTTCCTGTGAATGGTTAATGTGACTTTTTCAATTTTATATGGTTCCAATCGATGCTGTAATGTAATTAAAACACAATCAGTTAAATAGACTTCAGCATTCTTTAGTTGCTGAAGCATAAACTGAGGTGAAAAGCCATTTACACGCAAGCGCCCGTCAGGATCAGAAGGCCAGCGCAGAAACGGCATTGGAAATACTGGAGTAAAATAAATTTTAATATGTAAAGACATGGTGCAGAAAAATGCTTTGATTTTTAAAGACCTGATTTTGTACAGTTCACCAGAAGCATTTGACCCAGGTTACAGACAAATTAAAAGTTCTTCTGCATGCTTCTGCATATACCCTCATTCCATTTAAATTAAATTAGATTAAATAACAAAATATGACGTAAATAAAACAATTTATTAACATTTACACATAAAAAATAAATAATAAAAAGTAAAAAATAAAATGACATGAAGATATCTGACACTTAAAATTAATAAAATAAAGTTTAAAAAATTTAAAATTCCTACATAGAAAAAAAAAAAAAAAATTAATTAATTAATATAAATAAATAAAAATAAAATAATATATATATATATATATATATATATATATATATATATATATATATATATATATATATATATATATATATAAATTAATTAATAAATAAATTAATAAATAAATAAAACAATAAGTTAATTCATTAAAAATCAGTCCAAGGCACTCGAAAAAGGGTGCCTTGGAGTGATTTTTGATCAATATTTTGTTTTCTTTTTGTTTTCTTTTTTTTTTTTTTGCTGTTTATTCTGATGAATCCCTTGCCCAAAGAGCACTGACACATTATTTAAGCTCGCCCTGAGCACTTTGTGTTTGATTTTAAAATTAAATCAAATTAAATTAAATTAAAATTAAATTAAATTAAATTAAATTAAATCAAATCAAATCAAATCAAATCAACTCAACTCAACTCAACTCAACTCAACTCAACTCAAATCAAATTAAATTAAAAATGTAAAAAGAAAACAAAATGAATTCAATAAAATGACTTTAAGAAATGTGATGTTTCAAATAATGAAAGTTACATTTAAATAATGACAAAAAGAAATGAAATATAAACAGCAGCATAATTGCATCGAACATTTCTCGCAACAGCGACTGTACATTAAAATGCTTTTCTTCCATAAAAGCCTTCTAAAAGTGCATGAATCGCATCAGTGTTTCAATGCTCATTTATTATAATGATGAAGCTCAACAGTGGCTGCTCACTTTACCAGCGGCCTTGGCTCCACTTTTATTTATTAAACTCCTCTGATAAAAGTTCAAAGCCTTGGAAGAAAGCACACCAGCTATGATAAATCACAACATTACACTGCTTGATTAAAAACTCTCTCACACACATACACACAAACTTAAGCAAGAAGGCAGCATTTAATGTATATTTCATAAAGAAAAGAACAGTAAGAACGGTCTAATAAATCTGATGGAATACAAAATGAATTCTACTGAGCAATCCAATTAACAGTTTACTATTTTACTCTATATTTGTGTGTTGTGTCTTTTTAAAGAATAAATTACCCCAAAATAAAATTTCCTGATTATTTACCGCAGACGTTTTCTTCTTCGGCTAATAGGAAATTGAAAATTTCATTGTAAGTTACTAGTTGCTTTGATTGTATCAAACTTTTTTCTTTTTGTTATAAATTTTGTTAACAATTTTTTTTTTTAAATATGCAATAATTTTTTTTTTCAAATAAATTTGAAAAAAAAAGTAAAGTTTTTATAAAAATCTAAAGTTTTTAGAAAATAAATTCAAGTCATTTTAATTCAATTCAATTCACCTTTATTTGTATAGCGCTTATACAATGTAGATTGTATGAAAGCAGCTTCACATAAAAGGTAACAGTAAATAGGAACAGTGTAGTTCAGTTTGTAGTGTTTAAGTTCAGTTCAGTACTTTAAGTATTTTAAGTGTTGGGTAAGTTACTTTAAGAAAGTAATAGACTACAAATTACTGACTACTATTGTAATCTGATTACATTACTAATTACTTCATGTAAAAAGTAATCAGATTACTAATTATTTACTTTTATGTTATTTTTAAAACATAAAATATTCCTATAAAAATACAAATTAACCTGCAGCTCTTTCAGTAATTAAATATTCACTGAAAGGCATTACAATGGCTTGATCACAGTGGCTTGACATACTCAAAAGTATTCCCGAATAGAGAAAGGAGACGTATGTCTGGAAGACACTAAGGGAGATCGCTAGACAACCAATCAATTTGAAGAGTAAGAAAACAGCTGGAGACTCAGCTGCTGTGGCATCTGAGACACACGTTTCTGTTCCCTATTTGGGGAACGAGGGTTAGGTTCGTAACCGAGATGTTTCCCTTCCTGGGAACTCTGACGTGTGTCTGGAACCAACTCTGGTCATTTTTAAAAAGATAAAATGATGCACTTTTCAGCTACACATGATCACATTGGTCCAGCATTGCTATTAGCAGGTTCAGAAAATGCTAACAATTCAATTAATAAATGACAAAATAATTTTTAAATAAAAAAAAACCTCTAAAATGGGAAAATGCCTATTTTTTTCAGTAAAAAATTATGATGAAAAAACGTAATCAATCAATAATTACATAAAATTTTAATAAAATGAAAAAAAAACTTTTTTAATCTATTAATAATTTTAATAAATACACACAAAAAAATTATAAAATAAAATATCAAATAAAATGTTTAGAAAATTACATTTAAATAAAAACTAAAATAAGTGAAATACAATTTCATTTTTAAGTCATTTTAGGAAGATGATAATGATGCATTTTTCAATTCTATGTGTTCATACGTAGCCATTGCTCTTGACGGTGTATTGATGTGGTGTTTTACCTCGTGGTTTGTGGCAGGCGATGGGGACGAGGCAGTCCTCTTTGATATGAGGTTTGAGGTGAGGATTGCAGCCGCCGGCGTGTTGACCATTATAATCCACACACAGAACAACTCTGTAGCGCAAACCTGGACCACAGGTGACCGTGCACTGGATAACACACACACACAAATACAGTATACATGTGGCCAATGCAGCAGTAAGAGCAGAGTGTGAAGGTTTAATTGGCAGAGAAATAGCATGTTTTTTTTTCTTGTTGTATGTGGGTGTGTTTCCATCAAACAAGCAAATCTTTAAGGTTATAGTAGACAACTAATGTCTAGTAGTTCACTAAGATGACCTCATAGAACTATAGGGGTTTAAACAAAATTACAAATGTTAAGCAAGTGATGAACAGGATAAAATTCTTACAATCAAAAATTATTTTCTTGCAAGAAACTCATCTATTGAGTGGGGATATTTCTGAAATATGAAAAAGATGGCGGGGTCAGATGCTGTCTGCCCCCTATACCACCCATAAAGACAAAGGAATTGTCTGTAGACCTCCGAGACAGGATTGTCTCGAGGCACAAGGCTGGGGAAGGTTACAGAAAAAAATCTGCTGCTCTGAAAGTTCCAATGAGCACAGTGGCCTCCATCATCTGTAAGTAGAAGATATTTGGAACCACCAGGACTCTTCCTAGAGCTGGCCGGCCATCTAAGCTGAGTGATCGGGGGAGAAGGGCCTTAGTCAGGGAGGTGATCAATAACCCGATGGTCACTCTATCTGAGCTCCAGCATTCTTCTGTGGAGAGAGGAGAACCTTACAGAAGGACAACCATCTGTGCAGTACTCCACCAATCAGACCTGTATGGTAGAGTGGCCAGACAGAAGCCACTCCCCACCTGGAATTTGCCAAATGGCATCTGAAGGACTCTCAGACCATAAGAAACAAAATTCTCTGGTCTGATGAGACCAAAATTGAACTCTTTGGAGTGAATGCCAGGTGTTTGGAAAAAAACAGGCACCGCTCATCACCAGGCCAATACCATCCCTACAGTGAAGCATGGTGGTGGCAGCATCATACTGTGGGGATGTTTTTCAGCAGCAGGAACTGGAAGACTAGTCAGGATAGAGGGAAAGATGAAGGCAGCAATGTACAGAGACATCCTGAATGAAAACCTGCTTCAGAGTGCTCTTGACCTCAGACTGGGGCGACGGTTCATCTTCTAGCAGGACAATGACCCAAAGCACACCGCCAAAATATCAATGGAATGGCTTCACAACAACTTGGTGAATGTCCTTGAGTGGCCCAGTCAGAGCCCAGACCCTAATCCTATTGAACATCTCTGGAGAGATCTAAAAATGGCTGTACACCGTCGCTTCCCATCCAACCTGATAGAGCTTGAGAGGTACTGCAAAGAGGAATGGGCAAAAATTCCCAAAGACAGGTGTGCCAAGCTTGTGGCATCATATTCAAAAAGACTTGAGGCTGTAATCGCTGCCAAAGGTGCATCAACAAAGTATTAAGCAAAGGCTGTGAATACTTCTGTACATGTGATTTTTATTTTTAATAATTTAGCAACAATTAAATAATTTCAGCAACTCTTTTTTCACATTGTCATTATGGGGTGTTGTGTGTATAATTTTAAAGAAATAAATTAATTTAATCCATTTTGGTATAAGGCTGTAACATAAAAAAACATGTGGAAAAAGTGAAGCGCTGTGAATACTTTCTGGATGCACTGTATATAATTGCTGGTGCTTTTAATGGCATGTTAGACCCAGCAAGAGGTCGTCAGGTTCAGATAATACTCACATTAGATCGAGAAAGACAAAAAATCGTTTTATTAAAGAATTAAATTTGTTGTATATATAGTAACATAGTAAACCAAATGAAGTAGAATACTCTTGTTATTCCAGCACTTCTCAAACTTACTTTCGTATAGACTATTTTTTGGTTTCAGCAGAACTCGTTTCAAACAACTGATGACTGTAATTATCGTAGTATAGTAGTATCAGACAATGCAGCTATATCACTCACTTACACAGATAATAAACTAGTGATACTCCAAAATGGTGCCTTCAACCAGGATGGCTAACAGACCCCACATTTCTAGATTTTTTTTGATAAACAAATTGACTTGTATTTTGCATGTAATGCTTCTCAAACAGAGTAAAAGCACACAATTTTGCTTAAAATATTGCAATGTACACAACATTAGGGGTGACATATCAGAGTTCAAATTTGGACAAATCATTGTTAGTGCACGTCTCACTGGCGCATCTGTGACCAAGGCAGCAAGTCTTTATGATGTAACAAGAGCCACGGTATCTAGAGTAATATCCACCATGATGGACAAGCCAAATCCAGCTGTTGATGCAAGAGGAAGCTTTCTGAAAGGGATATCTGGGTGCTAAACGTAAGTTTCAATAGTGCCAGCAGAGAAAAATTGGGCTGTGGACAATGTTAATCATGTATTGTTCTCTTATTAGTCCACCCTCACTGTCTTTTCCACATCCGGGAGAGTTACATTGTGGAGAAGCCCCAAAGAAGTGTACCATGCAGACTGTTGCATGCTCAGAGTAAAGCATGGGGGTGAATCAGTGATGGTTATATTAGGCTGCAATATCACGGTATTCTTGAGGCCCAATACTTGTGCTAGATGGGCCCTGGGTCACTGCCAAAGACTACCGAACCATTCTGGAGAACCATGTGCACCCAAAGGGTCAAACATGGTATCCTGAAGGCGGTGTCGTGTATCAGGAGGATAATGCACCAATACACAAAGCAAGACTGGTGACAGAATGGGTTGATGAGCATGAAAAGGAAGTTGAACATCTCCTGTGGCCTGCACAGTTACCAGACCTAAATATTATTGAGCCACTTCGGGGTGTTTTGGAGGAGCGAGTCAGGAAACCTTTTCCTCTACCAGCATCCCGTAATGGCTCTAAATCTCTCTGGTCACTGTGCGAGACTTGTGTCTGTCACTCCCAAGATGAACTGATGTTGTATAGGATGCAAAAGTAGGGCCTAAACCATACTAATGAATTATTGTGGTCTAAAATCAGCCATTTCAGTCTCATTGTCCAACCCCTGTACATTCTCTGACTTTCAATGTCTGTAATCGAAAACAAAAAACCCTGCACTAACCTGAGACCACTCCATGGCCATCCACTGCGGACAGTCGAAGGTGTTGCAGCTCTGTTTGCTGATTGGTCGAGGTGAATGTGTGCACTTCCAGTCCTCCACCTGCACGATCTGACCATGAACATCCTCCTCCACACACACAATACTCCTCTCCTGAGATCCTCCTCCGCACGACACCGAGCACGACGTCCACGGGTTCTGCTCCCACCTGAACCAAGAGGACACAACACCTGATCACATTACTGGATCAATGCTAGCTTACATACAGGCTCTCAACAACCTGGAAAAGCAGCCAAAGTTCATTCATTTCCCTTCAGCTTAGTCCCTTATTTATCAGGGGTTGCCACAGTGGAATGAACCACCAACTATTCCGGCGTATGCATGTATGTATGTATGTATGTATGTATGTATGTATGTATGTATGTATGTATATGCATATATCTCCCCATGTTGGCGTCAGTTTCCTCCTGGTGCTCCAGTTTCCCCCACAGTTCAAAGACATGAGTATGAGTGTGTGTGTGTGTGTGTGTGTGTGTGTGTGTGTGTGTGCGTGTGTGTGTGTGTGTGTGTGTGTGTGTGTGTGTGCGTGTGTGTGTGTGTGTGTGTTCCTAAGCCGAAGGAAAATTAATGAATGCATGAACTCCATGACAGTACAACAATATTCTAAAGAATTACATTTTTGCAACTACGAGTGATTATTATTTGTATTTACTTCAGGTTCTTCTACTCACCAGAGGTGAGGTGAGGCTTGACCAATCAGTTATTAAAGTAATATTTGAAGTAATAGGTGATGTCCATACTATTTGAAGTCATAAGTCAAATAATATGGACATATTTTTTACCAATTGATTCATTTGATTTGATCAAATAATATGTGATGTCACTTATTATTTGAAGCAATATGTGATGCACAGCTGCATTTTCAGCATTATTAGTTGATTTTTTTTGCTTGTGGAAAAAATGTATATGTAAATGAATAGGAAAGCATTTATTTAAAAAAATGTTCTGTAACATTGAAAATGTCTTTTGTCTGACATGTCAAATAAATGAAATAAATTTGAAATATCTTTTATGTTTAAATGACTTTTGATTAGTTTAAATGTTTTGACTGATGTACTCAATGAACTGAGGTTGGCACTCAAAATACAAAAAAAAAAAAAAAAAAAAAAAAAAAAATATATATATATATATATATATATATATATAAATAATAAAATAATAAAAAGGTGGTAATTTAATAAACACATTTTCCTTATGAGTCGAGTATGTTTGCACCAAAAACTCGTGTAATATATATATATATATATATAAATATATATATTTGAAGTCAGAATTATTAGCCCTCCTGAATTATTAGCTCCCCTTGTTTATTTTTTCCCCAATTTCTGTTTAACGGAGAGATTTTCTCAACACATAATTCAAACATAATAGTTTTAATAACTCATTTCTAATAACTGATTTATTTTATCTTTGTCATGATGACAGTAGATAATATTTGACTAGATATTTTTCAAGATACTAGTATTCAGCTTAAAGTGACATTTAAAGGCTTAACTAGGTTAATTAGGTTAACTAGGCAGGTTAGGGTAATTAGGCAAGTTATTGTATAGTGATGGTTTGTTCTGTAGACTATCAGAAAAAATATATAGCTTAAAGCGGCTAATGGTTTTTACCTTAAAATGTTTAAAAACTGGAAAAAATTATAACTGCTTTTATTCTAGCCAAAATAAAACAAATAGGACTTTCTCCCGAAGGTAAAATATTATCAGACGAACATCAACTGGGAAATAAGTTGAATGAAATATGAGACAGTTTTACAACAACGGATACTTTTTGTAACCTTTTAGTAACTTTGGAAGTTTCTTCAAGCTTTAAGCTTCCAGATTCTACAAACAAACATTTATATTTTCCTTTATTGTAAAGAATATTCAATTGTATCGTTGAAACTCATCTTATAAGACCTAAAGTACACTGTAAAAAATGCTTTGCCTTATTTTTGTAGTTTAATCAAATTATCTTTTCTAGTCAACTCAACTTTTCATTAATTAATTAATTAATTCATTCATTCATTTATTCATTCATTCATTCATTTTCCTTCGGCTTAGTCTCAGTTTCTGTTTCAGGGGTCGCCACAGCGGAATGAACAACCAACTATTCCAGCATATGTTTTACACAGCGGATGCCCTTCCAGCCAGTACTGGGAAACACCCATACACACTCATACACTACGGCCAATTTAGTTTATTCAATTCACCAATAGTGCATGTCTTTGGACTGTAGGGGGAAACCAGAGCACCCGGAGGAAACCCACACCAACACAGGGAGAATATTCAAACTCCACACAGAAATGCCAACTGGACCAGCCGAGACTTGATCCAGCGACCTTCTTGCTGTGAGGCGACAGTGCTAACCACTGAGCCACCATGCCGCTTACATGAGTCACACTAAGTAAAACATATTGAGTTACACTTTGTCCTCAAAAAAATGCAGTTGAATCCTGATTAACTTATTAAAATAAGTTAAAACAACATAAAAAATATGTGTTGACTTTCTGTCATTAAATCTTTTACAGTGCAGAATGGCTGATCTCTATCAGTACGCAAACAGTAAGTAAATGACTTCATACCGAGGAAGAGGCTGGAAATGATCATACGGCATCACTTCCTTAAATCCATCACTGGAAGAGAAACAAAAAGCATTATTCACATCATCATCATCATCATCACAGCTACAATATGCTCTACTCAGATGTGTGTGCATTAATATGGCAGAACCAGCCTTTCAGGACAGGGTTCCATGTTGCACTCTTTGAGTTTGGGTGTGGGTTTGGTGTTTTCTGGGAAACTGTGGCACAGGTGCTCTGCAACCGATCTGTTATAACGGATATCCACACAGTCAGCTGAATTTAGCTGATAACCTGCAGGAGAGAGATAAAACACTGTCAGACATCAAGATCAAATGCTTTTTATAGATCAATATAAGCCGATATATACAACATCAGACCACTTATTAAGATACAATTCATTAAATTTTCATCCCTAGCAGCATTTTAAAGCGCACATATCATGCAAAAATCAAACTTTGGACAGACATATAGAGTTGAGGTAAGAAATAACAAAAAAATTGCATAAGAGGGCTAATAATACTGACCTTAAAATGGATTTAAAAAATGAGAACTGCTTTTATTCTAGCCGAAATAAAATTAATAAGACTTTCTCCAGAAGAAAAAAATATTTTAGCAAATACCGTGAAAAATGTCTTTCTCTGTTAAACATTATTTGAGAAATATTTGAAAAGGAAACAAAATATTCACAGGAGCGATAATAATTCTGACTTCAACTGTAAGTAGTAGAGTGTGTACAGAGCCACTTTATAGTAAACACTTTGGGGTCTATCTTACACCCAGCACAATAAGGCTTTTTTCAGTTTATTCATGACAATGTGCATTTGTATAATGTTATTAGTAACCTCTGTTATTTATTAGTTAACTTTTAATTTAATAATTAATTAGTAATCTTAAATATGTTTTGTAAAGGTGTTTTCCATCGCTAATCAATAGAACAGAACAAATTAGAATAGAATAGAATAGAATAGAATAGAATAGAATAGAATAGAATAGAACGGAACAGAACAGAACAGAACAGAATAAAACAGAATAAAACAGAATAAAATGGAATGAAACAGAATGGAACGTATTAGAATGTTATATAATAGAAAAGAACAGAATAGAATAGAATAGAATAGAATATGAATGGAATAGAACAGAATAGAAGGAAATGGAATAGAATGAAATAGAATAGAACAGAACAGAAAGGAATGTAAAGGAATAGAATAGAACGTAGTAGACCAGAATGGAATATAATGGAATAGAATAGAATAGAATAGAATGGAATAGAATGAAATTAAAGAGAATAGAATGGAATAGAATAGAATAGGAATGGAATGGAATAGAACAGAATAGAATGAAATAGAAAAGAACAGAATGGAATGGAATAGAAAAGAATAGAAAACAATAGAATAGAATAGAATAGAATAGAATAGAATAGAATAGAATAGAATGGATTATAACAGAACGTAATAGAACAGAATGGAAAGAAATATAATGGAACAGAATGAAATAGAATAGAATAGAATAGAATAGAATAGAATAGAATAGAATAGAATAGAATAGAATAGAACAGAACAAATAGAAAGGAATGGAATGGAATATAACAGAATGGAACGGAATAGAATTAAATAGAATAGAATAGAATACAATAGACTAGAATGGAATAGAATGGAATGGAACAGAATAGAATGGAATAGAATAGAATGGAATAGAATAGAACACAATAGAATAGAACACAATAGAATGGAACGGGATGGAATAGAAAATAATGAAATGAAATAGAATAGAACAGAATACATTAGAATAGAATAGAATAGAATAGAATAGAATAAAATGGAATAGAATATGAATGGAACAGAATAGCATGAAATAGAATAAAACAGAATGGAATAGAATGGAAAAGAATAGAATAGAATAGAATAGAATAGAATAGAATAGAATAGAATGAAACGGAATGGATTATAATAGAATGTAATTGAACAGAATGGAAAGAAATATGATGGAACAGAATGAAATAGAATAGAATAGAATAGAATAGAATAGAATAGAATAGAATAGAATAGAATAGAATAGAACAAATGGAAAGGAATGGAATGGAATATAACAGAATGGAGCGGAATAGTATTGAATAGAATAGAATAGAATAGAATAGAATAGAATAGAATGGAATGGAATAGAATAGAATAGAATAGGAATTGAATAGAACAAAATAGAATGGAATAAAATGGAATAAAATACAATGGAATGGAATAGAATAGAACACAATAGAATGGAATGGAATAGAATATAATGAAATGAAATAGAATAGAACAGAACACAATAGAATAGAATAGAATAGAATAGAATAGAATAGAATAGAATAGAATAGAAAGAAACGGGATTGAACAGAACGGAACAGAATAGAATAGACTAGAATAAAATAGAACAGAATATGATAGAATAGAATAGAATAGAATAGAATAGGAATGGAAAACAATAAAATAAAATACAATAGAACAGAATAGGAATTGAATAGAACAGAATAGAACAAAATAGAATAGAACATAATGGAATATAATATAATATAATATAATATAATATAATATAATAGAATATAATAGAATATAATAGAATAGAACACAATAGAATGGAATAGAATATAATATAATATTATGGAATGGAATAGAATAGGAATAGGATAGGACACAATAGAACACAATAGAAAGGAACGGAATAGAATGGAATGGGATAGAACAGAACACAATAGAATAGAATAAAATAGAATAGAATAGAATAGAATAGAATGGAATCAGTCAGCAGTACCTCCTCCACAGGTGACGGAGCAGGGGAAGAAGTCAGTCTCCCTCCACTGGTAGCGAATGGGCTGATAAAACATGAACTGCATCACTGTGTCTTTAGGGCCAGCGTACTTCACCTGAGGAGGAACACAAAAATAAAAAAAACACTATTTATAAAGTCTCATCACTCACGTTTATAGAGCTCCTGGTGTGAAAATTTGGATTTGACTAACAGTTGAAGTTAAAATTATAAGGCAGTGTAGCTCCTCCCCTTTAAAAAAAAACAGCCAATAGGGTTTTGTTTTATCACCACTCTGCCACCGAATCAAATGAAAAACAAATGAGCAGCGAAGGAGGCGGGGCATGTCAGATACTACAGAGCATTTGATTGGTAGTTCTGATTGATCGATTTAGGCGGAAGTGACAAACTACAAGCTTCTATATCTTCTAAATGTGAATTTTGTCACTGTTTTGGAGCACACTAGCTTACAGATATCTTAAAAACTAACAAAACTGATACTAACATCTAAAAAAACTTAATTTTATATTCATGGGACCTTTAAGGCAGAATCACATCCCAAAATGCAATCATCATCAGATCAAAAGTTGTTCATATTGCTGCAAGTCCATGCTCATGTGATGATTTGCTTGTAAAATGAATCATGTGTGATCCGCCACTGAATATGCTGGATTTCTAGAGCTCTGGTGATTAGCTAAACGCTGTTTTGCATGCTGCCGCAATTGAGTAATGAGTCATGTTCAATTACTGTAAAGCCATAACGTCAAGACTAATCATGAACGCTCAGGTCGCGAGGAGAGAAAGACTAACACAATTACAGTCACACTGAGCTGTGTTTACAGTTTCATATGGAGAGTAAACACTGATTCTCTCTGCCGCTTTAAACTTGTAAAGACATTTTAAATGGATTTTTGCATAAAACTACCCAATACAAGTTCAATCGAAATGTTATTATATTATATTATATTATATTATATTATATTATATTATATTATATTATATTATATTATATTATATTATGTTATATTATATTATATTATATTATATTATATTATATTATATTATATTATATTCATATTATGTTATATTATATTATGTTATGTTATATTATATTATGTTATATTATATTATATTATATTCATATTATATTATATTATATTATATTATATTATATTATATTATATTATATTATATTATATTATATTATATTATATTATATTATATTATATTATTCATTCATTCATTTTCTTTTCGCCTTTGTCCCTTTATTAACCTGGGGTCGCCACAGTGGAATGAACCACCAACTTATCCAGCACGTTTTGTGCAGCGGATGCCCTTCCAGCTGCAACCCATCACTGGGAAAATATTATATTACACTACGTTACATTACATTATATTATTTTATATTATATTTATAACGGATGCCCTATAATTATATTATATTATAACATAATAATAGTTGGCAGTTCATTCCGCTGTGGCGACCCCTGATAAATCAGAGACTAAGCAGAAGAAAAATGAATGATTGAATTTTATTATGTTATGTTATATTATAGATCTCCATAAAAGCAGCATTTATAAAAAAACATGCTCATTATTAAAATATATATTGTTGTACTTATGTACTGTAATTTGAAAGATGTACTTATTAATGAGTTTAATATGAATTTAACTGACAAATATAGAAATACGTAAACAAATGAAATTATTTAAATAATTAGTACAACACAATTCATATAATATATAATTTACACAAGCTTTTAATAGATGTCATTAATAATAGTAAGACAGCATAAAAATGGTTTATGTGTGTGTGTGTGTTTGTGTGTGTGTGTGTGTGTGTTTGTGTCAGGTGCTCCGTGTTTATGTCATGTGGTTCCTTTGTTCTGTTTTCCCGCTGCTTTCTATGATCATGAGTTCCACCTGCTGTGTCACCCCTGTTTGTGATTTGTGTAATCATGCCCACTGTATTTAAGTCCTGTGTTTTGTTAAATCCATCATGCGGTATTACATTATATTGTCTTCACCCCATGATTCCTGTGTGTTGGTGTTCACATGTTTTGATAATTCCTGCGATCCTGTCGTGACAATATGTTTATGTTTTTATAATTAATATTTACAGAAAGATTTCATCAGAGAGTCGCAATATAAATCTTAAAAAGTTACTAAATATAAAAGACCAATTTTTATATATAAACAAAATAACAAAAAAAAATGCATAATAATTGAAATTTAATTTATATATTAATCATATTTTTTCAGGAGACAAACATTTTTTAAATGCACATAATACATTGAATTATTTGAACAATAATAAAAATAAATATGTTTACAAAAAAAAAACAATTGATGCTTTGTTTACAATACAATACAATATTACTTCCATGCATATTACACTCTAAAAAAATGCTGGGTTGTTGTAACCCAATGTTGGTTAAAAGTGCTATTTCAATTATATTGAAACTATTAACACAATGTTGGGTTTGTCCATATTTGATCCAACGTTGGGTTACAGCAACTCAGCATTTTTATAATGTACATTTATTATATGTTTATTTGTTTAAATTAAATAATTAATTTGAATAAATATTTAGATTTTTCAAGATACTAGTATTCAGCTTAGTGACATTTAAAGGCTTAACTTGGTTGCACCAGGTTGCACATTTGCACTTTAGACACTTTCTTAATCACTCCCTATCTCCTGGAAACAACGTGCATTTCAAATTGTGCTTCATAAAGTGGGGTTGACAAACCACCTGTAGGAACCCTCTTCTCTCTTATGCACCTGACACTTTATCTACAGTGAACTACAATGTTCCAATTTACTATGACCTTTTATGTGCAGCTAGTTTGACACAATCTACATTGTAAAAGCACTATACAAATAAAGGTGAATTGAATTTAATTGAATCGAAACATTATCTTACAAGAACTCAATAAGGAAAGCGATGTTTACTATAAATGTAGCACAATCATGTTGCACTACTTGCTTCAACATTAAATAACTCTTGCACAATATTAAACCTTGAATACCTCTTTTGCACCATATTCACCTTTAATACCTCGCTTGCACAATAGTCTGCACAACATTGTTCAGTCTCATGTAAAAGTACTTGTATAGCCTGTTTTATGCGTATAGTTAAGTATCTTATAGTATTATAGCATCTTATAGCATGTTAGTTATGCATAGGTTTTTTTTTAAATAGCTCTTATGTCCAGTGTTGTGTTTGTATTCATGATTAAACTATGTAGCACTGTTATCCTGTGAAACATGACATTTCGTTCCTCTGTATGTCCACACATGTAGCGGAATGACAATAAAGCTCAACTTGACTTGACTTTTTGACTTGACTTGAATTAATGTCTTGCCTAATTAACCTACTTAAGTTAAGCAAGACAGGGGGCTAATAATATTGACCTTAAAATGGTTTTAAAGAATTTTTATTCTAGCCAAAATAAAACAAATAGGACATTCTCCAGAATATAAACTATTATAAGAAATACTGTGAAAATGATCTTGATCCATTAAATATCACTTGAGAAATATTTGAAAAAGAATAATTTTTTTTCACAGAAGGGCTGGTCATTTTGCCCGCAACTATATATAGGTTATTTAAACCCAAATTGGGTAGACAAACCCAAACATTGGCTTCATATTGATCTTATAAATTTAATTTGCACGCATTTAAAATAACCCAGCATTTTTTAGTGTAAATTTGTTTGTTTTTGTGAATCGGTTGTTACGTTCCACCTATGTTCTCTGGTGTTTTGTGTTTGTTTTCTGTTTCACTTTCTCTTCTCTCCCGTTGTGTATTCTGTCCTGCCCAGGTGTGCGACCATTGGTCGAAATGGCCGTCAATCATCATTATAACGCCACTCGGCACACCGATCAGGAGCTGGTCCACCACGTTTAAAAGGCGTTCGCTTGCGCTGATCGAGGATCACCCGACTCACCACCAAACTCCTGTGTCAACCAAGCCATTTGTGTTTGCATTATTTTTGTTGTTGTTTAGTTTTTCTCTCGTTTAAGTGCTTTATTATTTAGATAAGTTTTTGCAGCTCAATTTACCCCATACCTGCCAACATTTCAAATATTTCTCAAGTTTCCCGTATTTCTGACCCATCTCCCGCCACCCACCCGTTTTGTTATTTCCCCTGGAAAACTCTTGAACATTCAACATCTCTGTTAACAAACATAACAAACAGAGCCCTTCTGCTTGAACAATCAAGTAATAAATAACATAAATTCTTCACTTTTGGACTTTAGTGCAACAGTAAACATATAAAATATCTACTATAAAAACAAATAGCACCTCAACTTAAAATACCCGGCAGGCAATCCCAAGTTTACACATCTCACAGTTTGCTAGGGCAAAGTTGTCCTAGCAAACTGTAGTCATCATCAACTAATACCTCTGGAGTGCAGACATACTCGTGCTTAACTATAGACCTGTTATAAAATAATAAGAATGAATATATATATATATATATATATATATATATATATATATTCGAGTCTGGGACGGCATGATCGGATCTGGACATCCCTAGTTTTGTTTCTGGATTTTTATTTATTTTGTTGGTTAATTTGTTTAGTAGGTGGGGCTTTAGTTAGATGATTTTGTTATATTCATTCCTTTGTTTTGGCAACACTCCTGTTTTTCGCTTGATTCGGTTATTTAAATTACATTCTAAATTAATATATTCATTGTTTAATATCATTGTTTAATAAATTGTTCTTTTGTTTCACATATCCATCAGTTGTGATATCTTTTTTCACCTAGCACTTAAACACATAACACAGTGCTTTAAAACCTAAACTATTGAACTAAATAACACTTTCAATGAAGACCGTACAAAAAAAAAAGGCTGTTTCTATAATTTTCTGGTGCTTTCTTTTCCCGCATGTGTGAGGATCTGTCATTGTGCTTTCATTGCTGACCTTCACAGTGAAGTCTGATGTGAGTGGGCCGTAGCAGCGGAGAGTCTGCCGCTCTGCTCCTCTCTGAAACTCCACTGTATTGTTGCCCAGAGACTGAGATCCTGAAGAGCTGAACTGCACCTCTTCTCTCCGGCTGTTCTGTCCATGGGCTTCAATCACTGAAACATCACATACATATACTGTGAGGATTCCTGAACACACACACACTTGTCTCTGTAAACAGCTGAATCTGACAGAGAAACTCTTCACACTGCTATATAAACACAGACTGGCTTTTACTGGACTGCCACTCTGAAGTATACAGGGTGAGAATTTATCCATCTATATTCATCCATCATCTGTCTTTACGATCTATCCATCTCACAATGGTAACACTTCCCATTCACAATGGGTGACATCAAGCGCTACCAAACTGACTACCAAACTGAATTGTGGATCCGTCGTTGCTCGCTGCAGAAGTTGGGAATTCCTCAATTTTTCAAGCGCCAACGGAAGTGTCAGCCAATCAGATCGCTTTATGTAAATACCCCAGCTCAAACAGTAACCAATGTGATCTAATTTCATTGGCTGACGCTGCTATGAGGATCGTGTCAGCACCAAGCTTCAGACAAGCTCTCCACCAAGCATTGACGCGGACTCATCCATCCATCCATCCATCCATCCATCAGTCTTTTTAAGCCATTAATCCAGCCATACTGTATTTTATTCATGCACCAATCACCATCCATCCATCCATCACCATTAACCATTTTACCAATCCAGCCACATTTATTTCATTCACTCACCATCACCCATTCATCTGTCTATCCATCCATCCATCCATCCATCCATCTGCCCCCTCCATCCATCTCTTTAACCTATTCATCCATCCATCTTTCATTCACTCACCATTAATCCATCCATTATATTCATCCGTCCATCCATCCATTCATGTCTTTCTATCTGCCCATCTACCAGTCTTTTAATCCATTCATTCATCCATCTTTCATTTATTCACCCTCCATCCATCCATCCATCCATCCATCCATCTAGCCATTGTTCTATCTGTCCATCTACCAGTCTTTAAGCCATTTACCCATCCATCTTTCATTCACTCACCATTTATTTATTCATTCATCCATCCATATATCCATCCACCTGTTAAATCCATTCATACATCTAAAAATTTCATTCATTCACTATCATCCATCCATCCATCCATCCATGTCTTTCTATCTGCCCATTTACCAATCTTTTAATCTATTCGTTCATTCATTCATTCATTCATTCATCTTTCATTCACTCACCACCACCACCCATCCATCCATCTTTCTATCTGCACATCTACCAGTCTTTTAATCCATTCATTCATCCATCCATCTTTCATTCACTCACCATTCATTTATCCATCCATCTATCTATCCGCCTTTTAAATCCATTCATTCATCTAATAATTTCTTTCATTCAATCACTATCATCCACCCATCCATATATTCATTTATTCATTCATAAATCCATCCATCCATCCATCCATCCGTCTTTCTGCCCATCCATCAGTCTTCTTAACCCATCAATTCAGCCATATTTTATACACTCATCATTCATCCATTCTTCATCCATTCATCCATCAACCACCTATCCATTTATTTCATTCACTCACCATCACCCATCCATCCATCCATCTTTCATTCACTCACCATTTATCCATCTTTTATATTATGTCTGTCCGTCCATCCATCATCCACCAGCCATCTATCCATCTCTTTCATTCACTCACCATCATCCATCCATCAATCCACCCGTCCATTAGTCTTTCTATCTGTCCACCCATCTGTCTTTTAAACCCATTAATCCAGTCATATTTTATTCACTCACCATTCATCCATCCATCATCCGTTTTACCAATTTAGCCACCTATCCATTTATTTCATTCACTTAACCTCAATCACTCATCCATCCATCCATCCATCCATCCATCCATCAGTCTTTTTTAAACCCATTCATTCATCCATCTTTCATTCATTCACCATTAATCCATCCATTACATTCATCTGATCATCCATCCATTCATCCATAAGTCTTTCTATTTGCCTATCTACCAGTTTTTTAACCCATTCATCCATCCATCCATCCTTCAGTCTTTCTATCTGCCCATCTACCAGTCTTTTGCCATTCATCCATCCAGCTTTCATTCACTCACCATTCATCAGCCTTTTAAATCCATTCATCCTATCATTTTTTTTCCAATTCAGCCATCTAAAAATTAATTTCATTCACTCCCCATCATCAATCCATATATCCGTCCATCCATCCATCTGTCTTTTTAACCCATTCATCCATCCAGCTCTCTTTGACTCAGCATTAACCCATCCATTATATATTGATCCATCCATCCATCAGTCTTTCTATCTCCCCATCTACCAGTCTTTAAGCCATCCATTCATCCACCTTTCATTCACTCACCATTCATCCATCCATCTGCATTTTAAATCCATTTATCCATCTAATCATTTATTTCATTCACTCACCATTA
>NC_079441.1:10474461-10476961 GCF_903798145.1 Danio aesculapii
ATCATCAAATGATCAATCAAATGATCGATTAAGCACTCAAAATTAACAAGCAATCAAACAATCAATCAAATGTGGATTGAATGAATGAATGAATCGACCAACCAATCAATAAATCAATCAATTTGTATATTTGAATAAAAAAATCCTTGGTCATAAATTAATTTAGTAATAAATAAACACATCTGCCTAATATTGGAATAAATCAAGACCAGCCTTAATCCATACTAAAAATAAGGTCGAAATAACAAAAGAAATATCAAATATAACAATCTATATATCAAATATATTATGTTAAATATAAAGTCTTATTTCTGTTTCTGCTGATTTCCAGTGGAAAAATAACCAGGACATTTGTGAGATTCATCCAAAGAGTGTTAACTTTCAGACTGTGGAAATGTTTAAAAGGGAAAAAGATAAAGGAGGAAACATTTGTGGGTATTTGAGAGGAAAATAAAATTAGCCTTTCCTTGACAGCTGAGCATGTGATCTGCCTAACTCTCAAAACACTGTGAGATTATATTAAAAGTGAACTCCAAGGCTTCTGTCGTGTGGCAGAAAGCTGGATTAATTCATAATGCTAATGATGAGTTCTCCAGCAGAGATCTCAGACTCATCCTAAAAAGTCAGAAACTGTGATAGGTTAGTGTCAAGACAGGGATTAAAACCAGAAGCTGTGAGACACAACAGACCGCTGTAGAAAGTTAATAATATGAATAATCTCACCGATCATGTCTGGTCCCTTGGCTGTTATCCTGAGGCCTCTGCTTCCCATCGGTACTTCAATCACTGTCTTCATGGCTGCAAAAAAACCCACAAACCAGAAAGTCATTAAAGTGACACATAAGAGCTCCTTTTATGATGCTTTTTTTGATAATATCTTTCATGTAGCGCCTAATGCAGCTGTTAGTGGATGTAAAAGGTCTGCAAAGTGTCCAAAAAATCAAAGTGAGGCAGCCAAAACGAGAAGAAATTGTGTTTCTGAACTGCCTGAAATGAGTCGTTGGTAATTCCAACTCTACTTCCTACACAAACCTTGAATGAATCTTAGCATGAATGAACGAATCTTGACAGGAATCTTGACATGAATCTTGGCATTATTAAATCAATGAAGAACGAATGACCAAATCAATCAATCATTCAATGAATCAATGTGTTAAAAGCGAAGCCTGTTTACCGTAAAAATACGCCACAATGCAATAAACAATTAATATAATGTAAAACAAATAACTAATATTGTTTGTTTACTTATTCGCTTTGTTTATTCCAAATATAAAAATTTAGTTTCAATAGATTTTTAGGATGAAAATATGATTCATTTGAGAGGGTGGGTGTGAACTTTCTGAATACTTGAATCAATTTCGATAAGTGAATGAATCTTGAATGAATGAATGGATCTTGACATGAATCAGCATGAATGAATGAATAAATGAATGAATGAATGTAGAACGATTAGACAAATGAATGAATGAATGAACAAATGAATGAATGAAGATCGAATTAACAAATGAATGAATGTATGAATAAATAAAGAACGAAATGAATGAATTAATGAATTAATTAACCAACTAACTATTGAATGAATGAAAGAATAAATGATTAAATCATTGACTCAATCAATCAATCAGTCAACCAACCAACCAATCACTCAATGAATCAATTAATGAATCAATCAATGAATGGTTGAATCATTGATTAAATCAAACAAAAAATCATTGAATCCATAAATCAATCAATTAACCAACCAACCAATCAACCAACCAACTAACCAACCAATCAATCATTTAATGAATGAATGAATGAATGAATATGTGATTGCATCATTCACTCAATGAATCAAACAAACAATCATTGGATGAATCAATCAATCAATAAATAAATAAATCAATGAAGCTATTAATAAAATGATTAATCCACGAATGAATGAATGAATGAATCAATCAATCAACCAATGAACAAAAGAAATTAATGAATAGATAATAGAAACAACAAATCAATAAAACGATTAATCAAATGACCAATAAATAACTGAATCAATCAGCCAATGTCTAATGTGTTTGTTTAAATAAATACTGTGAACAAATGATCAAATCAATCAATCAATCAATCAATCAATCAAATCAATCATAAAATTAATTAATGAATGATTCAATCAATCAATCAATAAATCACTCAATCAATCAAAGAAATATTTAATGAATGATTCAATCAATCAATCAATCAATCAATCAATCAATCAATCAATCAGCCAACCAAAAAAACAATTAATTAATGAGTGGACCATTGAATGAATCAATAAATGATTGAATCACTGACTCAATCAAACAATCAATCATTGAATTAATCAATGTGTTAAAAGTGAAGCCTATTCACCGTGAAAATATTCCACAATGCAATAAACAAACAGTATAATGTAAAACAAATAACTAATATTGTTTGTTTACTTATTCGCTTTGTTTATTCCAAATATAATTATTTTATCTCAGTAAAGTTTTAGTATAAA
>NC_079441.1:10481961-10541961 GCF_903798145.1 Danio aesculapii
CCTTTTTTAAGTAATCACTTTTCACAGTGAGCTTTCAACTGTGTTAAGTCTAAGTCTTCAGATTATTTATTGACAAGCTCCAGTTTTCAAAGTGGCTTCCTTAATAACTTCTATAACACTTTTAGGAACTTCTGAGTCTAATATAAAGTGAGCATTTTGCATCAATGCAAAGTGTTAATGCCGTTTATTCCATTAGCAAGAATTAATGAAGGAAAAGCAGTGTTATTTAGTTTTTTCCCCCCTTTGCCCGTCTTCATCCAGCAATTAGAGTCTGGATGTGCGCCAACATCATGGGAGCCCCCAAATATTTACCTTTGGAAACATATTTAGAATTTATTGCTATAATGAAATAACGTTTCAGACACCAGTCACTTGTAAACAGGTCAAAAAAGCACTCAACAATGCCGCGTTTCAAAATTGCCAATAAAAAAGCCCAAGACGTAATTGCCCCTCGCTTTAAAAAGAACTCAACCATGCAAGTGTGACTTCAAATTTGTTTATAACGATGGAGGAAAGAAATAATCTAAAATGGCTCCACATAGATGAATCAACGCACAAATAAAAATCCAATGCATCCCACAATGCATCTGTGTTTCTCCTTGCTAGCAAAAAAATGTAGAAATGAGTCAGCGCCGAGTAGAAGGAATGAATGAGAAGTGCCAGAGGCTCATTAGCAGCTTTATTGCATTTTAACATTAACAGATCCATGTGACGCTCTGGAATCCTGACTGTCATCAAGGCCGGATTAAATTTTTGGGTGGGAGGTTGGGGGGGGGGGGGGGGGGTGATATCCCTTATCCTAATAATTGTGTATGCACACGTGTATGCACATTAGCTTGTTCAATTTGAGGGCAGCACGGTGGCTCAGTGGTTAGGGCTGTCGCCTCACAGCAAGAAGGTTGCTGGTTCGAGTAGCGGCTGGGCCAGTTGGCATTTCTGTGTGGCGTTTGCATGTTCTCCCCGTGTTGCCGTGGGTTTCCTCTGAGTGCTCCGTTTCCCTCCACAGTCCAAAGACATGCACTATAGATGAATTGAATAAACTAAATTGGCCATAGTGTATGTGTGTGAATGAGTGTGTATGACTGTTTCCCAGTACTGGGATGCAGCTGGAAGGGCATCCACTGCATAAAACATATGCTGGAATAGTTGGCGGTTCATTCCACTGTGGCGACCCCTGATGAATCAGACCCCAAGCATAGGAAATTGAATGAATCAATGAATTTGTACAATTTGCATAATACAACCCCAAACACACACACACACACACACACACACAAACACAAACACACACACACACACACACACACGCACGCACACACAAACAAACACACACACACACATTTTTTCAGGCATTTTTCAGTTTATATACAGTGCATCTGGAAAGTATTCATAGCGCTTAACTTTTTCCATAGTTTTTTTATGTTACAGCCTTATTCCAAAATTGATTAAATTCATTTATTTCCTCAACACTTTCCACACAATACCTCATAATGACAATGTGAAAAAAAAGATTTCTTGAAATTGTTGCAAATTTATTAAAAATAAAAAACTTGAAAAATCACATGTACAGAAGTATTCACAGCCTTTGCTCAATACTTTGTTGATGCACCTTTGGCAGCGATTACAGCCTCAAGTCTTTTTAAATTTGATGCCACAAGCTTGGCACACCTGACTTTGGGAATTTTTGTCTATTCCTCTTTGCAGTACATCTCAAGCTTTATCAGGTTGGATGGGAAGCAATGGTGTACAGCCATTTTTAGATCTCTCCAGATATGTTCAATAGGATTTATGTCTGGGCTCTGACTGGGCCACTCAAGGACATTCACCGAGTTGTTGTGAAGCCACTCCATTGATATTTTGGCGGTGTGCATTGGGTCATTATCCTGCTGGAAGATGAACCATCGCCCCAGTCTGATTTCAAGAGCACTCTGAAGCAGGTTTTCATTCAGGATGTCTCTGTACATTGCTGCAGTCATCTTTCCCTCTATCCTGACTAGTCTTCCAGTTCCTGCTGCTGATAAACATCCCCACAGTACGATGCTGCCACCACCATGCTTCACTGTAGGGATGGTATTGGCCTGGTGATGAGCGGTGTCTGGTTTTTTCCAAAAGTAACGCCTGGCATTCACTCCAAAGGGTTCAATTTTAGTCTCATCAGACCAGAGAATTTTGTTTCTTATGGTCTGAGAGTTCTTTAGGTGCCTTTTGGCAAATTCCAGGCGAGGAGTGGCATCCATCTGGCCCCTCTATCATACAGGCCTGATTGGTGGATTGCTGCACGGATGGTTGTTCTTCATAAGGTTCTTCTCTCTCCACAGAAGAATACTGGAGCTCAGACAGAGTGACCATCGGGTTATTGATGACCTCCCTGACTAAGGCCCTTCTCCCCCGATCACTCAGCTTAGATGGCCGGCCAGCTCTAGGAAGCGTCCTGGTGGTTCCAAACATCTTCCACTTACGGATGATGGAGGCCACTGTGCTCATTGGAACTTTCAGAGCAGCAGAAATCTTTCTGTAACCTTCCCCAGCCTTGTGCCTCGAGACAATTTTGTCTCGAAGGTCTACAGACAATTCCTTTGCTTTCATGCTTGGTTTGTGCTTTGACATGCACTTTCAACCCTGGGACCTTTTATATAGACAGTTGTATGACTTTTCAAATCATGTACAATCAGCTGAATTTACCACAGGTGAACTCCAATTAAGCTGCTGAAAGAATCATCTCAAGAATCAGTGGAAACAGAATGTACCTGAGCTCAATTTAGAGCTTCATGGCAACGGCTGTGATTACTTCTGTCCATGTGATTTTTCAGCTTTTTTATTTGTAATAAAATTGCAACAATTTAAAAAAATGTCATTATGGGGTATTGTGTGGTAAATTTTAAGGAAATAAATCTAATCCATTTTGGAATAAGGCTGTAACATAAAAAATGTAAAGCGCTATTAATACTTTCCTGATGCACTGTATGACAACTTGCATTTGTATAATGTTCATTCATTAATCTTCTTTTTTGGCTTAGTCCCTTTATTTATCTGGGGTCGCCACAGCGGAACAAATTGCTAACTTATCCAGCAAATGTTTTACGCAGCTGATGCTCTTCCAGGGAAACACCCATACACTCTCATTCACATGCAAACACTACGGACAAATTTAGCTTACCCAATTCACCTATAGCTCATGTCTTTGGACTTGGTTCGAACCAGTGACCTTGCTGTGAGGCAATCGTGCTACCCACTGCACCACCATGACTGTTATTATTATTATTATTATCATATGCATAAGATATAGTCTGTGTCACCATATGGGGCATAAGAATATGACGTGTGTTTGGATATAACTCAGTTTTTGGACCAGACTTCGTTATTATTGTTCATTTATTCGTTTGTTGGAAATTAGAACTGAATTTAGAAATAGTTTTAAAACAAATCTTTGCGCTTAACAAACAAAATTACATATTTAGGCTAGTGAATGTCTTCAGTGGAGTGTGTACAACACTGTTTCCCTATTCACGAAAGCTAAGCAATAAAGTAAAGAATAAAAGTAAAGAGAAAGTAAAGAGGCTGAATGGAGGAGGCTCATTCTTTGCGCTGCAGATAGTCTGTTTAACAGTTTTCTCTCTAGTGAAGTGTTCAGCTTTTTCACTTACAAAGTCACCATGTAAACTGCAAATGCATGACGCAACTGACTCTTAAAAGAAATGGGCGATAAGACTCTGATTGGTTTAATGCACGTTAGGCTCAAAACACACCAATAACTCATTAAGAGAATAAGCACAACCCTGTTAGACCATGCGCCAGGGCGCAGAGCATATTATTCCTGATGCACTGTATGACAACTTGCATTTGTATAATGTTCATTCATTAATCTTCTTTTTCGGCTTAGTCCCTTTATTTATCTGGGGTCGCCAGAGCGGAACAAACCGCTAACTTATCCAGCAAATGTTTTACGCAGCGGATGCTCTTCCAGCTGCAACCCATCACTGGGAAACACCCATACACTCTCACTCACACGCATACACTACGGACAAATTTAGCTTACCCAATTCACCTATAGCTCATGTCTTTGGACTTGGTTCGAACCAGTGACCTTCTTGCTATTCCGTCCTTAAAATAGCAAAAGTGGATTCAGACATGCCCTTTTTTTATGCCATGCGCTTTAGACCTAGATTGTTAAAATAGAGCCCAGAATGACTGGACTGGAGTAATGATGCTAATAAACTCAGCTTTGTATCACGAGGAAAATAATTTCAAAATGAATTAAAATGGAAACCAATGTTATCAAATAAGAGCTTTCAAAATCATAAAGAAATTCTATTGAAAAGTTGTGCATGCTTATAATTAACTTGTCTCAGGTCATCGCAATGCATTTTCCCACAACGCATACATGTGGTGTTGCCAAAGCTATCTTATAAGGCAACACAGTCATGCTTCCTACGCACTGGAACAGGTTTTGTGTTGGGAGCAAGCTTACGGTGCCTAAAAATGCTGCCTACGTGGATTGCTAGGATTTGGAACACAGCCGTGATAAAAAAGACCACTTTTACTGTAAGAAAGAGGAATTTTTTGGATGAGGAATAATCCTCGGCAGCCATCAAACACAAAACCGTACCAAAATCAATACAAAACTCAAGACAAGTGCCACAAAAATAGCTGGCTATATTCAGCCGCATGGTCTTCAGAAACAAAAATTAGCTGTCTTAAATAATTTGGGGTGTGGCTGTTACATAAAACGCTTGGGTTATTCGATATTTTTATAAACAGACATGATTTGAGCAGTGGCGTCCAGCCTGAAAACGCAAGACGTGCCCAGCAGACTGAGTATTTTGGGTAATAATCTTAAATAAATGACAACTAGCTATTTACAAGCAAGAGCCGCAGCATGAAGTGTGTTATTTCTCACAGATGGACTTGAAATTCCCCTCAAACGCTTTAAAGGGAATCAATAACTCTATCTGCAGTCCCAGAATGCAAACAATCCGTCTGTTGGCAATCACATAAATTAAGCAGGCAAATAAAGCTGCCAATGTGTGCACTAACCGAAGACCACAGGGAACGTCTGACTGGCTAAAACGCATACGGGTTTATGGCTTTCGAGCGTTTCTGAAGCTTGAGGATTATTTGATTTGATACGGCAATAAACATTAAGACGCAAGTAAAAGAGAGAAAAAGCCAATGACTCACTGGAATGTATGGAATCATGTGGAGTGGCAAAATTAATCGAAATAAAACCAATAGGGCTCAGTGCAATTATCAAATGGTAGAGGTTGAAATCTAAAGGGTTAGTTCATCCAAAACTGTATTTGTACTATTTTTTTTTTGACTGTCATATGGTTCCAGACCTTTTTGTTCTGATAAACACGAAAGAAGATATTTTGAAGAAAGCTGAAAACCACTGACTTCCATAGAAGGAAAAACAAACACTATGGAAGTCAATGGTTACCGGTTTCCAACATTTTCCTAAATATCTTCTTTTGTGTTGAACAGAAGATTTTTTTTTTGAAGAAACCTGAAAACCTGTAACCATTGACTTCCATAGTAGGAAAAACAAATACTATGGAAGTCAATGGCTACCGGTTTCCAACATTTTTCAAAATATCTTCTTTTGTGTTCAACAGAAGAAAAAAATATTTTGAAGAAATCTGAAAACCTGTTACGATTGACTTCCATAATAGGAAAAAAATGCTATGGAAGTCAATGGTTACCGGTTTTCAACATTTTTCAAAATATCTTCTTTTGTGTTCCACAGAAGAAAGAAGATGTTTTAAAGAAAGCTAAAAAAAAAAAAACCTGTAACCTCTGACTTCCATTGTAGGAAAAACAAATAATATGAAAGTTAATGGTTAAAGGTTTCCAACATTTTTCAAAATATCTTCTTTTGTGTTTAACAGAAGAAAGAAGATATTTGGATGAAAACTGAAAACATGTAACCACTGAGTTCCATAGTAAGAAAAACAAATACAGTGGTGACATTCTGACAAGGTTTCTGACATTTTTAAAAATATCTTCTTTTGCGTTTAACAGAAAACATACGGTTTATGGCTTTCGAGCGTTTCTGAAGCTTGGGGATTATTTGATCTGAAACGGCAATACACATTAAGACGCAAGTAAAAGAGAGAAAAAGCCAATGACTCATTGAAATGTATAAAATGATGTGGAGTGGCTAAATTAATCGAAAAAAAAACATATGGCTCGGTGCAATTATCAAAAGGTAGAGGCTGAAATTTAAAGGGCCAGTTCATCCAAAAAAATGTACACCCTTTTTTTGTCATTGTCAATTGGTTCCATACATATTTATTCTGATAAACAGGAAAGAAGATATTTTGAAGAAAACTAAAAAAACCTGTAACCACTGACTTCCATAGTACGAAAAACAAATACTATGGAAGTCAATGGCTACAGGTTTTTAACATTTTTCTAAATATCTTCTTTTGTGTTCAAGAGAAGAAAGAAGATGTTTTGAAGAAACCTGAAACCACTGACTTCCATTGTAGGAAAAACAAATACAGTACCATGGAACTCAATGGTTACCAGTTTCCAACATTTTTCAAAATATCTTCTTTTGTGTTCAAAAGAAGAAAGAAGATATTTTGTTGATAGTGAAAACCTGTAACCTCTGACTTCCATAGTTGGAAAAACAAACACTATGGAAGTCAATGGTTACCGGTTTTCAACATTTTTCAAAATATCTTCTTTTTGTGTTCAACAGAGGAAAGAATATATTTTGAAAAATGTTGGAATCTGGTAACCACTGATTTCCATAGTATATTTTGAAGAAACCTGAAAACCTGTAACTACTGACTTCCATAGTAGAAAAAACAAATACCATGGAAGTCAATGATTACAGGATTCCAACATTCTTCAAAATATCTTCTTTTGTGTTCAACAGAAGAAAGAAGATATTTTGAAGAAAGTTGAAAACCTGTAACCACTGACTTTTATAGTAGGAAAAACAAACATTTTGGAAGTCGATGGTTACCGGTTTTCAACATTTTTCAAAATATCTTCTTTTGTGTTCAAAAGAAGAAAGAAGATATTTTGATGATAGTGAAAACCTGTAACCTCTGACTTCCATAGTTGGAAAAACAAACACTATGGAAGTCAATGGTTACCGGTTTTCAACATTTTTCAAAATATCTTCTTTTGTGTTCAACAGAAGAAAGAATATATTTTGAAAAATGTTGGAATCTGGTAACCACTGACTTCCATAGTATATTTTGAAGAAACCTGAAAACCTGTAACTACTGACTTCCATAGTAGAAAAAACAAATACTATGGAAGTCAATGGTTACCGGTTTCCAACATTTTTCAAAATATTTTTTTTTTTTGTTCAAGAGATGAAAGAAGATATTTTGAAGCAACCTGAAACCACTGACTTCCATAGTAGGAAACACAAATACCATGGAAGTCAATGGTTACAGGTTTCTGAAATTCTTCAAAATATCTTCTTTTGTGTTCAACAGAAGAAAGAAGATATTTTGAAGAAAGTTGAAAACCTGTAACCACTGACTTCCATAGTAGGAAAAACAAACATTTTTGAAGTCGATGGTTACTGGTTTTCAACATTTTTTAAAATATCTTCTTTTGTGTTCAACAGAAGAAACAAACTCAAACATGATTGGAACAAGTAAAGGCTGAGTAAAGGATGACAGAACAGAATATATATATATGAGTTTCAGAGTGAATTGTGTCACTGTCTCTTTTTACACATGCGCTGCTCAAAATCGGCTGTTTTCAGTGTCTCACAGAGACTAGGTTTAGAGTAAATGCTGTTCCAGATGAACTCATCTCTTCATCTGTTTTGAGTTTGACTTGCTT
Source organism: Danio aesculapii (assembly GCF_903798145.1). Classification (NCBI taxonomy): domain Eukaryota; kingdom Metazoa; phylum Chordata; class Actinopteri; order Cypriniformes; family Danionidae; genus Danio; species Danio aesculapii. The sequence continues at coordinate 10,489,774 of NC_079441.1, forward strand.
ATAATGTGCATTAGGGAATAAAACATGAGCCAACCATTTTCCAAACTTGTAATAAAAGCACTTATAAACCTACTGTCAACAAGAGCTTTAAGCATTCCCTGCTTTTCTCTATTATTCATTTTTACATGTTTAATATTGAGTGGTTACAATAGATAATGTTAGCATTAGAAAATGTAGAGTTTACAACAACCACAAAATCTGATATTTTAATTTCATTTATAATTTTAAGTAATACTTTTAAAAATGAATTTTATTTATTAATAGTTCTTATGATTTTATAATGTAAATAGTTATTAGTCTTACTTTAATAACATTGTTTAAAAACTATAACAACAACATGTTTTATTATTATACAATGTTCTTATTCATATTTTATTTAAATAATTGTTATGCTTCTTATTTTAATATTTTAATGAAAAAATAAATATTGCTGTTTCTTAATGCAATTAATTTATTTTGAGGTGAAATATTAAACATTACTTTTTATAATTATGTTGTTCTTTAATAATAATATTTAATTTTATTGAAAAACAAAAAACAAAACAAAATAAAACAAAAAAACAAAAAATGAAATAAAAAAACAAGGAAACAAAACAAAAAACAAAACAAGACAAAAGCAAAACAAAAGCAAAACTAAAAAACAAAAACGAACAACAAAATTTCAAAAGCAAAAAAACTAAACAAAACTAAAAACAAAACAAAAGCAAAAAAAAAACATTTCAATAAAATAAAAAAAACTAAAGCAAAACTAAAACAAAACTAGAAAACAAAATAAAAAACTAAAAATTAAACTAAAATAAAAAAAATAAATAAAAAAAAATAAAAACTAAACTAAAACAAACAATAAAAACTAAACTAAGCTAAAAACATTATTAAAAATAATAAAAAACAAAGCTAAAAAGCAACACAAAACAAAAACAAAACAGAACAAAAAAACAAAACAATAAAAAAACAAAAAATCTAAACTAAACTTAAAAAAATAAAAAATGAAAAACAAACAAAACTAAAACAGAAAATAATAAAAAACAAATCAAAACCAAAGCAAAACTAAAACAAAAACAAAACTAAAAACAAAATAAAAAGCTAAAAATGAAACTACAAAAAAAAAAAAAAAACTAAACAAAAAAAAACTAAAAACAAACAAAACAAAACAAAAGCAAGACTTAAAATAACTCCAAACAAAACCAAACAAATACCAAAAAAAAACAAAACACAACACAACACAAAACTCTACGCTCACGCTAAATTTAGTACCGATGCCAGTCTTAGGGTGTTGCGCCATGCTGCTCGGTACACTCCAACAAACAAGGCGAAACTCTAAAAATAAAAGCAAAAGACTGTGCTTATGTATATGCGTGTACCTACGTTCTTCAGGTGAGACGTGGGGCAGAGCCTGACCTCGGATCAGTCTACAGGTGGAGCCGTCTCCTGCACACACACCACAGTTGTCCTCTTTAGCGTTGCTGCCCAGCTGTCTGTCACAGCCAACCTCCTGTTAGAAACAACACACAAATCCATCAGGAAAAACACAAGACAGTCAAGACACAAGTGCAGGAATGCAATCAACACTGTAAAAAGCAGCTGTAAACACTGTAAACAGCTGACTTAAAAAAAAAAAAAAGAGATTAAACTTGTTGCCTTATAGTTATTGAGTAAACAAACTATGTGCACAATTATAAAAGAAAAGTCTATGGGTTTACTGACAGTTTTTAGAATGAAGCTGCTATTTTCTTTAGCCTTTTGAATCAAGAACGATACAAAATACTGAAATATGACACTAAACCTGCCAGTAGGTGGTGGAAGCCCCTGTCTAAATAAACGATTCATTGAATCATTCATTCAAATGATTCATTCAGAAACAATGTCATATTGTGACTATTCCCTTTCAATGGGTTTACCATCCAGAGTGTACCCTTCGAAATCTATCATTCTGAAGGGTCATTCAAAGTGGCCAGTTTTCAGCACTGTGGTTTGGAAGTACACAACCTGACAAAAGTCTTGTCGCCTATTCAAGTTTTAGGAACAACAGATAATAACTTGACTTCTAGTTTATCATTTGGTATCAGAAGTGGCTTATATGAAAGGCAAAGTCCTCTAGATTATGCTTATTTTACCAAAATAAAATGTGATCATGTCTTGATTTTTAATTATTTAATTAGGACAGTAAGGTCTGACTTTGCTTAGACAAAAGTCTTGTCACTTAGCAGAAATAATGTCCAGTATAGAATATAAAGTCATGGTGCAGTGGAAAAAGAGTGAATATTGTGTCTGACTCCCATGAGCTTGGAGGACTGCATCCATACATCTCTGCAATGACTCAAATCACTTATTAATAAAGTCATCTGGGATGGTAAAGAAAGCATTCTTGCAGGACTCCCAGAGTTCATCAAGATTTTGTGGATTCATCTCCAATGCCTCCTCCGTCATCTTACCGCAAACATGCTCAATAATGTTCATGTCTTGTGACTGGGCTGGCCAATCCTGGAGCACCTTGACCTTCTTTGCTTTCAGGAACTTTGATGTGGAGGCTGAAGTATGAGAAGGAGCGCTATCCTGCTGAAGAATTTGCCCTCTCCTGTGGTTTGTAATGTAATGGGCAGCACAAATGTCTTGATACCTCAGGCTGTTGATGCTGCCATCCACTCTGCAGATCTCTCGCACAGCCCCATACTGAATGTAACCCCAAACCATGGTTTTTCCTTCACCAAACTTGACTGATTTCTGTGAGAATCTTGGGTCCATGCGGGTTCCAATAGGTCTTCTACAGTATTTGATTGGGATGCAGTTCAATAGATGATTCATCTGAAAAATCTACCTTCTGCCACTTTTCCAAATGATCAAGTGCAAGTAAAGTTATTATTTGTTGCACTTAAAACTGAGATCGATGAAAAGATGTGGTCAGGTAGTGTACACTTCAGTGTGGTGGCCACGATTGTTTTTATTCTTAATGCACTACGGAGGGCGATATTTCACTAAGTCAATCGAATGAATTTTTTGAAAACAGATTGGATCAGATTTTTGAGCAACTCAAAATTATTTTTATTGGCAAAACCAAAAATACCACCAAAAATGCTGGGTTGTAAACTACTGTAAGCCTAACTGTGGGTCAAACATGTTCAAACCCAAATGTTGGGTGAAAATTTGTAATTTAAATTTAAATTCAATTTTAGACAGGAACCCAATGGTTGGGTTTATCTATATTTGACTCAAATGTTAGGTTATAACAACCCAGCATTTTTAAAGTATAACAATTAGGAGTCTAAAACTTATTTAATATGAACTTTTGACTGCTTAACTGTTTTGTAAAATCATCAACATAATATTCGCAATCTTGCTCACAGACCAATCATTGGGAAAATAGTAATATATATATATATATTTACAAAACAGTTCTGTCTGGTTCTCAAATCTAATTGTTGGCTGATAGCAGTGTTTTATTTTATTTTACCCTTCTGTATTACTCTACCCACATAGAGTGACAACAGATCAATAAACTCACTACAGTTTGACAAATATTGCAGCTGTTGGACAACATAATGTACTTTTGAGGCTTTTTAGGCGAGAATGTGGTTGTTTAGATTGCAACTATGCAGTTTATTTATCGGGATAATGCCTATTTTAAATATTTATAATTTATGAGATTCAGCGTGTTAACGGCCATTAGCCTGCCATTGAGCAGAGCAAAGAGGGTTGGCGTTCCGCCACAAGATGGCGACAGAGATCGCATAATAAGTCCACAGGGGAGAAAAACTCAGGGTAAATTTCCAATTACAGCTGATCAAATAAGTATGAAACAGGTAAGTGACTTCCTAAGTCGATCTCACTCTTTTGTATTTTGTAGTGCTGTATTTATACCATAGTAATCTGGTAGTGTTTGCTTTGCTTTGGCTTTTTCGGGGTTAATTATTGTGATCTCCCGACTCCAACAGAGAAATACTGGGAAATCTCTGTAGACTGATGGCATTTCATGCTGTTCAGCCTTATAATTTTAAAATGTGAGCAAAATCACCTGTTTTGTCATAATTTTAAGCATTACGCTAGAGAATCATTTAAACACTAGCTCTAAAGTGACGTTGGTGAAGTAGCAACAGTTTCTGCTGTTCTGACGTCAGCTGCAGATGTGAATGAAAGGCAGAAGAAAGTAGTTCCTCATATAGAAGGATTTTTGACACTCTCCGTGTTTGATTTCCTTTTTTATACACACGATTATGCCATAGATCCGTTGTATAAACGCAATATCACACTCGTAGCAGTGCGATATGGCACGTATCCCACCAGTGTCGATATACACCCATATAGCACTGCTATTAGTGTGATATTCACATGTGTATTTATATATACATAATAAATATACACAGCACACAAATCTAGTCTCATCACATCTACACTTGTTTGAGTTGTCAACCTAACGAATGTTGGGTCAAATATGAACAAAAACAATGTTGGGTTACTTTTTTCAATTGAATTGAAGTTACTTACTAACCCAATTATTGTTTTTTCCCCACATTTTCCCAAGAATTCAATTACAACAACTCAGCATTATTAGTGTTTAAAAAAAACATCGACAAAAATATTTTACCTAAATTAAGTGAAGTATCCACTCATTATAATTGCATTTTAGCTTTCATCCAACAGTCAATGTTTTTGTTTTTTATTTTAAATTATTTATTTATTCATTTAATGTTTATTTATTAGATGTTTTATTTATTTATTTATTACTTATTGATGTTTTAATTATTTATTTACTGAATTTGGTGTGTGATTGTTTATTTACATCTACTTGATACTTTGAATATTGTTCAGATTTATTTATTGATTGATTTATTAGTTATTTAATTATTGAATGCTTTATTATTTATTTATTGAATTAATGTTTTATTATTTGTTTATTTATTAAATATTTTTGTATTTATTTGCTGTATTTGCTGTTTTGATTTACATGTACTTGATACTTTAAATATTGTTCAGTTTAAATGTATTTATTTATTTATTATTTATTTTTTATTATTAATTATTTATTTATTGAATGCTTTATAATTTGTTTATTTATTAAATATTTTATTATTTATTTTCAGAATTTGCCGTGTTATTTTAAAAATGTATATGTACTTGATACTTTTAATATTGTTCAGTTAAAATGTGTTGTATACAAAATGTGTATGTTTCTAAACATAATAGTTTTAATAACTCTTTAATTATCTCTAATAACTGATTTATTTTATCTTTGCCATGATCACAGTAAATAATATTTGACTAGATATTTTCAAGACACTTCCATACAGCTTAAAGTGACATTTAATGGCTTAACTAGGTTAATTAGGTTAACTAGGCAGGTTATGGTAATTAGGCAAGTCATTATATAAGGATGGTTTGTTCTGTAGACTAAAAAATATAGCTTAAAGGGGCTAATAATTTTAACCTTAAAATGTTTTTGAAAAAATTTCAAACTGCTTTTATTCTAGCCGAAATAAAACAAATAAAACTTTCTCAAGAAGAAAAAATATTATCAGACATACTGTGAAAATTTCCTTGCTCTGTTAAACATAATTTGAGCAATATTTAAAAAAGAAAACAATTTCAAAGGGGGGCTAATAATTCTAACTTCAACTGTATGTTTTGGTTGCTTTTGCAAATTGTGTAACATAAATAGTTAAGTAAACTTGGACATTATTAAAAAAACAATTACGATATTACCATAGTAAATTATAATTAATGCAGAACAGGAAGCTATTGTGCTCTGGTGTGGATGCCAATTTATCAGTTATCATTTCTGGTGTAAACTGTCTTTTATATTCCAACTTAGACTCATTATCAGCTCTTTACCATTTTTCTGATTCATCCCCAGAGCTGACACACTTTTTGGAAAGAAACGCAACTCATTTCTGACAGATCAACGGGACCTCGACCAACAAATCATGCTCCGGCCATAAAAGAAACTGACAGTAAAATGAATGCATTGAGAGACTGGCCAGCGCACAGCTCCAAACTACAATGTTTAAGCTTAACTAGCACCATAAAAATTCATGGAGAGCCAACATATAAAACATGAGAGAACACTGAATCTTTTTCTTTCTTTTTTGAAGTTTCTTGCACACAACCTTCCTCTCAGCGTCCACAATATTTTCCCAGAAATCTGTGACGGTGATGCTCTGCTAGAAATCTGCCATCCGCACCAGAAAAAGCTGCCCAGTTTTAATGCAAGACTCTGTTTACACTAGCCGGATGATAGGGAAAGCAGCCAGAGAAAGCAAACAGCACCGTTTTTACCCAGTAGCACTGGTAAACAAGCACAAGTCAACAGACAAGCTTCATTTACGCCAATTTACCTAAAATTTGTGGGAGGTGAGGTCAAATTGGGTGCAACGCAAGAAAAAGTTTCATCAGCGCTGTCGCATTTGGTTAGCAATTGTTTGGGTGTTTCAGGATAGCAGTGCCAAATCGATGCTTTTAAAACAATACACTCTTAAAATAATTGACTGCTATAAAATTGAATGGAAATCCATTGCCCTAAATCACTCTACGTTTTCACAAAAGGTGAAACTAAAACAAACCTAGTTGAATTGACATTCATGGATAAATAAATAAATAAATAAATAAATAAATAAATAAATAAATAAAACACATTTTGACAGAACAATATTAAAAGTATCAAGTACATATACATTTTTAAAATAACACTGCAAATTCAGAAAATAAATAATAAGATATTTAATAAATAAACTAATTATAAAGCATTCAATAATTAAATAACTAATAATAAAAAATAAATATTAAATAAATAAATAAATTTAAACTGAACAATATTTAAAGTATCAAGTACATGTAAATTAAAACAGCAAATTCAGTAAATAAATACAAAAATATTTAATAAATAAACAAATAATAAAGCATTAATTCAATAAATAAATAATAAAGCATTCAATAATTAAATAACTAATAAATCAATCAATAAATAAATAAATCTGAACAATATTCAAAGTATCAAGCAGATGTAAATAATGAATAACACACCAAATTCAGTAAATAAATTATTAAAACATCAATAAGTAATAAATAAATAAATAAATAAATAAATAAAACATTTAATAAATAAACAATAAATAAATAAATAAATAAATTATTTAAAATAAATACGCTAATTAATTAATTTAAATTGAACAAAATTCAAAGTATCAAATACATGTCAATTAAAAAACACACCAAATTCAGTAAATAAAAAATAAATATTCAATAAATAAATAAATAAATATTAAAACATCAATAAATAATAAATAAATAAATATATTTAAAATAAACACGTTAATTAATTATTTAAACTGAACAATATTCAAAGTATCAAAAACATGTAAATAAAAGTAAATTCAGTAAATAAATAATAAAATATTTAATAAATAAACAATAAAGCATTCAAATATAGCTAAATAACTAATAAATCAATCAATAAATAAATAAATCTGAACAATATTCAAAGTATCAAGTAGATGTAAATAATCAATAACACACCAAATTCAGTAAATAAATAATTAAAACATCAATAAGTAATAAATAAATAAATAAAACAGTTAATAAATAAACATTAAATGAATAAATAAATTATTTAAAATAAATACGCTAATTAAATCATTTAAATTGAACAAAATTCAAAGTGTCAAATACATGTCAATTAAAAAACACACCAAATTCAGTAAATAATTAATAAATATTCAATAAATAAATAAATAAATATTAAAACATCAATAAATAATAAATAAATAAATATATTTAAAATAAACACGTTAATTAATTATTTAAATTGAACAATATTCAAAGTATCAATAACAAGTAAATGAAAGTAAATTCAGTAAATAAATAATAAAATACTTAATAAATAAATAAATAATAAAGCATTCAATAACTAAATAAGTAATAAAACAATAAATAAACTAATTAATTTATTTATTTATTCTGAACAATTTTCAAAGTATCAAATCCATGTAAATAAAAAATAACACACCAAATTCAGTAAATAAATAATGAAACATCAATAAATAAATACATGACAAAACACTCAACAAATAAATATTAAATAAATAAATGTAATTCTTTTAAATAAATAGGTAACTTAATCATTTTAAATAATGAATTAATTAATTTAAATTGAACAATATTGAGGGTGGCACGGTGGCTCAGTGGTTAGCACTGTCAACTCACAGCAAGAGGGTCGCTGCGTCGATTCCCAGCTGGATTTTTGTGTGGAGTTTGCATGTTCTCCCCGTGTTGGCGTTGGTTTCCTCCAGGTGCTCTGGTTTCCCACACAGTCCAAACACAAGCGCTAAACTAAACTGGCCGTAGTGCATGTGTGTGCATGTGAGAGTGTATGGATGTTTCCCAGTACTGGGTTACAGTTGGGAAACATCCGTTGTGTAAAACATATGCTGGATCAGTTGGTGGTTCATTCTGCTGTGGCGACATTTGAAGAATAAAGGGACTAAGCTGAAGGAAAATGAATAAATGAATAAACAATATTCGAAGTATCAAACACGTCAATTAAAATAAATACCACACCAAGTTCAGTAAATAAATAATAAAACATTCAATAAATAAATATTTAATTAATTAATTAATTAGTTAGTTTAAACTGAACATTATTCAAAGTATCTGTAAATAACACACCAAGATGAGTAAATTACTAAAAAAAAACATTTTAATGTGGAACTGAAGGAAAAGTCAATATAAATAAACTAAACTTTAATTGACACATTAAAGCTCAGCATAAGGCTAAAATGAATCTATGCACAACAAAGAAATGCTAGACCCTTTTATTAATCTGGGGTCGCCACAGCAGAATGAAGCGCCAACTTATCCAGCATATGTTTTACGCAGAGAATGCCCTTCCAGCTGCAACCCATCACTGGGAAACATCCATACATACTCATTCACACACATACACTACGGACAATTTAGCTTACCCTATTCACCTATACCGCATGTCTTTGGACTTGTAGGGAAAACTGCAACACCCGGAGAAAACACACGTCAACACGGGGAGAACACGCAAACTCCACACAGAAATGCCACACCCATGATGTAAATCTCCCGTTCCAACACATCCCATAGCTGCTTTATTGGATTGAGCTCTGGTGACTGTGGATTGCCATTTGAGTACAGTGAACTCATTGTCACGTTCAAGAAACCAGTCTGAGATAATTCGCACTTTATGACATGGCACGTTATCCTGCTGATGGGTACACTGTGGTCATAAAGGGATGGACATGGTCAGCAACAATACTCAGGTAGGCTGTGGTGTTGACACAATGCTTAATTGGTAATTCAATTCACCTTTATTTGTATAGCGCTTATACAATGTAGATTGTGTCAAAGCAGCTTCACATAAAAGGTAACAGTAAATAGGAACAGTGTAATTCAGTTTGTAGTGTTTAAGTTCAGTTCAGTTTAGCTCAGTTCAGTGTGGTTTAATAATCACTACTGAGAGTCCAAATACTGAAGAGCAAATCCAACGATGCGCAGCTCTACAGATCCCGAACCATGCAAGCCAGTGGCGACAGCGGAGAGGGAAAAAAAAAAACTTCACTAAAGGCGGAAGTGAAGAAAAAAAAACCTTGAGAGAAACCAGGCTCAGTTGGGCACGACCATTTTAATTTCTCCGCTGGCCAAACGTCTTGTGCAGAGCTGCAGTCTCAGTGGCGGAGTCTGGAAGCTGGCCTCAGGGAAGACTCGTCTGTCTCTGGAGCGTCACAGGAGTCAGTCTCATGTTCTCCACTCTTCCATGACCATCACAGTAGCTGCTCAGGATACGGCCTGGTCCAGGATATGGAAACCTTGGGATCATCTCGTCGTTGGTCTTGGATCGAATCAGTGACTCTGCATAGTCTGAGGGTCTCGGGAAGATTGTCCCCAGGTGGAAATGGAGAATAAAGAAGATACTTAGCGTAGCTGCTGTTCATAGTGGTACTAATGAGCCTAAAGTGTGCCAAGAAAATATCCCCCACCATTACACCACCGCCAGCCTGAACCGTTGATACAAGGCAGAATGGATTCATGCTTACATGTTGTTGATGCCAGACTCTGACCCTACCATCCGAATGTCCCAGCAGAAATCGAGACTCATCAGACCAGGCAACGTTTTTTTTACAATCTTCTATTGTTCAATTTTGTGAGCCTGTGCGAATTGTAGCCTCAGTTTCCTGCTCTTAGTCACTTAAATCACCTTTCTTCCTCATTCTGATGCTCGGTTTGAACTGCAGCAGATCGTCTTGACCATGTCTACATGCCTAAATGCACTGAGCTGCTGTCAAGTGATTGGCTGATTAGACATTTGCGTTAACGAGCAGTTGGACAGGTGTACCTAATAAAGTAGCCGGTGAGTGCATACAGTTTTTAACAAACTATACACAGTAGTACGGAAGTATGCAATTCAGACACAGCCCATGTGAACTAGAATTAAATACATTTGTGTGTGAATGCAAACCTGCATGGCTTTAATGTGGAACAGAAGAAGCAAAAGTCAACATAACTAAACTGAGTGACAATGAACACTTTTAAGCTCAGCAAATGGCTAAAATGGCTCCATACACAACTTTGCATCACCTTCCAATATTTTTGAGGCCACCTGATAGTTTTGTGCAAGGAATAGACAAACACATTTGAATTTCAGCTGTAATTCTGTTAAAACTTTGCCCTCTGGTGTAGCTCTCGAATCTCATAACGCTATAATCATGCTGCACATTTTCAAATTGGCACATCATGTTCAGTTATGAAACACGCAAAAGCAAATCGATGTCAAGCCTGGCAAAACATGCCTTTGACGTGCCATATTTGAATACAGTTGAGACCACAAAAGATTTATTTCACAGATCACAAAAGAAGATTTAAGATTGTTCCAACCACACAAAGCTTATGTATGACTTCTGAGAGCTTGAGCACACAATATTGTGCACACAATGAATATCTGTATGAGAAATGCAGGACAAAAAAACCTGAATTGTATAATATAAATATATCTAATATAAATATATGAAGGTACTGTACAGATGTGGTTATTAAGAATGCAGGTTTATTTTGTTCGTTTTTTCTGCAGAACCCTGCAATTCGTTTAACGAACTCCTGCTCATCCCTGCAGTCATTTTATCTCAATTTAATAAAAAAAAATTTGTGCTTCTCATAATATCTTCCAGATGGCATATGGAGTAACAAGAGAACAACAAGAGAGAAGAGTGTTTCTACAGGTGGTTTGTCGAACCCACTCACTTGTATGAAGCACCCTTCATAAATGCATGATTTTTTTTGTTATGAGATGTTTGTAACATAGTGTCTAGTGCGAATGTGCAAAACTGGTGCATGTGTCAGTTAAAGTGTCAGAGAGATGAAAGAGTGTGTTTTATACAGGTGGTTTGTCAAGCCCACTCACTTGTGTGAGGCACACCTAGAATTGAGATTTTGAGGTTGTTCTGTTGTGTGGTTCAAATAATGAAAATACTTTGATGCGATTTTTTTTTTAGACAATGGATCAATTTAAATTGTTAAAACAAGACGGGAAATCTAATATGAAACATTATTGTAGCATGATTTAAATGTTTTTTTTTGTAGTATTTGACTAAAATTTAATTGTGAACTTCATAACAATAAACATATTCAATGTGTGTTACATTAGTCTAATATTCAAACACTCATGTGTATTAAACGATAATAACGGAATAATTTTTTTGAGCTACATAAACAATAGCTGGTTCTATGCTGCGTTCACACCAGACGTGGAAGAAGCATCAAGCGCGAGTGATTTACATGTTAAGCCAATGCAAAGACATGAATAGACATCTTGTGGTGTGACGCGCGAATGAGGCGGAACAAATGATGAGATTCGCGCGATTGAAGCACCTCCAATTCACATTCTGTGAAGTTTCTGTTCTTGCTTGCTTGCTTTTGCCATAGCTTTTTCGTTTGGTAGAGTCATTACCATATTTATTAGGGGGAGGAGACAGGGAGGGGTTTTGCGCTTGTACACGTGCGCTTAGTTTCACGTTAATTTGAATGTACAAAGAGAATATTTGTGGAATTCCGCAGTGTTTCACATATCTGATTTTTTTATTGCGTACGCACATTTACGGCTTTGTCCGTACGCAATGTTTTAGTATTGATTCAACGCAAGTCTTCGTACATGAAGCGAATCTGAGTTTATTGTGAAGTGAATTTGATGCGCGAATAATGCGGGTTTGACGAGCAAATGAAGTGAGTAAACTCAAAATGTTCATGCGTCTATTTACACACAAATAGCACAATTTATTTGCACATTCCACATCTGGGGTGAACCATAGACTGTAAAATATATGGACGTAGTATCCGTGACGTCACCTATAGGTTTCCGAAGAGCGCAAATGAAGCTACAAGTAGGCGCGGCCAACCGTCGCCATTTTGTTTGCACGTCATCGCACCCACGGCAGGATACCAAACAAGGGCAAAAAGATGGAGAGTGAGCGGAGCTACAGACACCTGCTGGCATTTTGCTTGGACCTGGGAGTCAGACTTTACTTTGGGAGAAGCGCTTAATGCTATATCACTAAACATTGTTCTTATGACGTTTTTCAACAGGAGGAAAACGCTAAATACGTCCAAACACTTCAATTATAATCTGTGTTAGTAAATGCAAGACTATTGATGAAATCCAGGCATGTCACTGTATGACAACGCTTCAAATGACTGTTTTAGAGCCTACAGCTAATCAATCTGTCAGATTCTGACGGGCATTACAGCTCTAAAGAACATTATAAATGATAAATGATCTTAAATAAAACAAATACATTTATAGAGATGGTATAAGTATATAATTTCACTCACCTGGGAAAAGGAGGCCACGAGAATGGTTTGTGAGCACAATTAAGTGCACACAGCATGCCATATCATCTGATAATTGTAGGAAATAATCCCAAAAGGCAATTGACTGTGTAAAGGAACATTAACCAACACAAAAATACGATGTATATGCCGTTCATTGGCTAATTAGCCGTAATCAGCTGAGGTGACAAGACAGCGAGCAGCAAGACCTAGCTGTCACTCAAGTGGCCATGCCCTTAATTATGCAGACTTAATATAACTTTATAAAATGAAACGGATGAGTTATAAAAAAATTCACCCCCTCACAGTTGTCATGAAGGTTAATCATGGCTATATAAACCAAAGCCATCTTTTGTACCAGGCTGTAAGCATGTTTTTAGCAGCTGTAAAAATGGCCAATTTCCCATTGCAGTCAGAAATTACCTGGACTTCCTGGAGCCAGCCCCCCAAGGCGGGTCAATGAATTTCAGTTTTAGTTACTTCGGTATTGGCATCCCGAGGGAGAGCGGGAGGTTGCCGCTTGGTGTGAACACAGCATGACACATACTGTACCCAACCAAGAGAGGACACTGGCTTAATTAGCATTGTTGCTAAATTAGCAATTTTGTTGCTAGATTTAGGAACTTTTCGTACTACCCTACTCTTCAAAAAGCACCTAGCAAAAAATTTACTAGGGGTGTGAACCTACACTGGTCTCACAGTTCGGTGCGGTTATGATTATAATGCCATCGATTCAGTTCAATTTGAGATCTCGGTGCAGCACGGTGCATTGATGATGCTTTCCATAAACAATTTAATATTTTAATTTAGCAACACAATAAGTTAATCAAACATAAACAATAAGAGAACATTCAAAACAATGTCCTCGTATTCAAGCTTTAAGTGCAGCGGAAAACCATCTGCGCAATTAATGCTAAATTAGTGCTCAAATCAAGCCTATTATGCATGCAGGCTTTCAACAGAAGCAATTACGCTAGTTTTTAGCTTTCTAAAACGGAGCTGTGGTCAAAATGGAAACTCATTTCCAGTCTTTTCTGTCATTTTCGTCTCCATTATGCTCACACAAAAGGCACAGAACTGAGGTTAAACTGGCAGAATAGTGACCTAAATATACCCCAAATCCCACATGTGTAACACTGAAAAAGAGAGAGAGACCGTTTCCTAAGTTTATGGTCGTTATTTCATTATCTTTCCATTTTAGCTTACATTTTTCTTAAGGAAATGTGAGCTGGGCTGTTAGAAATATCCAGAATGGAAAACCTGTTGGCGTCAGTACCACCAAACAATAACATTAAGCTTTTAGACACGCAATAATCCACCCCCCCCCCCCCCAAAAAAAAAAAAAGACTGATACTATGGCAGGAGCAGATGGGTTGGTAACTCAGTGTAAATAAAGACTTGATCCTTATATATTCAGGATAAAACTGTGAAGCTTATTCTCGCTGTATTCTCATAATATGCGTGTTACAACAGGAACGAGAAGGTCAAGAATTCTCCCTCGTAAATACGAAGTGACTCTGGCTTCAGAAGAGCGTTTTTCACCTCATCAACAAGCCTTGCCTGTGCTTTAAAGGACAGAGGTATTAACTTAAGCGTTGTAAATGCTCACTTAAGAAGGCTTAGGTATAAATAACATTTTCAGATTTGAGTTTTGAACAGAACTTTTGGGGTTTTCTGGGAGTTTGGCCATGTCGTGCTGCGTTCAAGAGCACCTGGTAAGCTCCCGCTTCCGTTAGACAGACTTTTTTTTACGACATCTCACAAATCCAAGCCAGAAACAAAGTAGAAAAACAGCCAGTCAAGCAAATAAACAAAAGAAGATCTGAGAAGGTTCCTTTTCTATTACTGCTTGATAAACGTCGATAAATGCATTTGCACTGCTGTATAGGCAACCTATAATTTATGAATGGCAACTAACAAACATATAGGGTCACAAATTTGCATATACAGTATGTGACTTTGCATGCATGTATTTTCGGCTATTGTCATACTGAATTGTTCAAAACGATACAATTTTTTTATGGCAAAAAATCGTATTAACACTTCTTCCAAGACAACCTCAAGAAAGCATATATTTGTTTGGAGAGACAATGAATTTTAGATGAAAAACTGGCATTTTTATAACTTATTAATCATGCGATACTTCAAAATCCACATTAACACAGTATGATTGAAACCCAGCCAGTATCAAAGCTAAGTGTGCTCATTGTGTGAAGCAATCTTGTGTTTTTGTGAAGACTCGCCTTAAACTTCTTGATTCATTTCAGAAACTCAAAACACCCAAAACTAACAAACATATAGGGTTACGAATTTCCATATATATGAAATGAATAGTTTCAAAATGATACATTTTCCTTTTATGCTAAAAAATCATTAGGTTATGAAGTAAGGATTATCATGAAGATATTTTGTAAACCTCCGACTGTATATGTGAAGTACATATAAACTCTTTTTTTTTAGCATTGCTAAGCACTTGATTTTAACAACTTTAAATTCAATTTTCTCAATATTTAGATTTTTTTGGAAGCATTAGATTGCAGATTTTTAAATAGTCATAAATTGGCTAAAGATTGTCTTATCCTCACAAAGAATACATCAATGGAAAGCTTTCAGCTGAGGAATAGACTTCAATTAAAAAAAAATTAAAAAAATATGCACTTATGATCAACTGTATGGTCACAACAAGTTTATGGTTTTGTGTTCAAGGATATATATATATATATATATGGTATATATATGATATATATATGGTCTGAGTATTTCAGAAGCTGCTGATCTACTGAGATTTTCACGCACAACCACCTCTGGGGTTTACAGAGAATGACCTGAAAAAGAGAAAATATCCAGTGAGCGGCAGTTCTGTGGGCACAAACGCCTTGTTAATGACAGAGATCAGAGGAGAATGGCCAGTTTGATTCCAGCGAATAGAAAGTCAACAGTAACCCAAATAACCACTCGTTACTACCAAGGTATGCAGAGGAGCAACTCTGAACACACAACACGTCCAACCTTGAGGCGGATGGGCTACAGCAGCAAAAGACCACACTGGGTGCCACTACTCTCAGCTAAGAACAGGAAACTGAGTCTACAATTCACACAGGCTTACCAAAATTGGACAATAAAAGATTGGAAAAAATGTTGCCTGGTCTGATGACATTCGGGTGGTAGGGTCAGAATTTAGCGTCAACAACATGAAAGCATGGATCCATCCTGCCTTGTATCAGCTGGTGGTGGTGTAATGGTGTCGGGGATATTTTCTTAGCACACTTTGGGCCCATTATAGTAACACAGTATTATAGATCGAGCATCGTGTCAACGCCACAGCCTACCTGAGTATTGTTGTTGACCATGTTCATCCCTTTATGACCACAGTGTACCCATCTTCTTAAGATTACATCACACCATGTCGCACATTGCTCATGTCAGACTGGTTTCTTGAACATGGCAATGAGATCACTGTACTCAAATGGCCTGCACAGTCACCAGAACTCAATTCAATAGAGCACCTTTGGGATGTGGTGGAACGGGAGATTCGCATCATGGATGTGCAGCTGACAAAATTTGCAGCAACTGCGTTATGCTATCAGGTCAATATGAAGCAAAATATTTCCCGTACCTTGTTGAATCTATACCACGAAGGATTAACAGCCCAGTAATAGTAAAGTGTACCTAATAAAGTGGCCGGTGAGTGTACATAATTACAGAATTTTTTTTTTTTTACAAAAACAATTTAAAATTCAGACGATCCAAAAAAGGTCAAAAGGTGTATCATGCCTGGGGGTGTTGCTCTGTTGTTCTCTCCTCCCCTCTCTGTTTTTATTTCCTGTCTGCTGTTCTTCTGAAATCTAGGTGTTCCGATTGGTTGGCTGAGTTCTCCCGAGTGGACCAATCAGAAGAAGATTGGGGTTATTTAGGCACTCCTCCAGTGAAGACTCAAGCCAGATTAGAGGGGGATCCTTGTTGCTGCTGTGCTTGTTTGTGTGACATTTTGTGCCTATCTTGTTCTCTGGTTCGTTTTAAAGTTGTTTTGTGAGTTGTACATCTGTTTAGAACATCTCATCCTAAACTTGCTTAAAATGTACTAAAAGGGAAGTGAAAGTGAAGTATGTCACGTGACTTACATTTTCACACGTAGTTGATTCTCTGTTAATCCACTAGGTTAGAAGCGGGTGTTATTTTGTGTATGTTTGTTCCAGTGAGTGCAGTTGAGTAAGGGGCGTGTGACGCAGAAGATGTTTTTTTTCCTATTTACATATTTCTCTTTAGTTATTCAGAGGTGGGGGAGGGATTAGTTAGCGGGTGTTTAATTTGTTATTTTCTTTGATTTGGCACCGCTTATTTTCCTTCCCTCTATCAGGTTTGTTTACTTCATTTTGCATTTATTGTACACATTTGTAAATACATTTTGGGTGATTTAAATATTTTCCTTTATCTTTATTTTAATAAAACGAACCACTTTTTTTGCCACATTGTTGTCTGTGTCGATTCATAGCAGCTAACGTCTCAGGGGAACTATTAAAAGATTGGGTTGTCATAATTATGTTAAGCCCTTTTCATCCTCCGAGCCACACGGGGCGTAACAAAGGTCAAAAATAAAATCCATAAAACTTATTCTAATCACTCTAATAAAGAGACAAGCATTTAATTAGAGCTTGTTATATATGCTGTCACAGATGCTGACTTGCATCTAATGTAAAGCATTTTTTTTTTTTTCAAAGTTCAAAAAGTTTATTGAGTGATTTTTACCTGACAGATCCCGCTGATACACATATCCAGAGAGTCCGCTTTGCACCGAGTCCCGTCTAACACTTTGGGCGCCAGTTCCACCACCTGGCTTTTCCCCCGGGCTTGACATCGGAGGGCACAGGGTGAAACCGGGTCGTATGTCACAGGTATCCACTCGTAAGTTTGTCCTTGGTACTTGATGTCATTGTGGGCAGAGCATTGTTGAGCCCTGAAGTCACCTGACTCAAGAGGACAGTCCTGATTGGAAGACAAAGTAGGGTTAAGGGGAAATACGACTTTTATTTATCCGCTATTTACTTGCCCACAATCTCATAAAGATTAGTTTCTTTATTCAGTTAAACACAAAACAAGATATTTTGAAGAAAGATGAAAACCTGTAACCATTGACTACCATAGTAGGAAAACAAATATTGTGGAAGTCAATGGTTACAGGTTTCCAGCTTTCTTCAAAATATCTTGGCTTATGTTCAAAAGAAGAAATAAAGACAAACAGGTTTAAAACAAGTAAAAGGTGAGTAAATGATGACAGAATTTTCATTCTTGGGTGAACTAATCCTTTCATTAAAACTGCAATAGTTATTCAATACTAAAATAACTGTCACACAAACTCTATTTATTATTATTTATTATTTTCAGTTCTCTCTCTCTCTCTCTCTCTCTCTCTCTCTCTCTCTCTCTCTCTCTCTCTCTCTCTCTCTCTGTTCTCCTGTGTCTGCTTTCATTTTCTCAGGTTCCAGTCATTGGTCAATCCATCTGTCAATCATTTCCTCCCTGATGACATCATTCTGATGTCATGTACACTTGGCCAAGACTACCCTGCATGAAAGAGTGCACCAGACCACTCACCAGTCCCTCTGGTCCCTCTTGTCTCTGTTGTATGTCTGCTTGTGTTATTGCGTTGCATTAAAAAAAACAACCCAGTCTAACAGTGTATTCTGTTGTTTTGTTGTTTCCCGTTCTGTGTTCACGTTATCCGTCCGGCATTCATATCAAACCATTCCATTTCTCTATTTCGTCCATTTGTATCATTGTTTACGAGGCTCGGACGAAGCGGACAGGTAAGAAGGTCCCGTGACATACATTTCCCAACACGTAGGAATACCTTTTGAGTTTAGTACATTAGGTTAGGAGTGAGCAACACCCATTGTACTTTTGGATAGAGTAGGATTAGGATACTCGAAAGACCATCGTGTGTTTATTCATTTTCTTTTCATTTAGTTGGCTGGGGTGTTAGCCATTGTTTGGGTTTTGTTCTTTTCTTTTCTTTAGAGTCGCCCACGCCCCTTCTGCCAGCTCTCTTGTTTCCCCACCATCTTTGTGTTTTGTACATATTGTAAATAGCATATATATATATATTTATTTATTTATTTATTTTATTTTTTTGCATTAGTCTCTTTGCCTTATTTTTAATTACTTAATTGTTGCTGTTCATTTTGGGAATTGTCAATAAAAGTCACAGTTTTTGTTCTATCTGCTTTGGTTGTCTTTGCACTTCATTCACTGTAAATATACTCATATTTTAATTGTACACTAAATATCAAAGCCCATTTTCCATTAGACTAACATCGGGGGTTTGTAACAGTGAGTGTACCAAATACAAAATTGATGCTACATACAAAACTACAATGTGAGGAACAAAAAATATACAGCTGAAGTCAGAATTATTTTTTTCTTTTTTAAATATTTCCCAAATTATGTTTAACAGAGCAAGGAAATTTTCACAGTATGTCTGATAATATTTTTTCTTCTGGAGAAAGTCTTATTTGTTTTATTTCGGCTAGAATAAAAGCAGTTTTTAATAAAAAAAAAAAAAACTTTTTAAGGTCAAAATTATTAGCCCCTTTAAACTATTTTTTTCGTTAGTCTACAGAACAAACCATCATTATACAATAACTTGCCTAATTACCCTAACCTGTTTAGTTAACCTAATTAACCTAGTAAAGCCTTTAAATGTCACTAAGCTGTATAGAAGTGTCTTGAAAAATTATCAAGTCAAATATTATTTACTGTCATCATGGCAAAGATAAAATAAATCAGTTATTAGAAATGAGTTATTTAAACTATTATGTTTAGAAATGTGTATGAATAATCTTCTCTCTGTTAAACAGAAATTGGGGAAAAAATAAACAGAGGGGCTAATAATTCAGGGGGGCTAATAATTCTGACTTCAACTGTATCTTGATTAGCTAAAATAGTAATAGTTTTATCTCTATGGACTGTTTTTGATAATTATTTGTTAAAATAAAGCTTTTCAAGTCACCATTCTGCTGATTAGCATTCCCTTCAGTAAGATTTCGCCCACTTCAGTATGTTTTAGAGTCTAGAAAAAAATCTATAGAGAATTCTATAACAATTTGTCAACTAACTCATGATCTACATGTAAATATACTGTAAAAAATGCTGAGTTCCACACAATCCCTTCATGTTGTCCCAACACAAATTGATCAAGTTAACTTAATTGTTTTTACATATTTAAGTGGGTTCAACATAAAACAATTAGGTTCAATTCCTGGCTCGAGGTCCTATGCTGATCTTTCCCCCCTCTCTGCTCCCAATGCTTTTGTGTCTGTTCTTGTCTACCCTATCCCAATAAAAGGTGAAAAATGCCTTAACAAATAATTATAAAAAAATTCTTCCAATTTATTTATTTATTTTTTTTTTACATTTTTTATATAAAAATACATTTTTGTCCCAAAGAAAAGATTATAATTGTGCTGTTTTAATTCATTCAGATGAATGAAAACTAATTCAAACTAATTAGAACAAGCAGCAAAAGTTTTTTTAGTTTTCTTAACTTAATTTCATCATATAATCATGCTGTCATAAACAACCCCAAATCAGAAAAAGTTGGGACTGTATGAAAAACGCAAATACAATAAAGAAAGTAGTGATTTCCAAATTGACTTGTATTTCATTGTAGACAATATGAACACAAAAAAATCTTGTTTTGTCTAAAACTTCATTTCATTGGTAAATATACATGCTTTCCTGTCATTCAAACCTGCAACACATTCCAAAAAAGCTAAATAGGGCTAGTAATCAGGTAAATTGGTTAAATAATCATGTGATTTAAACCAGGTGATGTCCACAGGTGATTGTAATTATGATTTGGTACAAAAGCAGCATCCAAGAAAGCTCTAGTCCTTCAGGAGCAAAGATGGGCAGAGGATCGCCAGTTTGTAATAAAGTACATGAAAAATTATGGAAATGCTTAAAAACAATGTTCCTCCTAAAAAGATAGGAAAACATCAGTGCGTGAAGGTCAAGGGCACAAGCCTAAGCTGAACAACCATGATCTCTGATCCTTCAGGCGGCACTACATCAAGAATCCTCTTTTATCTATAAGCGATATCACAACATGGGCTCAGGACTACTTTGACAAACCTTTGTCAAGTACCGCACTATGCAGTTACATCCACAAATGCCAGTGAAAACTGTACTGTGCCAAAAGGAAGCCGTATGTTAACAGTGTCCAGAAGCGTAGTCAACTTCTCATCTGCATCTGGAATAGATGATCACACAGTGGAAACATGTACTGTGGTCTGAAGAAACAGTATTTCAGCGATTTTGGGGGGATAAAGGAACGCCGTGAGCTCCGGACCAAAGAAGAAAAGCATCATCCAGACTGTTACCAGCAACAAGTCTAAATGCTGGGGTCTGTCATGCTATGGGGTTATGTCAGTGCCCTTGGCAAAGGTAACTTGCAATTCTGTGATGGCACCATTAACGCTGAAAAGTACATATAGATTTTGGAGCACAATATGCTGCCTTATTTTCCAGGGACCCCATGCATATTTCAACAAGACATTGCAAAACCCCATTCTGCACACACTACAAAGTCCTGGCTGCGGAGGAAGAGGATTCAGGTACTTGACTGGCCTGCCTGCAGTCCCGACCTGCCTCCAATAGAGAATTCGTGGCACATTTTGAAGTGCAAAATCTGACAACGAAGACATGTTTATTTAAAAATAATAATAAAAATCATGAGGAACACATTAAATATTGTTTGTTGTATTGTCTGCAATGAGATACAAGTCAGAGTAAATTTGGAAATCACTTCTTCTTTTTTATTTGTGTTTTCCATACTGTCCCAACTTTTTCTGATTTGGGGTTGTAATAGGTCCAAAAATAACAGCTGACCTGACAATGACACTGGAAATGTTATTTTTCGATGCGGTGAGATACAATTGTGATCACATGTGTGACATCATAAAGCTTATGCAGATGACCGGGCGCATTAACAAATGAACTGATGGCAAACCTCCATGTTTTGAAAAACAATATTTCCTCTGTCATCTCCAGTGCGCTAAAGAAAACCACAATCCTTCCTCTGCAGCTCGGGACACTGAACTCATTTAAACATTCGGTCTTCTTCTCGGTAACCCCCATGTGCAAAGACCATCAGTGATGACCGTGACTAAAGTGTCTCCATCGGATAGAGTCATTACTAATGACAAGTCCTCAATGTCAAGATCGGCAATGAAAAAAAAGGGCAATTCAACAATGGCCCTCATCAACAGCAATTATAAAGCCTGACAGGGAAGACCGAGCATCAGTTCACACTGTTTTGACGGAAACTGAATAAATGTTATGCTGGGAATCTTTCCCAGATGACTCTGATTGGAATTGTGGGTGAAAGCGGAATGTGATTCCAGATGAAACCACTTCAATGGAAGAAGAAAAAAAAAACACTGGCTTTTGATTAAAACAGTTCTTGAGACACATGGGCATCTAACGGCTCTCAAAATGAGGCCGTCAAGTAGTCGGTGACTATTGACTGAATCAAAAGGCAACAGTTCTGACTCCACTTAACAATTCTGGTTGCATAACAGTTCCATTAACAACTCATTTTCAAGCCATTATGCTAAAGAGTTTGAGATTGATTTGTGACTCATTTGAACAATTTGTTAAAGAAACAATAAAAGAACTAGGTCATGATTCAGAGCAGAGCAAAACGGAGCTTGATATTTTTTTCTTTGCAGGCGAGTGCTTCAATCAGTCATTCAGGGCCCATAAAAGATAGCTATTTATTAGAAACTAATAAAGTTATGGTAGCTAATAACTACCCAGCAGGCACAGGACATCAACATGATGTTAGATTGACGTTGTACCCCAACATCGTAGGGACGTTGCATTTTGTTTGGAAATAAAATTTGTCCACATTTTGTTCAATAATTGTTTTATATGAACGTTATTTGCATTGATTAAAGTAAATTTGATTGTCATTTTTTTGTGTGATTTACTAATTAATATATGTGGTCTGCCACAGTGGGCCACATAAGGGCATAACAGATCTCAGCCTTACTAATCTTGAATACAAGGCCCATATCTGGGCCACATAAAAGTGTACTACTTGGCTCAAGCTTGGTGGAGTTGTGGCACTACTTTGGTTCAGTTCTGGCTAAAAGGATGTGGGCCAGTTCTGGGCCGGGGAAGACCAACTGATCTGGGCCACATCTTAGCTGTTGATTTGGGCCCGATCAGGTTCTTTTAAGCCACCAAATGCCAGTTTAGCCATATATTTCAGCATCCCGGGTTGCCTTGATGGAAAACAGCGCATTTCATTCATTCAGTCATGAAGGCTCTCAAAGCATGTGTCCAAGACCAAAATCAGGCCTCCGGTGGACATTAACAGCCTACGAAATGAGATGCAGATTCATAGTTCCTCATGAGGTGGTTATTAATTAGCAAATAATATAAATATTATGAACGGAAACATTAGGTGAGCAGGTTACATTGTAACCCTGTGTCCTAACAACATGCTATGTGACGAGAGATGCAGTGATTCGTTAATTTGGCTGTTTTCACAAGACGAAACACGACAGAAATTTAAATACAGCCATTCAGAAGCACAGAATAGTGCACTCACTGCACCACAACAAAACAGAAAGGTTTATAATCTAATTAATACATATTAAAATTCTTTAACATTATTAAATGTACATGCTGTTTGAGTTAAAAGGGTTTATTTTTAAGATTTTATTTTCATTCAAACTCACATTATTAGCAATTAACATTGAATAAAGCACATGAGGTGTACCTGAGGTGATCATTGTCAGTTTTCTGTTGTTCGGCTGCAAGAAGTAGAAGCTGTTTCTAATGTATAAATTTCAGGTGTTTCTTAGGACAAAAACTCCTTTTATTATGGAAAATATTCCTTCTATCGCTTGCCATTGCTTTTATGTAGAACACGACTTAAATCAGCCTTCACACTTCATCAACATCACATTTCAATTGTTGTTGTCAATCTGGCAACCTGTGCTTGTGTGTTTAAACTAGGCATGCAATACCTCAACCACTGGGTGTCAAACTTACAAACTACACAATTAAACTGCATAAAATGGAGCTATGAGCGCTACAGTACCACTTGTAACAGGATGAATAACGAAATTAATAAAACATATCTCACTAACAATCATGCAAAGGATGATGAATCTGTGTAATTTTATGAACTGCATACAGTTGTATATAAATCTGCAGCTTTTTTGCAGATACAGATGCCCGGTGGGCCTCATAACACATCATATTAACTTACTGTGTTGCTGCATGTTCTGTAACGGATGTTTCTGCCCTCGCAGTTCCTGCCGAACAAACACAAAACAACAAAATCAGATATGTTACACAAAGTCATTGTTCTTTGCATTACTGCTGCTCCGTCTTTTGTTGCAATATTACAATATCTAGGGGAAAGGAAACACCCTAGTATTTATCCCTATACAAAAATCATTTTTAGACCTGCTCCTGATTATTTTGTCTGCTATGTAAGGAACTTTGTCTGCCCGTGTGCTTCATGAGAACATAAAATGAATGCATGCTATTACAAAACACAAAAATACAGAAGATACTTTCCGTAGACTTCCAGGCAGGTAATAACAACAACACTGTCAAGCTAGAATGAGTGCACGGAGGAAAAATGGAAGTGATTTGCTATTTGCGATTATGTCTAATGGCACCAAAAAACATGAATCCAGTGACAGCTGTGTGAAAAGCGTTTCGAATGAAGGATGTTTAGAGAGAGAAAAACAGAAGAAAGGACAACAGGATATTGACTTTCTAAATGGCCTATTACTTCAGCCTAAAAAAACATTACGCTATCAAATTCCAGCTTATTAATTCCGCTCAGAAGAGCCGCAGTCACCTTAAACAGAAAAGGTTCACGTCACAAGCTTCTGAGGGGTGGAAGATGCAACCTGACTGTTATTAAGATCTCAATCTTTCGCTGATATCCTCCTGCCCTTGAGCGAAATGATTTGGATAGGAATTCTCGCTTATATTTATAGGGATTCTGACTCAGAAAATGGATACTGACTCAGCCACTGACTCAGAAAATCATGCTCTTAGATTTGGTATTAATTTAGTGTTGATATTAACCCTTGTGTACTGTTCAAATTGACTACCCTTTCGTGGTTGTTGGTGGTTTTACTTTTATGGCAATGAATAGGTTCTTTTCACTACATTTACAGTATACAGTTGAAGTTAGAATTATTAGCCCCCCTGAATTATTAGCCCCCCTGTTTATTTTTTCCCCAATCTCTGTTTAACAGAGAGAAGATTTCTAATCATAATAGTTACAATAACTCATTTCTAATAACTGATTTATTTTATCTTTGCCATGACAGTAAATAATATTTGACAAGATGTTTTTCAAGATACTTCAATGCAGCTTAAAGTGACAATTAAAGGCTTAACTAGGTTAATTAGGTTAACTAGGCAGGTTAGGGTAATTAGGCAAGTTATTGTATAACGATGGTTTGTTCTGTAGACTATCGAAAAAATATATAGCTTAAAGGGGCTAATAATATTGACCTTAAAATGGTTCATAAAAAATTAAAAACTGCTTTTATTCTAGCCGAAATAAAACAAATAAGACTTTCTCCATAAGAAAAAATATTATCAGAAATACAGTGAAAATTTCCTTGCTCTGTTAAACATCATTTGGGAAATATTTAAAAAAGAAAAAAAAAAAATCAAAGGGGGGCTAATAATTCTGACTTCAACTGTATATATAATGAGTGTTGTCAAATTTAGGCTAAAACCTTCAAAAATACTGGCGGGGAAACATTTAAGCACAAAACAAAATGCTTGATGTGGTACAATTCAGTTCCAAACATCCACTGGTTAAAGCAACACTACATTTTGTTAGGTACACATTCATACTGTACATACAATCATTCTCAATGCAACACAAGCATTCACTGCGTCCTCAAGGTGGCTGTAATGGTCAGAGCAGCATGCACTGGAGCTCTAACAGCCTTGTTCTACAGTCAGTTTTCCCTTTCAGGTCAACTGCAGCATGAGTTGTCTCCTCCTGTCTGTTATTTCTACTCGAGTGCTCTCTAACAGGTGCTCCCGCCTGTGTGCAAGCGATATTGCTCGGATGCTGTGATTCAGAAAGAGCGTCTTTGTTCGCCGACCACATAATCAACTGTGGAATCACTTCCAGATCTTCCTGTAATCAGCAGAACGCAATCACAACACAAGCTGCTGCAGCTCCTCTAAAGTTCTACTGGCAATAAACAAAAGGAGGAAGAGAGCGGAGGTTATACTTCAGTAGCACACGGCGGTCTGTTTAATATCGCAAAGACTTTATCTGTGCAGGACATTTTTCTGTGGAAGAAATACCATTATATAGTAGGGCGCAGCAGGTAGTGCTGTCGCCTCACAGCAAGAAGGTTGCTGGTTCAAGCCTCGGCTGGGTCAGTTGGCGTTTTCTGTGAGAAGTTTGCATGTTCTCCCTGCGTTCCCGTGGGTTTCCTCCGGGTGCTCCGGTTTCCCCGACAGTCCAAAGACATCCGGTACAGGTTAATTGGGTAGGCTAAATCGTCCGTAGTGTATGTGTGTGTGAATAAGTGTGTATGGGTGTTTCCCAGTGATGGGCTGCAGCTGGAAGGGCATCTGCTGCATAAAACAAATGCTGGATGAGTTGGCAGTTCATTCCCCTGTGGCGACCCCAGATTAATAAAGGGACTAAGCCGAAAAGAAAATGAATGAATGAATAGTAGGGTTCCCACATATTTACATTAGAAAGAGAATAATTTTGACTATTTTAGAAAGTCATGTTCAATACATGTGAACGCAAATTTTTTATTACATTGTTCTGCTATTTAGTGAATGCTTATTGCAGTGTAATGCATTACCTTGATAGTTTTTTTTCATGGTGTTTTAAGGGTTCAAATTGGATTTTAAAGGGCTGGATTTTAAAGTAAGAGCTGTTGACAGTCATATATGTGTCCCACGCTGCTATATACACTATTAGGACACATATATTCCACAAAAAAAAGTGAAAATTGGGTTTTTTTGCGTTACTTCGAGCAAATTCGTTTTTCCAGTTTGAAACGAATTTTTGAAGCTGCGTCACGCCGATTAGATTGCGAGTGAATCATGACGTCTCTGAGCATGGAGCATTAAATCATGAGAAAGACTTGGTTCAAACCAGTCAGCGCGTTCTATTGTGTATGCGGTGCTACTTCATTAATATGCATGATAGCTTCGAAGAAAGTTTTTACCTGTTACAGTTTTCAGAAAGCAGAGAGATGCAGGTTGTGTAGCCAAAACAAATGGGAGAAGAAGTATTGTTTGGAGACATGGGTCGTCAGTGTTGCGTTTTTAAATGTGCAGCAGCAAAGGTTTTGTTTTCATTTCCCTGCTATGAGAGCGCAGCTGGACTCATGTGTGGATTACAGTGCACGTGACACGCGGCAAAAATACGTAAGGAACATTTTTTTACTAGAGAGCTTTATGCATCTGGAAATGGTGAAATCCAGATTTGACGCTCCTCTCCTTTTTAAAAAAAAAACGCGGTTCCAGTTGATGTTGATTGTTCTGTTTCTACAGATTTGGTAAGTGAGCGATCAGTGGTCTTTGTTTGTTTATTCAGATGGCAAAGTTAGTTCGTATCGTCAGCAGTACTCTTTCAGTTTTTAAAGACATACTTTAGTCAAAATGATTTCTAAGTTACTAAAGTTCACAGTACGTTAATATCACTACAATATTATGGTCTGAAAGATCTGCTGTAAGTGCTGCTCTCCGAGTGTAAACATGTAAACACCGCAATCAAACTATTACCGTCATGTAGAATTTTCGCCGCATTTTGTGACAGGAATAACACACACGGCTTTCTGGGGCTACCTACAGACTGCATCTAAAGGTTTTTTTTCTCTTATACGACGTGCGTCCTTGTATGCAATATCTGCTTTGTCATGGCGGGCATGCATAAAATGTTCCAGAATGAAAGTGAAAGTGCCAAACTGCAGTTAAAGTCGACAGATTAAGAATTTGGCAAATAATTTGACTACTTATGTCCATGTAAACACAGTCACTGTCTTTCTCCTCTGCGTCTGTGTTTGTTTTGCCTCTGTGAAAATCAGCGCGTGCCCAAACAGAAACTCCCATCTTTATCCAAAACCTTCCCTCTTTCCCTCCCCCGACACTCCCACCTAAACAGAGCTGGACACACCCACTTTCCTGACTTGACTAGAGGTATGAAAACACCCTGCTGAAACAGGGGGGTTTCATGGCCCTTAAGAGAAGTTCACTTGGAGATTGGAAAAACAGAACAAAGGAGCACATGATAATCACAGAAGCACATGGAACAACACACTGGGAAGTCATATGACAACAAACGCAGCAATACCAGAGCATGACGTGACATTACCCCCCTCCCTTTGAAGGTGCATACGCCTTCTAAACAACAGATAACATCAAGGAGGGTGGAAGGGGCGGAGGCAAGGGAGGAGTCCTAGGAGGGAGGAGCCAGGGGAGAAGCTGGGGAGCACGGAGTAGAGGAGCAGAAAAGGGAGGGAGGAAGCAGGAAGGATGCTGGAGCAGAAGACAATGCACCCAGGTGAGTCCACAATTGTTGCATTGCTGATCATGATTTCGTAGATCTGTCCTTCCCAAAACACGCAGCGATATCAGATCAGTTCATCCAGACATTTAAATCTGATTCGCAAAATTGTTTGAAGAACCAAATTAGCCAGAGATCAGTTATCAAGATTAAAAGATCCAGGATCTGCCAAATCATCTTAGATTATTTAAGCGAGGTACGAAGAACAGAACCCAGAAAAAAACGTGACAGCTATGAAGCTTTGCAAATGGCGTAATCAAATTAAAAGTGATTGGAAAATATATATGTCAAGTTGTTTATGTAAAGCTGATCAAACAGTATGGCTGTTTCTCAATATGCGTTCTTCAGCAGTCTTGCGTCCTCGTGTTCTCATGTAATGTCATCATCAGCTGCCAAAGTTCAGTTCCAATACTCAAGACAGCAAGAATAGAGGACGTGTGAAACTTCCCAGATGTGTTCTTGATATCGAGGACACACCAATGCAGACTTGAGCACCGAACAGCATTTTATTTAGATTTATTATTAAAGTTCAGAAAGATAAAACGTATTTACCTCAGGAGTTTCCCTAAATGAAATGGTTAAGGTAAACATTACCATGGACATCTTAATAAAGGAATAAACACATTAAGGGTGTTTGTTTGCTGAAATTCATATTAAAATCAGTTTTATTTATATTGTGCAACGTATATTTATAAAGTTTTATGCAGAGTATATATTTTGAAAAGGGGGAAAACAATAAATCGTTGTATGAATGCTGTAATGTTTAAATAATTTTCCATTAAAAAACACGTGAAGGTCATGTGACCATCAGGAAGAACGCAGCATCTCATTTCTCACAGGACGCGTTCTCTGTTCTCGTGATCTCCCGAGTTCGTTCTTCCGAGGACACCTGGCAAGAGCGGTCTCCAAAAGAACGCAAGTTCGTTCTCTGTGCTCTTGGAATTGAGAAACAGCCTATATCTTAAATGTATTGTATGTGCGATATCCAATGTGTATGTGTGTGTGTGTACTGTATATATATAGTATATGAAATGTAGTTTTGTATTTTGTTTTCCCTTAGTAATAAAAAAAACCTTCATCACTTTAAAAACTGCATGTTGAGTTTACTTGCGTTATCTTTGACTTTATTTGATGATCTGAAATTTTATGCGACAAACATGCAAAAAAATAAGAAATACGATGGTAAACACTTTTCACACCACTATATTTACACAATATATCCAACATATTTTGGTTGGTATCATGGAGGAAAGTCTCTGGGGCCCCCCATAAATGTATGGGCCCTTAGAATCTTCCTAACATCCCCAAGCCACGTCCCTGGACGCAAATATCTGATTGGTGGAGTTTTCTTTATAAAATTCCACTTTAAAAAATCATAATAATTTAAATTAATATTAACAGACACCACTAAACAAATTCTAGTTGCCCTAAAAAGTATTCAGACACTTCAATCATAATTTAAATACAATTAATTGCATTGTTTCATAAAGCAACATATAAAACCAAGTGACATCTGTAAATGCATCATTCATTTATTTTCCTTCAGCTTATTACCTTATTTTCAAGGGTCGCCACAGTGGAATGAACCGCCAACTATTCTGGTATATGTTTTAAGCAGTGGATGTCCTTCCAGAACTGGAAAACACCCATACACTCTAACATTTACACACACACACATACACTATGGCCAATTCATTCAATTTACCTACAGTATAGCGCATGTCTTTGGTCTGTGGGGGAAACTGGAGCACCTGGAGGAAACCCACGCCAACACGGGGAGAACATGCAAACTCCACACTGAAATGCCAACTGGCCCAGTCGGCACTCGAACCAGCGACCTTCTTACTGTGTGGGGACAGTGCTAAACACTGAGCCACCATGCCGCCCCAAAACTAAATTCAACAGATGACATTTTTGGCTAAAACTGTCTCTCTCTTCAAGCGAAAGCAGTAAAGATCCTGTCAAATATCTGTGTTTGTCATACTGTAGCATAGATGACAGCGCCACACTTGATTTGAGTCTTCAGCGGGCAGATCTCTGTCATTGTTTTGTCAGACCGCTCGTGGTTATGGCTGACCTCAGACAGAGGGCTGAGAAACCCTCCTTTCCAGAAAGAATGGAAAACATGACAGATGCTTTGAATTGAAGCGTCTGTCTTCCTCTTCTCAGCTTCTGTTTCTGTCTTTCTCCTTCTAAAGAGAAGAAAAAGGTTTTGTTGCTCGACTAATAATGTTAGTACACATGGTATTAATTATGCATGTGCATAATTTACATGACTTAGAATACATTACAGGGAAGTCGCTGTCATTAAAATGAAGCCAGGAGAACTGAATGATTCATGAATAGGGCAAAATGTGTTTTCTGGGTATAATATTTGTCTTGGAATGCTAATTGGATTTTTGGGTTTAGATGGTTTGGTTTCTTGAACAGTAAAGCGCACATTGCTGATGCACTTTTGAAAACTTTGTGAAGGTGAAATGCCTATTAAATGTGTAAGGCTTGATGCTATTCTGCTATTCTGAACCAATAATCGGAAACAGAAAGCATCTGACTCCGTTGTAATTAATCTAAAGTTGTTATCATCATGGATAAAGAGAAAGTATCTCAACGCTATAACCTCCTACGGCTTGAGTGTCAGCACATTTTGGCTCTAAAGTGGCTATTAAAAATACTTTGAATGTTTTTATATTTTGTTACAGACATACAGTGTCATCCTGCAACTGTTTTGCAGCATTTGAAATGTCCCAAACACTATTTTTAACTGTCCAAAATGGGGAAAATAAATAGTTTTTACTCTCTGATAGTCAAAGCAAGTAAAAAAAAAGATTCTATGTTAAATATGCATTAAAAAGTCAGGAAAAAGTGTTTTATGTAATTATATATGGACATCATTTTTCTCTAAAAGTACATCATATCAAAAGATGATACTTAGGTTTTTATTCTAATTAGGTTATAACAAGCCCAAATAGCAAGGAGAAATGAAAAGTGTAAATTGCTTCCTTGTCCTCATTTGTAAGTCGCTTTGGATAAAAGCGTCTGCTAAATGACTAAATGTAAAAGTGCTTGTAAAAAACACCTTGGCCTTAAGAGGTTAAAGCAGGCAAAGTTGTTTATTAAGTTACATGTTTAAATATACAGACAGTAAAATGAAACAAACTAACAAACTGTATAGAGAAACTTAGCTGTAACATATGAACTGCTGTGTTTGGTTTTAAAAACTTGCTGCTCTGTCTCAGGTCTGGATGGGGGAAAACGGAGACATCTGAAAACGGAGGCGTGGCTGCAGACATTCACTATCTGATTGGGGCTTTTTCCTCAATATTAAGTAGCCTACACACAGTTCAGTCCAGCATCCTCTCCTTGTAAGTTCAGACTTCGCAAGTTTGATATGAAAAACAAACTCCCGAGGACACGTCGGGTAAATCTTGAAAGGGATACGTGCACTTTATAACCTCATTCACATCACCCTGGTTATGCTGTTTCACTTTCTTAACAATAAAATAAAAACATGATATAAGGAACTGCCTATTTTCATTTTGATATTAGCAACTTAACAGACACCAAAAATGTTGAGGCGTCGTGTAGCTGCATATTTTTATGACCGTCATCTTCACTCGGTGCATATTTATAACAAAACGGAGCCTATAACATTACTGCCTCCTTTCATTTTCATAGAAAATACAAAACACACCCTCTCGTTTGCTGAATATCAGACTTAATAATCAATAATGGCCATTATTAAAGTATTCAAGTATTCATAAACATTCAATAAGTTCATACAAAATAGGAAATAAAGGCAAGCAATCAGTCAATGTGCAGAATCAGTGTACGTGGTTACATTTATTAATATATTAATCTAACTTATCTTTGAGCACAGCCAAAACACGTAATAGATCCAAAAGACCAAATTCGGGGAACATGTCGTTAGATACAGACAACAGGATGAATTAAATCTCACGTTTAACAAATATAGTGACATTAGATCCAGCGGTAAATCCTTGATGAACAGTCCGACGTGCACAGCTCTCATCTGGGTAGATATGCTGCAATGCATGCCAGAGTGTGTGTGTGGTCACGTGATGTGCACTTTCAGCGGTATAGTGTAGACGGACAGTTGTTCAGAAACGCTGGGTGAAGCACCTGTGTGGACGCAGATCGTTTTCATTCTAAAACGCCATTTTAAAACTAAAACGTATTAGTGTAAACGGGGCCTAAAAGCCATTCTCCCCAATCAACAGTTACCTTTCCTTCTTATACCCTGAGCAAAGCATTGTCAAACACGAGTGAAAACAAACCCCCACAACCAGCTAAACATCAAAGCAAATTGAGGAGATAAAGTGGGGGAGAAGTACATTAACATACTCTCCTCAGGCAATGACCCAACAATAATAAATAGACCATACCTGTCAACCCTCCCGTTTTTCCCGGGATTCTCCTGTATTTTACAGTTCTATCCCGCTATCATCCCATAAAGGTACTTTCCTGTATTTCTCCCGTATTTTCATTCTTTCTCTGAAGGGTGGCAAATAAACATTAAAGAGCCGATCCTTCCTATACGTAATCCATACCGCCGAACCACCAGGGGACGCCCCTTGCTCTTAAATGCGAGTCTGCTTAGATTAGGCATGAAAACACTTTGAAATAAATATAAAAAAGGGCTGGATTCCATTCCTTTTCATTACATGTACTGTCTCCTCTTCATATGCAATCCTCAAAACAGTCATATAGTGGTGCTCGACTGTCAGCTGACGCGCTCCATAGTGATAAATAGACGCTGTTTTCTCAAACGGATTCTGTACACGCGATTTGAAATGGAGTGAAAGTCTAGGTTTTGGGTGCGTGTTTGAACAGACATATACACATAATAAATAATAATAATAATAATAACATCTAAAGATGTCGATCTTGGTGGGGTTTTTTCAAATACAACTAATTTCGTCCTAAATGAGCATAAAAATTTAGTTAAGCAATCA
This sequence comes from Danio aesculapii, assembly GCF_903798145.1. Taxonomy (NCBI): domain Eukaryota; kingdom Metazoa; phylum Chordata; class Actinopteri; order Cypriniformes; family Danionidae; genus Danio; species Danio aesculapii. Next base: position 10,523,167 of record NC_079441.1, read on the forward strand.
AATTCTTTTCATTCTATATTTCATTATAACGTTAGATCTGTGCATTTTAAACTGACACCTGTTATTTAATGTAATCAAATGAAAAATCTAAATAAATATAAGAATCATTTATTGCTTTTTAATCACAATGTGTAAGTTATACAGTGAAGAAAAGGCTAATGAGATTTGATAGCTTGATTCTATTTCATTATAATAGCTATTAATTTTAATAATCTGAACAGTTTGCTAATATGTATATATATTTTTCTTTTTGTATACAATAATAAAACACATTACTGACAATTTAACTGTTTAATTACAATGAAACAGCTCCAAATGAACATATTTAATAATTTTGCGATGTTTTCGGGATGGGGGGGTCCCTTATTAGATCCCTTATTATGGTGGGCATATCCCTTATTTTCACATCCCAATGTTGACAGGTATGAAATAGACTACAAATTGAAATACGTCAATGTCTCTGTTGATTTCATCACTACTACGCTTAAGTCATAAACTGTCAAATGACACCAAACATGACAAAACTATATGAAGGAAGATCCCGAGCACATGAATTGTGCATGGTGAAAGGAACATGGTTACTGTAAGACAAATGTCAGAGATGTGTATTGGAGCTGTGATGAACTCTGCCATGCCAGGAGGACTCATCCCGTGCTTGCAATGTCTCAGTAGTCCTTCATCAGCATAAAAGGAATAGCATATAACATTTTCTCAGCTTACAACTGCATTGAAAAGACTTCCAATCCAAGTTTAATATGATATGAATAAATATAATGGCAGCTAAAGAGCTTTGATCCACTACTCAAATTAATGAAATAGAGTAGTTTTTCTCAGGAATTGTTATTAAAAAATGTGTACTTCTACTTTCACTCGAGTACATTTTTAGTGCTGTATGGGTACTTTTACTCCACTGTTTTCAACCCAGGCTCATTCGGAAAACGTAGTCGTATATACGTTTCTGGAGACCGTGAAATACACCCCAGGAGGTACGTATTTTTGCAGTTTTTGTTGAGAGGCTGCTGTGTGCGCTATTTCATATCTCAAATTTCTCTCGCGAGTGCTATTCGTGCCTGCTGTTCTCGCGTAAACCCACCAGAGGCCACTGTTGACTGACTGTCTGACTGACTGATTGATTGACTGACTGGCCAATCGACTGACCCGCCCTCCTCCTTCCCTAAACCCAACCAATTTTATCAACTGACCTGCCCACCGACTTCCATAAACCCAACCAACGATTTACAAAAGCCATCCAGAAAAAGAAATTTTTACCACATTTTCAGATTTACCACATTCTCACCCTGTTATTTACTTGTTTATTTTATTTTTTGGATTCTGTTTTTGTCTTACCCGCTTTCTGGAACTGTTCTTCACCAGACTCAAACCCCATCGTCGTGGTCAACTCCTCTCTGCGTCTCAAGTCCGCCGTCGTACACGACGAGCTAACTGGACAAACAGGTTGCAGCGAGATTCTGAAGCGGGACATCATGGGATAGCGCAGCGTGCATGGGATGCACACTTCAGAATCTCGCCGGAAGTAGTAAGTCATCCGGGTACTTCTCACATACTGATTTTCGAATTCTATGAATTCGGACATACTACTCGGCTCGCATACTGATTTTAGCATACTGTATAGTATGGAAGTATGCGGTTTCAGATGTGGTTGCATCCCATGCACGCTGCGCTATCCCATTATGTTCTGCAAGAGAATTCATGAACGGGACTGAAGCGACGCAACTGCTCAGGTAGGTCACGTGACTATGACAAAATGGTGGATGTAGTACGTCCGAATTCCATTAATAATTTTCACATTCATACTATTTAGAACGTACTTTTCTAACGGCCGAGTAGTATGTTTAAATTCAAATGCAGTATGTACTGAGTAGAAGGCGGTTTCGGACGCAGCCATGGAGCACGGAAACATGGGGAAGATCACGACACACACACACATAGGACAACACAGACTCAGTGCTGTTGTGAATACTTTGTAAACGCCTGTCCTGCTTATTGAAATTACTTACTTGATTAAATGAATTCAATTGTAATTGACCAGGTTTATGTAGCTTAATGTAGGCTTCTCTGAAACTTAGAATAATTCACTTTAATTTTATTTAGGCTAGATTAATGTTTTACTTAACAAACCAGTTCGTGTTTTGGCACTGAAGCATATAGCGAACTTGTTTTGAAGCACTTCACCTCAGTATTCGTTATTCTTGTTCATCTAGTAGTTAACTGACCAACAAAAAATACATTAAAATTAAGCTAAAACATATTCCATACAAAATTCGTTTCGAAAAGATTTTTTTTTAAAGAAAAATATACTAATTATATTTTTATTTGAGGCCAGCACGGTGGCGCAGTGGGTAGCACAATCGCATCACAGTAAGAAGGTCACTGGTTCGAGCCCCGGCTGGGTCAATTTGCATTTCTGTGTGGAGTTTGCATGTTCTCCCTGTGGGTATAGGTGAATTGGGTGGACTAAGTTGTCTGTAGTGTATGTGTGTGAATAAGTGGGTATGGACGTCTGATAATATTTGTTTTATTTCGGCTAGAATAAAAGCAGTTTTAAAATTTTTTAAAAGTATTTTAAGGTCAATATTACTATCCTCTTTAAGCTATATTTGTTTTCGATAATCTACAGAACAAACAATCGTTATACAATAACTTGCCTTATTACCCTAACCTGCCTAGTTAACCTAATTAACCTAGTTAAGCCTTTAAATGTCACTTTAAGCTGTATAGAAGTGTTTCGAAAAATATCTAGTCAAATATTATTTACTGTCATCATGGCAAAGATAAAATAAATCAGTTATTAGAAATGAGTTATTAAAACTATTATGTTTAGAAATGTGTTGAAGAAATCTTCTCTTCGTTAAACAGAAATTGGGGGAAAAAAATTAAGAGGGGGGCTAATAATTCAAGGGGGCTTCAACATTAAATATATATTGAGATGGATTGCTTGTGAATGGATGGATGTCAGCCAGATTTGGTAGCTTTACTTGGACAGAGGAAATTTAACACCTGATTAAAATTATTTAAGACCGACAACACAATATTTCTGTGAATTTAAGACTTTTTAAGGCCTAAAATGTTATTTTGAAAATTTAAGACATTTTAAGACTTTTTAAGACCCTGCGGACACCCTGTAATAAAAAATGAACAGCATTTATCATGTATAGATGATCAGTTTAATTTTTCATGAAAGAAAAATTCTTATCTTTGGCTTTCAGTTAGTGATTGAGCGGCCATGAATACAGTACAGAATATGAATGTATGTGTGCGTTTGTGTTCACTCACCCTCCATTAAGACACCTGCGTAAGGAATATGAGGCTCCGCCCCCACAGGTACGAGAGCAGTCACTCCACGAGCCCCAGGCGTCCCAGCCAGTGTCCCTCTCCTCATCTGACCGGGTCGTTCTTGACGACTGCAAAATGCAACAAACATCAACATATGAGGTGTGTTCACGCTTAGTATCAAACCAGCCAAAAAAACCCAAGAGACATTTGCTCTGAATAGCAGTCAAAGTCCACGTGAACCAGAAGCTGCAACCGTTTTTTTCCTATTATGACACAGTTCCTAGAGAAATTGAATATTAAATGAGAAAACAGTGGCAGTGGCTTGTTTTTTCTTCTGCGAGCTGAGTGGATGTAGTTGGCATTTCATTCAGAATGATTGGGAAAAGGGTTTGGGGAGAGTTATTACAACCTAACAGACACCTCCTGCTCACTAATTCTGTTTGTTGTCAAAACTGGTAGTTGGAGGGGCGTGGTTAAGTATGTTACAATACCTAATTCCTAAAATAAACAAGTGAGTGTGTGTGATGCTCAAAAGTGCAGTATGTAGGATTGTCTAGTGGTTGAACTAGGTGTTGTAGTCCAAATTCAAAATATTGGAGAGGCTTCATTTCACCCGGCCCCTCCGATGACAACTATATGCAGGTTGCCAGATTGAGGACACCAAAAGGAACGAGCATGTCTGATGATTAAGTCTTATGCTGTTAGCTTCTCAGCTAATGTTTACACTTGTTATATTTGTATTATTTGCTACTTGAAAACCACCTCGTAGATTTTCATTACTCTGAATCTGTCTTATTTCAGAGGGTAGTTCTGTCCTCTGGAGGTCGCATTTTCTGCTGTATCCACATACATTGAGACAGCCTTTAAGTTAAATTTAATTAAATAGTTAAATACTTTATGTTTTCCACCAAGGAAACCCACAGTGGGCAGGTTATAGAGACCAAAACAAAGACAGACATTCTGACATGGACCGTACATTTTCAAAGGAGAATATCTGACTTCAGCATTGTTTTTCAGATAAGTATGTTTTTCTTAACCTCTTTCTGAAATATCTGCAAACATTTTATAATTTGTTTTTGCTTTAGAAGAGTCAAAAACTTAAATACAGCACTTTTAAATACTCTGGGTAATGTGAAACAGTAGTTCAATGGGTTATCGGAAATGGAGTCTGGGTGGCTGGGAGAGTTTAACAATTGACTACAGCTGGTAACCACAATATAATTAACCCAAATAAACAGTCTATTGTTGATATTTTCTGTCAGAAATAATACACTATAGTAAAAATCAAACTGTCTTTATATATATATATATATATATATATATATATATATATATATATATATATACAGTGAGGTCAATAAGTATTTGATCACCCTGTGATTTTTCAATATCTCCTACTTAGAAATCATGGAGGGGTCAAGAATTTTCACCATAGGTGCATTTCCGCTTTCAGAGACAGAATCTAAAAATAAAAATCCAGAAATCACGTTATATGATTTTTTAGCAATTTATTTGTAAATTACTGTGTCAAATACTTATTGACCTCACTGTATATATATATATATATATATATAATTTTGAAGAATCATGCAGTGTGATTTACGAAGGTTTGGATTAGTCAGTTAACTTGTAATTACAACATTGCTTATGCAGGTCACAAACTCTTTGTTTGCAATGCATCTATGTCCTTTATAAACACCAAAAACTCAGAACTACACCTTCATCAGTTTTAACATGATTGCGGTCTGACACTAATTTGTCCTGTTTAGTAAATCTTCTTTAAACTGTAGTGTAATGATGCTGTTGAAGACAGATTTTACCCTGAAACTTGCATTGCCTTTAATATTAAATGTTTTTGCCAGACATTTCTTCTTTTTTTTTTTATGGAAAAACACAAATTAATTTTCCAGAGTTATTTATGTTTGGTCAGCCACCTATCCACTGAGTTCCTCGACTCTTCCAGCAGTAAATCCATCTTGGACATGGGCTCCACACTGACCTTGAACATTAGCTGCGCTCCGAGCCGTCCCGAATACCTCTGCTTGATTTCTTTACCCACTCAAACTCTCCTGTGTTGATATAATTTATAGAGCAAAATATACCCACGTCTAGCTCTGACCGCCTTTTATTTGGTGTCAAATCAATTGAGGCTTACATTTACCAAACACAACCTCCCATGAGTCTGATGAAAAAAGCCAAGGCAGTAATTAAGCAGAAAGACACACGAGATCGGGATTCATGTCATGTTTCAATCTCACACACTATATATTCTTTTCTTTTTCCTTCGGCTTAGTCTCTGTTTCAGAGGTCACCACAGCGGAATGAACCGCCAACTATTCCAGCATATGTTTTACGCAGCGAATGCTCTTCTAGCCCCAACCCAGCACTGGGAAACACCCCTACAGTCTCCTTTACACTACAGCCAATTTAGTTCACTCAATTCACCTATAGCGCATGTTTTTGGACTGTGGGTGAAACCGGAGTGCCCGGACCGGCCTAGCCAGTATCCAGACCTAAATCCAATAAAAAAATCTTTGGGCATCCCCGAAACCTGACAGATTTGGAGAAGATCTGTATAGAGGAGAGAGCCAAAATCCCTCCTGCAGTGTGTGCAAACTTGGGGAAGAACTATAGGAACAGCTTGACCTATGTAATTGTTAACAAAGGCTTCTGTACCAAATATTAAATCATTTGACTCAAGTGATCGAATGCTTATTTGACACTGTAATTTACAAATAAAAATCATAGACTAAAAAAATGTGATTTCCGGATTTTAATTGTTAGCTTCTGTCTCGCACAGTGGTAATGCACCTATGCTGAAAATTCTAGACCTCCTACTTAGAATTCATAGAGGGATGTTATAAAAAAAATCACAGGGTGCTCAAATACCTATTGACCTCACTGTGTATAAGTATATTTTTTAATCACATCATCAACACTTTTTTTCCGACTGAAATATTTTGTATCATTTTAATATGTGGGCGACGTGGTGGCGCAGTAGGTCGTGCTGTCGCCTCACAGCAAGAAGGTCGTTGGTTTGAGCCTCAGCTGGGTCAGTTGGCGTTTCTGTGTGGAGTTCTCCCCGCGTTCGCGTAGGTTTACTCCGAGTGCTCCGGTTTCCCCCACAGTCCAAAGACATGCGGTACAGGTGAATTGGGTAAGCTAAATTGTCCGTAATTTATGAGTGTGAATGAGTGTGTGTGGATGTTTCCCAGAGATGGGTTACAGCTGAAAGGACATCCCCTGCGTAGAACATGTGCTGGATAAGTTGGCGGTTCATTCCACTGTGGCGACCCTGGATTAATAAAGGGACTAAGCCGAAAAGAAAACGAATGCATGAATAATTTGTGTTTACTGTCTGATCAAATGCATTTTTGATGACTAAAAGTATTAATTTCTTTAAACAAAAAACCCTACTGACCCCAAACGATCGACCAGTACCTTTTCTTCATCAAGGTTGCTCAGATGGATTACATGCAGTCGTTCTGTGGGAAAGGCCTCTTTCTTCTCGCATTCTACAAATTCCTGCTCATTTTCACTTGGAAAATGTAACATCTCTGCTTGTTCAGTCCTATTACCGAGAATGTGTGTGAAAAGGCTTTCTTAATTTCACATGTTGGCCTGCAGTCCTAGTTAAACAGTCCGTCAGTAGTTGCCAATGAAAACAGACTAGCAGCGGTGGGCTTTGACTAGCCTCGCCGCGCTGACGGGATGTCAGCTTTTACAATGATCTAACAGAGATCCCTTTCCCTGAAGACCAAACTTTCCAGTCCAGAGAGATGCTGGAAATCGGCCTCAGGTTAGATTTCAAATTTCATGTTGTTTTAAAGTCCCTGTGAAATCAAAATTAAAGTTTTTTGGGGGTATTAGCCTCACTATTTCACTCTTAAGGTTATCTGTAAGTAATCTAACGTGCTCTAAAAAGGAAAATTCACATTCGAAAAATGCATATACTCAACAATATACAGATTGTCACTTCCACCAGTAAGAATCATTATTTTTATTTTTATGACATCATCGAGCATTACAGCTTCTCATCGGTTCTTCTGATCAATCAAATGTTCTATCTAAAGTTTATATAATATAAATATAATATATATATATATATATATATATATATATATATATATATATATATATATATAATAATGTTAATATAATATAATATAATATAATATAATATAATATAATATATAATTTAATAAATAATATAATATAATATAATATAATTTAATATATAATATAATATAATATAATATAATATAATTTTATATATAATATAATATGATATAATATAATATATAATTTAATATATAATTTAATATATAATATAATATAATATAGTATAGTATAGTATAGTATAGTATAGTATAGTATAATATAATATAATATAATATAATATAATATAATATAATACAATTTAATTTAATTTAATTTAATTTAATTTAATTTAATTTAATATAATATAACATAATATAATATAATATAATATAATATAATATAATATAATATAATATAATATAATATAATATAACATAAAACAATACAATACAATACAATACAATACAATACAATATAATATATTATAATATACTACAACAATCAAAAAGTAAAGCATAATAAATCCAAGAAAACTAATATTTAATAAATCAATAAATATACAACTCCTGAATCCAGCAGCAATTTTATAAACAAAATGACAGAGCAACAAACGTGTGACTCATAAAACCCACAATTACTGTGCTGGCTTCTCTGGAGTGCCCATTAAACGCCAGCAAAAATCAGAGAAAATAAGAGCAAAAAAAAAATATGGCAGACTCTACGGCATCTTAAAACTGATCTCGACAAAGACACACATACAGGTGTCATTTCACAACACCGGCTAATACAGCGCGTCTGGAACAAGAGCAAAACCAAACACCTCGCTCAGGTTACTCGCAGGTCTCAGATCTGTGTTTACATTATGATTTCATATCCACATTAATATTCAGCACTAAAATTGAAAGTCAACACACACCCCTCACTAATGCCAAACGCAGCCCACGTCATTGTTTAATTCCGCTAAACACTAACACATTTAACAGAATCAAAAAAGTGTTGAAGTTAGGAGGTTGCAGAAAAAAATACTACAGTAATATACAGCTGAAGTCAGAATTATTAGCCCCGATGTACATTTTTTTTCCCAATTTCTCTTTAATGAAGAGAAGAATTTATTTTCAACACATTTCTAAACATAATAGTTTTAATAACTCATTTCTAATAACTGATTTATTTTATCTTTGCCATGATGACAGTAAATAATATTTGACTAGATATTTTTCAAGACACTTCTATACAGCTTAAAGTGACATTTAAAGGCTTAACTAGATTAATTAGGCAGGTTAGGGTAATTAGGCAAATCATTGTATAATGATGGTTTGTTCTGTAGACAATCGAAAACAAATATTGCTTAAGGGGGATAATAATATTGACCTTAAAATGGTTTTAAAAAATTAAAAACTGCTTTTATTCTAGCCGAAATAAAACAAATAAGACTTTCTCCAGAAGAAAAAACATTATCATACATACTGTGAAAACATTAGCTTATTCAATTCACCCATAGCACATGTCTTTGGACTGTGGGGTAAATTGAAGCACCCAGAGGAAACCCACACTAACACGGGGAGAACATTCAAACTCCACACAGAAATGCTAACTGACTCAGCCTAGACTTGAACCAGTGATCTTCTTGCTGTGAGGCGATTGTGCTACCCGCTGCGCCACCGTGCTACCCTGATAAATATAATTTGGAAAATATTTGACTAATTAATTTTGACTATAGCTGTATAATGTTTTGAAGCATACTATATTAAACTGTATATATATATATATATATATATATATATATATATATATATATATATATATATATATATATATATATATATATATATATATATATATAATACAGAACTCAATGAATGTTAACGAATGCTACAGCATACTGTACTAGCTATAATAGGTAATGTAGTATACTTTAGTCTTTACTACAGTAAACTGTGGTGTATTGTAGTATAATATACCCTTTAAGCCAAGTTCACACTACAGGATTTCAAGCCTGATTTGAGCCCGATTTGGAAGTTAACGAGCTCGCCGACAGATCGGGCTGTGATTGGGAAGTAATCTGCGCGTGCTCTGCGCTCGCCAGTCTTTATGTGTGAACTACTGAACAACGCATTAAAGAGGCTCGCTGAAGCGTCGCTAACACCTCGCAGACAAAAATCCAATATCTAGCATGCTGAATAATCCAGAGCAGTCGGCCGATTTGACCCCACATGCGGTCAGATGTAGTGATGAGCTGCAGCCAAAGAGAGAGCATATCAGCTTGAGCTGAATGGCCGTGTGCTCAGGAGATCAACAGAAACGTCTGTGATTGGCCAGAATGGGCATCGATGCACTTGCTTCATTCTGCGTTAACACGGACACGAGAGTAGGCTATATTAACAGGGGAACTAGAATTCTGTAACTATTAGAATTACCATACTGCTCATTCTGACCGTTCTCATATAAAACGTCATATTGTCATGTCATATTTGCATTCAAAGCTTCTATTGAGATATTAAAATTAAGCTCTGAATGTCTGTCATCATATTTAATGACACCATTACCCTAAAAATATTATCATTTTTTGGTAATACAGCCTATAAATATGTAGTTAAGCCTCGCTTTCATTTTGAAACAGGAGCCATTTCCCTGCACAGAATATGCTGTTTTGAAAGATATATCTGAAGTAAATTTCTGTTTTTGCTATCAGAAAGTTATGTTTGTGTTAGCAGGAAGTTGCAAGGCAAAAAAAATGCCCGCATATTTAAAGTCACAGTGAAAAGTGGCAGACATGCATGCAGTCATTTTGACCAATATGGTAATTAAAGGTAGAAATGCTCAGTTCTTTACTGTTTTGTAATTTAAATAAAGAAATACACAGATATTCAAGAAACGTCAGGGTGTTATAGATATGTTAGTTTTATTTCAAAGGAGTTATTAAATGACAAAAATTAAAAACTCTCTGTGTATCAATCCACCCGAACCTTGCAGATGAGTGATTGATCCGCTGATGCATCAGCTGATTGACGATGTTTTTAAATGCTTTCTGTCAGTGATGTAATAAGCACACAAGCATTGGGGTACAACTTCAATTTGACATCATGTTGACATCCTGTAACTGCTGGAAAGTTCTTACCAATATATTTTACTAACCAAAAATTGAGTTTTGATATATTTACGGAATGACATGTACAAATTGTCTCCATGAAACCTGATCTTTACTCAATATTCAAATCATTTTTTGGCATAAAAGAAAAATCGATCATTCTGACTTCATACCATGCACTAGTTGTGTGGTCATACATCAGCAACCACACATAATTTCCATGACAACCACTCAAAATGTCATCATATTTATCAAAATCTGTCTTTGATAAATAACGTTTCATTTTAATATTTTTAAATACAACTACAAATCAAAAAAAAGTTGGGACAGTATGGAAAACGCAAGTTAAAAAGAAAGTATTAATTTCTAAATTTACTTTTTGTATTTCATTGCAGACAATATGAACACACAATATTTCATGCTTTGTCTGGTCAACTTCAATTCATTTGAAAATCCTTAAAAGTCCTGGCTGTGGAGGAAGAGGATACAGGTACTTGACTGGCCTGCCTGCAGTCCTGACCTGTCTCCAATAAAGAATGTGTGGCGCATTTTGAAGCACAAAATGTGACAACAAAGACCCCGTACTGTGGCCCACCTTAAGACTTGTTTGCAGAATGAATGGGACAAAATTACACCTGAAACTTCATCACAACTTCATCACTTGCTGTCTTCAGTCCCTAAGTGTGGTTTATTTATAAACTAATTTCGAGAGGATCACATGCTTATGATCAACACAGCTGGCTCCTCATTAGCTCCGTAATCTGACCCATTAGATGATTACGGAAGCATTATAAATAACCAGAGTTTTTCACTCCAGTTTTCTTCATCTTGAAGCTTCCCCCCTTCCACCCCCTTTTCTGATAGGGTGACACGGTGGCCCAGTGGCTAGCACTGTTGCCTCACAGCAGGAACACTGGTCTAACCTCTTATTGGGCTGGTTGGTGTTTCTGTGCGGAGTTTACATGTTCTCCCCGTGTTAGCGTGGGTTTCCCTCGGGTTCCCCGGTATCCTCCCACCGTCCAAAAACAAACCATAGCCAATCGACTAAACCAATTATCACCTAAAACAACTTTAGTTTACACTTCTCACAAGGTGACAAGCAGGGGAGTACTTGAGACCTACCTGAGCTTGAACTTCCCTCTCACCCTTCTAACTGGAGGGAGCCCTGGGCTCGAGGATATTACGAGCTCAGGGCTCTCTCTCGGGACAGCATGCCAAATACGCTTTATTGAATATCAGCTAAGTGTGAACTCTTGAAATGGAACCTTGTGAAAAGGAACTGTTCCAACTTTTATTTGAAATGTCTTGCTGGAATATGTGTTTATTTAAAACACAAAAAATCATGAGCAACACATGAAATAATGTTTGTTGTATTGTCTGCAATGAAACACAAGTCAAAGTAAATTTAGAAATCTCTTCTTTCTTTTTTATTTGTGCTTTCCACACTGTCCCAACCTTTTCTGATTTGGGGTTGTAAAAATATCTCAACAATGACCAGAGAATTGATACTAAATATGACACAAAAAACATGACCCATCACTAACATCACTCTGAATTCATCCTTCTGTTTTCTTAACCAAGTGCATTTTTACAAGAGGGATGCATTTTGCGATGGAGCTGGGAATTCAACTTCCAGGTCACTGCATTTCCTAGCAACAGCGAAGTGAGTGTTTGCATGCTTTATTTTTGTGGTTGTGTCTGAGATTAAAATCAGTGCAATATCCTAAGAGACAACGCTCTGAGTTCACTGGAAATGAAGTATCCAATATTTTGGCCACTGCGTGTCTAAACACTTGCCAGCATTTCTTACTTTACTGCACCCAATTGTAGAATGAACGCTTCTTTTTTTTTTCTAAGACACATCTGAAATATTTATCTGGTACTTCTGGATTTTAACCATATAACTTTATTTATAGTGTGTAATATGTTCAGTATATAATCTAGTCTGTGAGTATTAATCTAGAAACCCAAATCCTAATTAAAATATAATCATGTCTTATAAAAATGTATGATTTGAATCATATACATTTTTTTTTTTGGTGACACTGCCCATATAGAAATCTGAAACATGGAAATACATGCAATTTACATACTGTATATGACATTCAAGATCATATTTGGACTTATACAAAATATATGTCATATATAAAACGTATTTTTCAAAATATAGCTTACAGTATATCTTTTTTCAACCATTGGATAGCAAATGTGTACATATTACATATACATATACAACATATTATTGTTCAAAAATATTAGATATTACTATATATAGCTATATATGTACACATATATGTAATTATAGCTAATATATTTGAAGATATACACTCACCGGCCACTTTATTAGGTACTGTTGTCTAACTGCAGCAACTCAATGCATTTGGGCCTGTAGACATGGTCAAGACAATCTGCTGCAGCTCAAACTGAGCCTCAGAATGGGGAAGAAAGGGGATTTAAGTGACTTTGAACGTGGCATGGCTGTTAGTGCCAGACGGGCTGGTCTTATTATTTCAGAAACTGCTGATCTACTAGGATTTTCATGCACAACCATCTTTAGGGTTTACAGAGAATGGTCTGAAAAAGAGAAAATATCCAGTGAGTGGAAGTTCTGTGGGCGCAAATGCCTTGTTGATGCCAGAGATCAGAGGAGAATGGTCAGACTGGTTTGAGCTTATAGAAAACCAACAGTAACTCAAATAACCACTTGTTACAACTGAGGTATGCAGAAGAGCATCGCTGAACACATAACACATTCAACCTTGAGGCGGATTGGCTACAGCAGCAGAAGACCACACCGGGTGCCACTCCTGTCAGCTAAGAACAGGAAACTGAGGCTACAATTTGCACAGGCTCACTAAAACTGGACAAGAGAAGATTGGAAAACCGTTGCCTGGTCTGATGAGTCTCGATTTCTGCTGTGACATTCAGATGGTAGGGTCAGAATTTGGCATCAACAACATGAAAGCATGGATCCAGCCTGCCTTGTATCAATGGTTCAGGCTGCTGCTGGTGGTGTAATGGTGTGGGGGATATTTTCTTGGCACACTTTGGGCCCATTCGTACCAATTGAGCATTGTGTCAACGCCACAGCCTACCTGAATATTGTCGCTGACCATGTCCATCCCTTTGACCACAGTGTCTTCTGATGGCTACTTCCAGCAGGATAACGCACCATGTCATAAAGCACAAATCATCTCAGACTGGTTTCTTGAACATAAAGAGTTCACTGTACTCAAATGGCCTCCACAGTCACCAGAACTCAATTCAATAGAGCACCTTTGGGATATAGTGGAATGGTACATACGCATCATGGATGTGCAGCCGACAAATCTGCAGCAAGTGCTCTGAGGAATATTTCCAGTACCTTGTTGAATCTATGCCATGAAGGATTAAGGGGGTTCTGAGGGCAAAAGAGAGTCCAACCCGGTACTAGTAAGGTGTACCTAATAAAATGGCCAGTGAGTGTATGTGCAATACCTTGAAAATATATGTCCCATGTATGACATATATTATATTTTGATTGAAATATGAACTTGTATGTCACATATGTAATTTGCGTATATTGTCATATATCATAGTTCTATTTGAGCGTGTTTAAAAACCATAGTGTTTACCTTGGCTACTGGATTTTATTTTGGCACAGTGGGTAGCAACAGCAAGAAGGTCGCTGGTTTGAGCTTCGGCTGGGTCAGTTGTCATTTCTGTGTGCAGTTTGCATGTTCTTCCTGTGTTGGTGTGGGTTTCCTCCAGGTGCTCTGGTTTCCCCCACAGTCCAAAGACATGTGCTATAGGTGAATTGGGTAGGCTAATTTGTCCGTATAGCCTATGTGTGTGAATGAGAGTGAATGGGTGTTTCCCAGTGATGGGTATCAGCTGGAATGGCATCCGCTGCGTAAAACATATGCTGGATAAGTTGGCGGTTCATTCCACTGTGGTGACCCCTGATTAATAAAGGGACTAAGCCAAAAAGAAAATGAATAAATGAAACACCAAAAAAAGTGATTGTAAATTCTGAGCTAAAAAAATATTTTGGATGAAGTGACCTTAAATAACTCCAGAATACTTGTCAGGTTTCGGTGAAGCTCACTGTAGCCAGAACTGTTCCTTGGGAAAGATTTTAGCTGAAACAAATAATGTGCTTGTTAAATAGATCATGTTTGTTTGTCACTTGCGTTCTTTCCTCCAAGAGTACTTTCAAACAAAGATGCAACAAATCACGTTTTTGTGTAGCCGAATAGTCACTAGATGAATTACTATAATCAGTTTAATGGATCCGTTTATGGCTATGACTAAAATACTGAGCAGTGAACATTTTCCAGCCAATATTGCAACATTAGTTTCGATGTAAGCATGGGGTTTATGTTGCAGAGCAAGTAAAGGCATGCAACATAAAAAAGGATGGTGCAATCTAAACAGAAAAAACCTTGTGTATTTTTAAAGTCGGCATGACATCAAAATGCACAGTGTGAACAATTAATCCACACAAGTTAATCCACTGAAAAAAAACTGTTTGTTTTGGTAATCTTTAATCAAAATCTGATCATTTTATTCTGCTATGGTATTGTAGTCTTTCTTTTATGGTGTCAGTTTGATGGATTGATGGACTAACTAACTAATCCATCCAGCTAATTACCTTGCTAACTAACCGTTAGTTTGCTGAAAGCGAAAGATGAAAGGAGCAGCAAAAAAGAAAGCGCTGCCTCTACTCAACATTCTGTTTCAGTTGAAAATACATCATCATAGAGAAATACAATTCTGCAGCAACTTCCGGTTCACGCAGTCATAAGACTTGTTTCACACCGCAAGTGCGAGCAGAGCGCGGGCGGCGTGTGTTTGTTTTTGGCATCCATGTTAACAGATTAGAGCTTTCATACTGCACGCAAAAGCAGCGTGTCAGCACGAGGCGTGATCGTCGAGGCCGCTATTTTTGCCACTGCTTACACTCAATTAAAGTGACAGTGCATTGGTAATGACCAAAAATACATTGAATGACAGTAAAAAGTAGCAATTTTACACAATACATCCATCGATAATATCCACAGATTTTTATAGATTCAATAAAATGAACTTAAACCATTAAAAACGGCAACAAATATATATTTGGGCCCGAACTACAAAACCAAATTGAAAAAAAATTTAGCATCAGTTTTGCTTTGAACTTATGAATTGTGTTTGTGTATTTATGAATCATGTTTTGAATTTACAAATTGGATGTGTATAATTACCTGGCTAACTAACTGTTAGTTTGCTGTAAGTGAAAGATGAAAGGACGAGCAAAAAACAAAACAAAAAGAAAGCACTGCCTCTACTCAACATTCAGTTTCAGTTGAAAATACAACATCATAGAGAAATACAATTCTGCAGCAACTTCCGGTTCACGCAGTCATAAGGCTGCGTGTCCACTAGGGTTGTCGCGATACTGGAATTTGATACCAATCGTTTCTGAAATTTTTAAAAGCGCGTTTTTAAACAGCGCTGATTTGCCTTAGTGTTTGCGTGCTCGACAGAAATGACTGTGATTGGCTGTAAAGGTCATCAGTTTACTGAGTGTAGCCACAGATACAGGGACACTGGAGCGTTTTAAAGTCACGATTCATCACCGGATCACTCATATGTCAGCTTATAGACAAACCCTGTATCTGTGTTTAGACAGAACAATTCATCCATGCAACACCTATTTCACACCGCAAGTGCAAGCAGAGCACGAGCAGCGTGTGTTTTTTTTGGCATCCATGTTAACAGATTAGAGCTTTCATACTGCACGCAAAAGCAGCGTGTCAGCACGAGGCGTGATCGCCGAGGCCGCTATTTTTGCCGCACTGCTCACGCTCAATTAAAGTGACAGTGCATTGGTAATGACCAAAAACACATTGAATGAAAGTAAAAAGTAGCAATTTTACACAATACATGCATCGATAATATCCACTGATTTTTATATATTCAATAAAATGAACTTAAACCATTAAAAACGGCAACAAATATATATTTGGGCCCGAACTACAAAACCAAATTGAAAAAAAATTTAGCATTAGTTTTGCTTTGAACTTAAGAATTGTGTTTGTGTATTTATGAATCGTGTTTTGAATTTACGAACTGGATCTGTGCATTTATGAATCGTGTTTTGAACTTATGAATTGTATTTGTGTATTTATGAATTCTGTTTTGAATGTATGAATTGAATTTGTGTATTTATGAGTCCTGTTTTGAACATATGAATTGGATTTGTGTATTTATGAATCCTGTTTTGAATTAACAAATTGGATTTGTGTATTTATGAATCCTGTTTTGAACATATGAATTGGATTTGTGTATTTATGAATCCTGTTTTGAACATATGAATTGGATTTGTGTATTTATGAATCCTGTTTTGAACTTATGAATTGGAATTGTGTATTTATGAATCATGTTTTGAATTTATGAATTGAATTAGTGTATTTATGAATCCTGTTATGAACATATGAATTGGATTTGTGTATATATGAATCCTGTTATGAACATATGAAATGGATTTGTGTATATATGAATCCTGTTATGAACATATGAATTGGATTTGTGTATATATGAATCCTGTTATGAACATATGAAATGGATTTGTGTATATATGAATCCTGTTATGAACATATGAATTGGATTTGTGTATATATGAATCCTGTTTTGAATTAACAAATTGGATTTGTGTATATATGAATCCTGTTTTGAATTAACAAATTGGATTTGTGTATTTATAAATCCTGTTTTGAATTAAGAAATTGGATGTGTGTATTTATGAATCCTGTTTTGAACATATGAATTGGATTTGTGTATTTATGAATCCTGTTTTGAACATATGAATTGGATTTGTGTATTTATGAATCATGTTTTGAATTTATGAATTGAATTAGTGTATTTATGAATCCTGTTATGAACATATGAATTGGATTTGTGTATATATGAATCCTGTTTTGAACTTATGAATTGGATTTGTGTATTTATGAATCCTGTTTTGAATTAAGGAATTGGATTTGGGTATTTATGAATTCTGTTTTGAATTAACAAAATGGATTAGTGTATTTATGAATCCTGTTTTGAACTTATGAATTGGATTTGTGTATTTATGAATCCTGTTTTGAACATATGAATTGGATTTGTGTATTTATGAATTGTGTTTTGAATTAAGGAATTGGATTTGTGTATTTATGAATCTTGTTTTTAATGAACAAATTCAATTTGTGTATTTGCAAATTTGTGTTTGAACTTAGAAACTGGATTTTGTAAATGTAAATTGTGTTGTGGATGCATGAATTTTATTTTGTAAATGTATTATTTTTGAGACTAAGCTGGCTCCATAAAACACTCACTAACAGTTAACATATAACATAACTAGAACTTCTTGTGTGTATTTGCTCTTCTTGTTGAATCGCCAAATGCCTCCTTAATTATAAGTCGCTTTGGAAAAAAGCATCTGCTAAATAAGCATCTGTAAATATAAATATGTAGCATAGATTAATACATGATCTGGGATATATTTTGAGCAGAATCTTTAAAACAGACATATTATTGGAACACTGATATACTATATGTAAAATATACTATATCTACAGCATGAAAAAGACTCCATTAATAACATGTAAATACACTGACTTTGCACACATTGGACCGAGCATCGCTAGATGCCTGACAAATCTGGTCAGATCGCAAGTGCTATATGCTCAATATATATTTTTGGAATTCTGAATTAAAGAAAGATTATGAGGTTATGAATGAGTCAGAGTCTGTTATCTGCCAGAAGCAGAGTGCTTGGGCTAGTCAAGAATGCAAAACATGACGACTACATAAATTTTTTAAAGCTCTTCTTGTAAATGTATCATTTCATAACTTTAAATCAAGCTTTGAATCATAAATCTCATTTATACCAAATCAAAAAGTCCCTCCACCCACATATTTTGGATTCAAAAGTGTCAATTCTGCAATACGAAGGCCTTGCATAAGACTCTGCATTTAGAATGCCGAGAATAAATAAATAATTTATAGCAAAAATGGCTGTGTTGTTTCTTTAATCAAATTGATTAAAATCAATAGTTTTATTATTACATTTATTATTACATTAACATTATTACATTAACATTAACATGTTATTTCAATAGGACGCCACGGTGACGCAGTGGGTAGTCCTGTCGTCTCACAGCAAGAAGGTCACTGGTTCGAGTCCCAGTTGGGTCAGTTGGCATTTCTGAGTTTGCATGTTCTCCCCATGTTGGTGTGGGTTTCCTCCGGACGTAGTAATTGTGTGTGGGTGTTTTCCAGTACTGGGTTGCTGCTGGAAGAGCATCCAC
>NC_079441.1:10549461-10556961 GCF_903798145.1 Danio aesculapii
GGCTGAAGTTTAAGTTAGACGCAATGAAAAGTACACGTTTTCGAACCCACCTGAAGTTACAAACAATGGCGCAGATGAGAGCGATCATGTGGTGAATGTTGATCTTGTGTTGAGCCCAATGAGCCTTACATCCAAAAAGAAAGCAAGGGTGTTTCTTTGGTGACATCGCTTTGACTCACACGCTAAAAATGGTGGACGTGAAACAACAAATTGAGGATATGGTGATGCTCGGCTGTCAATCAATATTGGTGGGCGGGGGGACCGCACTCCTACGTCAAGTTGTGATCGATCTCAAATCTGCTCCAATTGGTCGCCCATTTTTATGTTAAGTTGAAAAAAAACGGACAGGGTGTGTTTATATCACCCCAATATGACGGTATATACACTATATCTACACATATATCAGTCCAAACAGCTTGAAAAGTAGATTTTTCACCATAGGTGCTCTTTAATATGCAATATGGTTTAATATGTTCCATTTTCAAAACCAATATGGTAGAGACTAACTGTAAAAACAGGCCAAAACCACACAGTTCATTAATAAGAATATGACTAATAATATATAGAGTATAATATATAGAGTTGAAGTACAAAAAAATTACAGGAGTGCTAATAATCTTGCCTTCAATTGTATATATTTAAACTTTTGAAACAGCACACAATGTTTTTGCATAGACACATGAAAAGATCTGATCTGAAATCGCCATTAGGCACTCAGATAAGAGCATGTAGGAAACCAGAAAAGAAGAAGAGAGAGCTTGTGCAAAAAAAAAAAAAAATGAAAGCACTGGCTACAGACATACTGTTGATGAGAGAGGAAAATGATAAGGTGTCTGAGGCTTTCTCCTCGCGTAATTACAAGATGGTTGAAATGAGAAAGAGCAGACACGCTGATCCTGTTCTCCGTATCTCTGGTGGATTATTCCCTGTGAGACTGTAGAGGTGCTACACAGACTCGTAGAGATAGACACAGAGACAGACAGGATGAAAGACAGACAAGCAGACTGATGGAGAGAGAAACAAAGCCCAGAGATAAGAATAAAAAATAACTCCCAGGGCTTCAGAGCTGTCTGCCTATAAACTAAACCACTGAAGTATCTTATTTGGATGCTCTACATTTTGCAGTAAAATAGCAACTTCTTTTTATGGTAAAATGCCCTTTACCGCATTTAAATTTTACAGTATGACAACAGTTAATGTACTTTTACTGCAATTTATTTACATTTTACACTAGCAGAACAAAACCTTTATTTTTAGTATTTATTTACTATTTAACCCTTTCACACATGCAATCACACCGGTGTGATCAGCCTTGGCTGGTCCCTGAAGCGTACAATCACACCGGTGTGATCAGCCTTGGCTGGTCCCTGTAGCGTACGATCAATACAGCATGATTAGAATGTTCACAGCGCACGTCATCAACTGCTAAAATTTTAATCTGATGGCGCGCGGTGAAGCACAGCAAGAGGTGTGCAGAGCTTGCCATTAATCACAATTTATCAGTGCTTTTAAACAAATAACATTCATTTTAGGTTTCAGACATTCATAACTACAAGCAAAACATACCATTTAAAGTTCGTAAAATACACACGGATGTCTGTGGAGACAGCAATAATAGTTATTTTTCAATATAACTAGACAATGTGCTTTACACACTGTTATGTTGCTAGAATATGTTCTCTATTCCTCTCCCAGATAAACAACCGCTTACCTTCATGAAATTCGGAAGAAAATTATGAATATACATGGCGTAAATTCAGCAGCTCAGATCTCTCCTGCAGTTGGGAAACAGCGGCTATCGGAAGTTAACAAGAGGAATTTATATTATTTATTTAAATTACGCATTGTGTATTTTATTAGCGTCTACCCTTACCGCAACCCTCACGGTAATGTCAAAATATCATTTGTTGTACATTTGTTATATATTTAAATATATTTATTTAAGGGCATATATATATATATATATATATATATATATATATATATATATATATATATATATATATATATATATATATATATATATACGTATATATGTATATATATATGTATATATATATATATATATATATATGTATATATATATATATATATATATATATATATATATATATATATATATATATATTTATATATATGTATAAATATATATATATATATATATATATATATATATATATGTATATATACATATATATGCATATATATATATATATATATATATATATATATGTATATATACATATATATGTATATATACATATATATGTATATATATATATTATATATATATATATATATATATATATATATATATATATATATATATATGTATATATACATATATGTGTATATATATATATATATATATATATATATATATATACATATATATATATATATATATATATATATATATATACATATATGTATATATATATATATATATATATATATATATATATATATATATATATATATATATATATATATATATATATATATATATATATATATATATATATATATATAAGGACATTTGTTTTGACATTGACAGGATCAAATGTATATTTCCTTTTCAACATTAAGGTATTTTCTATTAAATCTAATTGTATATTTCTAGCCATAGGTTGCTTATTAAGCCCTACCTAGCCTGAACTTGCCACGAGTGAGATGGTGAAAATGAAAGCACATCAGCACTAAGGAAAAATCAGATGCTCAAGACAAAATAATGACATATTTTAAAAAATAACAAATATACGACAGAGGTTTGGGATACATTAATTACAGTGAAGCTTTAATTAAAATACTATTTTTTCACGGAGCGAAACAAATAATCCACCTCCACAGTTGAGTAGTGGACGAACAGAGACAAACAAAAATATAATTAGTATATTTTCCATTTATTGTAAAAAAATATATAGTTTTCAAATGAATTTCATTTGGTATAATTTTTATCTTAATTTTTATGTATTTTTTGTTGGTCAGTTAAACAAGAATAATGAATAACATCTGAGGTGAAGTGCTTCAAAACCAGTCCACTATATGCTTCAGCGCCGAAGCACAAACTGGTTTGTTAAATAAAATAAAATCTAGCCTAAATAAAATTAAAGTGAAAAATTCACAGTATAAGAGAAACGTATTGTCACGATCACCAGCAATCCAGCCTGTGCAGATGGTAAACGCACAGTTCACTCAAGAACTACAAATCCGCCAGTATATGGACTACAAAATCCAGTCATGCACCACACACACACAAACACTGGTTCCTGATCCCGTTTGATTACACTCACACAGCTGTACTGCTCAAAGACTAATTAGTTGGACTATTTATACAGCACACTAACACACAGACATTGCTGAATCTTGTTGAACAGTTTTGTAAACATTACGTTTTCCTTGCTTTGTCTTGCCATGTTTTTGACCCTCGCCTTGTTTGTCTGCTGAGAACTCAGAAACTCGTTGTTAGAATGGAGATGTCTGCATATTTGTGTCAGTCTGTCAAATAAAATAGCTTAAAACACTTTAATATTTTTAGATAGTAGTTTGCATAACCAATGATCGATCTTTTCCACCCGAGACCCACTTAAGTTTACGTTTCGTTTATGACTCCCCATGACAAACTACGTCAAGAAAATTGTGCCAAAATCATGACAAAATCATGTAATCCAACCAGGGCTTTAGACTTTTTTAAGCAAACATAAAAAAACAACAACTATATTCTCAGTTTTTGAGTAGAAAAGGTAATGGGTTTTTTTTTCTTGCCTTTCTATTGTTCATTAATTATAATCTCCATAACACAAACAAGTAATAATAGCCTACATTATCATTCCTTCCTCATATTGCTACAGCGGTACGTTCTTTAGCTCAGGGCTTTGAACCAAACAGCACATACAAAGCATAGTTTTGGTTTGGCGAAGGGCGTCTCGTGTTTTCATTAAGGTGAGAGCAAAACCACAAAATAGGACTCTTCATTGAAAGACTTGGCACATGAATCCAATACAATGTCAGCACCTAGGAGAACAAACACCATCAACAGCACCTAAAATTAGCCCGCCTCTAATATTAATTGACTGATTGATATGAAAATGGGCCTACAGTTGCAGTCCATAATACAGCAAACCATAACACACCTCATATGAGAGTCTGCCTCTCGCTAGACCTATAAAACACATTTAAGAGTACACACACAGTCAAATTCAGTTGGAAAATACACAAACTTCACTGTAGTGCAAATAGTAGAGTATGGTCAAAACACCAAGAATATGTCCTTGATGTGTATGTGATAAATGAACTGAGAAAAATGTATTATATGCTATGAAGATTGTATAAAAAGTCATGTTTTTCACTGAGATGCAATACAAGAAACTTGTTTTTACCTAAGTGAAGTTTTTTAGCAAAATAAGTAACTTTAAAAAAATAAAATATATATATATATATATATATATATATATATATATATATATATATATATATATATATATATATATATATATATATATATATATATATATATATATATATATATATATATATATATATATTTATTAAAAAGAATTAAAATCAAATTAAATAAAATAAAATTAAAATAAATTAATAAATAAAATAATCAAGTAAAATAAAAATATAATCAAATAAATTATAAATTATATAACATTTTATCAAATTAAAACATTTTAATTATTAAAATTAAATAAAAAATATTTAAAAAATAAAAAAATATATAATATAATTAAATTAATGAAATAATAAAATACAATTACATTAAATTAAATTATATGTAAAAGAAATGAAACAAACTAAAATTAAAAATTAATTAATTATTAAAATTTAAAAAATAATAAAATAAATAAATAATAAATAAATAAATAAAATCTAGTAAAATTTAATTAAATTAAATATTAAAATACAAAAAAATTTAACTAAAATAAATAAAATATAAAACAAAATAAAATAAATTAATTAAATAAACAATACATAATTAAAAAAAATAAATACAATTAAATTAAATGTAAAAATAAAACAAATAAAAAATTTTAAATAAATAAATGAATACATAATATACAAATGAATAAAACATTTTTATACAATTAAATCAAATGTAAAAAAAAAAACTAAATAAAATACATTTATTAATTAAATAAGGTTCATTAAATTAAAAATACAATACAATTTATTTAATGTAAAAACATAAACAAAATAAATAAATAAATAAATTATTTTTTTGTAATTTCCCTTAACTATAATGTCAAGTTTTCTAGAGCAAGCTTACTGGTCTTTTTTTTTTTTAATCCACTGGCTACTGGATGTCCCTTTGAGTTTCTTTCCATTTTAAAACAATAACACACTAAATAACACACTAAAACTATTAGTTTGCACTTCTGTTTACCTCCAAATTCACATGGTATAAATATGGAATAAGCATAATTTAATAACCTTAAAGAATCGTTTTGCACTATAAAGAACATTCTGTGGACTGGGAATGTTCCACAAAAAAAAAGTTCTTCATGCAACCATTGATGCCAATAAAGAACCTTTATTTTTGAGAGTGAACTGGATAACAGCATCTGCCAAATGCATATGCGTAAATAATACAAATATGTTCACATTTTCCAATGAAAACAAGAGTGTAAAACTCAGCGGTGCAACGTTAGTATGTTCTGGGTGCTGTCCAGATCATTTCTATGCGGTTATGAAGGTGTTCTGAGAAGTTGTTAGCATGATGGTATGCGGTTGCCAGGGTGTTCTGGGTGGTTTCTAAGTGGTTAAGTAAAAAAAATAAAAATCCCACCCATAAGCCTCTGTGATATTCCTGTGTGATTTTTTCCACCAGCTTTTGCATCTACCAGGCAAAAAATTGCAAGTGTGTTCGCTATGACATGTAATAGCACACCTCAACATGGTATGTGATTTGAATAATCATTCAATATGCTGGAAACAATGCTGGAAAGGTTTAAGGCTTGTTATCGTTTCTGATTATTTTTAACACCAGAAGCCTCTGCATATTTTAGAGCTGCTGGTGGCAGTTCATTTCTACAGCCTGCCTTAGGAAATCATTTTTTTCCCTTGTTGTTTGTTATTTGAAGAGATAGTTCATACAAAAATGATATTTTCCTGTTAATTTACTCACCCACAGGTCATCCAAGATGTAGGTGATGTTTTTTCTTACGCCAGTGTTTGGAAAACGGACCCTTGGACGATTCTTAGTGCTTGTTATTTACTCTGAATTAGGATGTTTTGCAGGTTTCTTGGTTGTTTTTGGTACTTTTTTATTGATAATAAAGTGGATGTTTATACTCTGGCCATTGCGGTTTAGTTCTTTAAACTTCTTTGAACAGGTTTTATGTTTGTCCCTAAAGAAGGTAGTAAGATAAATCGGGGGCTCGTCCGGGATTTGAACCTAAGACCTCTCGCACCCCATGTGAGAATCATACCCCTAGGGATCGTAACAAGCGTAACAGTTTAAATCACAGTAATAGCGATGTTTAGCATGTCTTAACACAGGCTTTCCCAAACTGGGGCAGGTTTTGTTAATGCTTTAACACCTTACTAGTTTCCACGGTTATTCTCAAGTTTTATTATATATTATTGACTACATTAGAGTCATTTAATGAGCACATTTGCATATAAACCTATACTACGACAAAAAAGTGCTTGCTAAAAGACAGATTGCACAAAACTTGGCTTCATGATACATTATACACACACACACACACACACACACTCACCGGCCACTTTATTAGGTACACCTTACTAGTACCGGGTTGGACCTGCTTTTGCTTGCAGAACTGCCTTAATCCTTTGTGGCAGAGATTCAACAAGGTACTGGAAATATTCCTCAAAGATTTTGGTCCATATTGACATGATAGCATCACGCAGTTGCTGCAGATTTGTCGGCTGCACATCCATGATGCGAATCTCCCTTTCCACCACATCCAAAAGGTGCTCTATTGGATTGATTTCTGGTGTCTGTGGAGGCCCTTTGAGTACAGTGAACTCATTATCATGTTCAAGAAACCAGTCTGAGATGTTTCATGCTTTATGACATGACGTGTTATCCTGCTGGAAGTAGCCATCAGAAGATGGGTACACTGTGGTCATAAAAGGATGGACATGGTCAACAACAATACTCAGGTAGGCTGTGGCATTGGCACATTGCTCAATTGGTACAAATGGGCCAAAAGTGTGCCAAGAAAATATCCCCAACACCATTACACCACCACCAGCAGCCTGAACTGTTGACACAAGGCAGGATGGATCCATGCTTTCATGCTGTTGACGCCATATTCTGACCCTACCATCCGAATGTCACAGCAGAAATCGAGACTCATCAGACCAGGCAACGTTTTTCCAATCTTCTATTGTCCAATTTTAGTGAGCCTGTGCGAATTGTAGCCTCAGTTTCCTGTTCTTAGCTGACAGGAGTAACACCCGCTGTGGTCTTCTGCTGCTGTAGTCCATCTGCCTCAAGGCTGGATGTGTTGTGCATTCAGAGATGTT
>NC_079441.1:10561961-10581570 GCF_903798145.1 Danio aesculapii
GAATGCCAACAGATTTTGTTCCTTTTCACACTAATGACATTTACAGAAACAAATTATCAATGAATAAAGGATTATTTTAGTGCAGTTCTTTGCACAACACCAAATAAACACCACAAAACAACTTAACGGTAGGGTTGGGTACCGAAACCCGGTGCCATTATAGCACCGGTACCTTTGTAACCAGTGTGCACTTGATCGGCATATGAATTTCGGTGCCTAATTTCAGTGCCACTGGTGCTGCGACAAGGACGTAAGAAGCATTAAGGGGTGCATCAAAGGCACACATAAGTACGCGTTGTCACACCATCTCTAAATATTTAATCCTAAACAACAGGCATTTGTTCTTGTTGCTTAGGGAACGGACGAATGGATGCACGCAGTACAGCACATTCGGTGAGCAAGAGAAACTCTCTTCAGATCAGCACGCATGATTGCGTTCATCAAATTTGCTTAAACTAGGTGTTCTAAAGCGTATTTTACAAGCAAGGATTCTGACACAGCAATGTGAAGCAGATGTTTTACAAAACTTGCGTGTAAGAGAGAAACATGTCAAACTTAATGACACATTTGAGGGCTCAAAGGCAGAGGAATGCACTGTCTCTGACATCAGCTGGCACTTTCAATATACGTACATGGACACCAATGCTCCGATTTTAATATGATTAAGACAAATCTCTGATTTAGAGTCTAGACTACCAAGTAAACAGTGATTTTTGATAACCTTAAAAGGACCACAGACACCTGCGTTGTGAAGATGCGGTATCAAATTCCATTAAAAGAGCGCTCTTCCACCAGTCACCATGTCAACAAGCTTGGCCCCCCTAAATTTGGATGCGTATTTTTGTGTCAAAACGCCACGGAGAAGCGAGATCAGCCATCGGTGGCAGACTGCGGACATATGACTGAGGCCTCTCTCTGCACACTCTAGGCGTCATGAGCACTCGCTCTCTCGGGCACTTGCTCTCTCTGTCAGTGATGGTGCTGCACGCATTAGCTTAGTTCCCTGCATTCGTCAGAGGTTTGTTACCAACTTGACACAGGTAATAGCGATTTTAACACTTTTAATATAGGAAGTGCTCGGCTATGCAGAGACCATTATTAATCAGAAATCTAGTTCACATAGTTTTACGTTAGTCTTGAATTTACAAACAGTCGGCAAGTACCAAAGAACAAATGTAACACGATGATCAAAAGTAGTTTTCAGTCACGCTCATGTGAGTCATTTTTAACTCGTTTAGTTTCGCCTTCAATCATTTTTTATTTACGCCTTCAACACATGATTTATTTACAACACATTTTAAACCATAATAGTTTAACTCATTTCTAATATCTACTTTTTTATCTTCCCCATTCTGACAGTCAGTGCAGAACATTTTACTAGTTATTTTGCAAGACAATTGTATTCAGACAAAGTCCCTTTAAGTGTTTTATAGTCTTTTATTCAGATTAAAGTGTAATTTAAAGACTTATTCAGTTAACTACGAAAGATGAAATAAGTCAAATTATTTTGTAGCTGATTTGTTGTGTATATTAAAAATATACAGTAAATATTTCTTAAGGAGGCTAATAATACTGACCTTAATTTTTTAAAGAAAAAAAACGCTTTTATTCAAGAAATAAACAATAAGAACTACGACTTATTATGACTCCAGAATAATTATTATTTAGGAAACACTGTGAAAATGTTCAGAAACGTTATTTTAAATGAATGGGAGGGCAAAATAAATTGACTTCAACTGTAGGCCTGTCTGTTAAAGTTTACAGGTGCAACAATGTGCCTTGATGTACTTGAATGTTAGAAATGTGATCTCCTACACCAGTACTTACTTGTCAATTAAATGAACAAGAAAGATTATTTTGAGTTTAAGTTATTTAATTATCTTGTTTATGAAAACTGCAGAGTGATGCATGAAAAAAAAAATGACTTCGAATCTTTTTTTTAAGTATTTTGTGATTTTTGGTAAAATGTGCCCCCCAAAAGTACAAGTGGCCCCTGAACTGAAAAGGAGTTCAGTATTTTGATGACAGCCTTTCCACAGGTTAGTAGTAAGCTAATGTAATTTCATAATGCAAATCTTAAATTCATGCTAACCAACAAATGATCAAAGGAATAATATTAATGTAATTCAAACATATTAAATATGAATTGATGTTTACTTTAAACTTAAATTAAATTGTTCTATTAAAATTTTAAGATTTTGTCAAATAAAAGATTTTTCTAGAATCATCCACCATAAATTTGTGGCTAAAAAGTATCGGTTCAGGCACCGTTTTGGCACCAGTACCGTTTTAAAAGTATCGATTTAGCACCGGTATCAAAATAAACCCAAACCATACCCAACCCTACTAAACGGTGTCTATATGATTCAAGTTTAGGTATCAAATAAATCAATGATTCGCTCGGTGATAAGTATGCACAGGCAGGACGTCTATCTGAAATGTACAAAAAAACGCACCCTAGGTAAAGTATTTCAAATACGTAAAAATGTAGACAGTGCCCTCTAGTGGATTTGTCATCTGAAACGTGCAACAAAACGTCCCAGAAGAAATGTATTTTAGGTTTCACAGAAATGAACGCTGAGGCACGTATTTCCAATGAGCCTGGGCTGCCAACTCTGACAAGCAATTAAACTTATATAATGTGCAGAAATGGTAGGAAACTGTGATAAAACCGCTAGCTGATTAGTTCCGGTGAATAAAATTGCATGCTTTCCATCACCATTAGCCTTCACTGAAAGCAGCTTATTAAACTCATCTCTGAGATTCCTCGCTTGGCTCAAAAGCACCCAATGGAAAACATCTTGCAGGTTCAATATTTACATTGGCAAACGCATACGAGCTTCATCTGTGCTCCAATACAGAGCTCATTCACGTACATTTAGATTTCAGTTCAGCGTTGCAGCGAAGGTACACAAAAAAAATCACGGCTTGGACTTGGATCCAAACAATGGAATACATCAGCATGTTCAAGTGTTTGACACATTAAAAGTAGGGGTTTAACCTCAGCCGTGTATAATTCATTCCCTAAAGCACTGGCTCTCAAATTGGTCAGTTATGACTCAAATATGGGTCACAGGTCTGTTTCTGATCCAGCATTGAGTGTGGAAAGGAAACAGTACAGAATCCAAACAACAACATTAAATTAACTCCATAGCAAATATTGCCAAATAACACTTCATAAGACAGGTGAGGTGCTTCCGTTTACATCTTTGCATCTGTATTTTGAGTAGAGCTTCATGCATGGATTACCACTGTAGGATTTTAAAGACATTTGTTTGGATAACACATTTGGTCCTGTATGTTTCCTGAAGCAAAACCAGATGAGAGCCACTGCTACAGTATTTACTGCTGAAGGCTTGCTAAGCAGCTGGGAATAGTGGGATTGACAGCAGAACAACTGGAATAAGAAACGCTCGACTTAATGCAACTGAGGAAAGAGAAATTGTGTGCATATTCGACAGTTGTGCTTTAAAATACTTTGGGCCTATTACTACCAATTGAGCATCGTGTCAACGCCACAGCCTACCTGAGCATTGTTGCTGATCATGTCCATCCCTTTATGACAACAGTGTACCCATCTTCTGATGGCTACTTCCAGCAGGATAACGCGCCATGTCATAAAGCGCAAATCATCTCAGACTGATTTCTTGAACATGAATAATGAGTTCACTGTACTCAAATGGCCTCCATAGTCACCAGAACTCAATCCAGTAGAGCACCTTTGGGATGTTTGGGAACGGGAGATTTGCATCATGGATGTGCAGCCGAAAAATCAACGCAGCAACTGCGTGATGCTATCATGTCAATATAGAGCAAAATCTCTGAATAATATTTCCAGTACCTTGTTGAATCTATGCTGTGAAGGATTAAGGCAGCTCTGAAGGCAAAAAGGGGTCCAACCTGGTACTAGTATGGTGTACCTAATAAACTGGCCGGTGAGTAATTGTCAAACATTATATATTTTTTTTTTATCAGGAAGAACTAACACATTAAAAAGTGTAAACTATAAGGAGTCAAAAATCCACTAAAATTTCTTCCATCACACAAATGTAAACCTGCTGCAAAACTAAAAGTTCCTGATGTGTGTTTTGATCTGTAATGGGCAACAATGAATGTTTACAACATTCTGTCTTTTATTGTCACATCTGGTCACATCATGTCCTGCTTTTGAATTATTTAGATTTGTTTTTGCTTGTGTTGTGTTCATATTTGAGTAGTAACATAAATTAGGGGCTCGTCTGGGATATGAACCCAGGACCTCTCGCACCCCAAGTGAAAATCATACCTCTAGGGATCGTACCAAGCGTAACAGTTTAAATCACAGTAATAGCGATGTTTACCATGTCTTAACACAGGCTTTCCCAAATTGGGGCAGGTTTTGTTAGTGCTTTGTTAGTGTTCATTTTTGAGTCAAACTGCACCAAGCGACGGTTTGTTTGGATTAGTATGGTCTATGGCTATTCAATTAAAACAAACCCTGGAGCAGCTACTCTGCTAGTGTTGTTCATTTGAATATGCATGAACACTCATCCACGGCCATCAACTGAAAAAAAGAGTCTCAGGCTGCTTATTTGGATTATGGATGACAGTGTTAACACTTATTGAATTTAACGGCGCAGAACATAGCAGTTGCACTGGCTAGGGTTTGTTTTAAATTAACCAAATCTGCCAAGCTTTAACACAAAACTGGACAATACTAATAACCACCACTCTCATTCTTTGGGCCAGTTCTTCCTTACAGTGCATTCGGAAAGTATTGGTAGCGCTTCACTTTTTACCCCTTATTTTAATGTTACAGCCTTATTCCAAAATAGATTAAATTCATTTATTTCCTCAAAATTCTACACACAATACTCCATAATGACATTTTTTGAAATTGTTGCAAATTTATTAAAAATAAAACACCTGAAAAATCACATGTACAGAAGTAATCACAGCCTTTGCCATGAAGCTCTAAATTAAGCTCAGGTACATTCTGTTTCTACTGATCATTCTTGAGATGTTTCAGCAGCCTAATTGGAGTTCACCTATGGTGAATTCAGCTGATTGGACATGATTTTAAAAGGTATACACCTGTCTATATAAGGTCCCAGGGTTGACAGTGCATGCCAAAGCACAAACCAAGCATGAAGACAAAGGAATTGTCTGTAGACCGCCAAGACAGGATTGTCTGGAGGCACAAGGCTGGGGAATGTTTCAGAAAGATTTCTGCTGCTCTGAAAGTTCCAATAAGCACTGTGGCCTCCATCATCCGCAAGTGGAAGATGTTTGGAACCACCAGGACTCTTCCTAGAGCTGGCCGGCCATCTAAGCTGAGTTTTCGGGGGAGAAGGGCCTTAGTCAGGAAGGTCATCAATAACCCGATGGTCACTCTGTCTGAGCTCTAGCGTTCTTCTGTGGAGAGCTGAGAACCGTATAGAAGGAAACCATCTGTGCAGCAATCCACCAATCAGGCCTGTATGGTAGCGTGGCCAGACGAAAGCCACTCCCTGCCTGGAAATTCCCAAAAGGCATCTGAAGGACTCTCAGACCATAAGAAACAAAATTCTCTGGTCTGATGAGACAAAAATGTAACTCTTTGGAGTGAACGTTACGTTTGGAGAAAACTAGGCACCACTCATCACCAGGCTAATACCATCCCTACAGTGAAGCATGGTGGTGGCAGCATCATACTGTAGGGATGTTTTTCCAGCAGCAGGAACTGGAAGACTAGTCAGGACAGAGGGAAAGATGAATGCAGCAATGTACAGAGACATCCTGAATGTAAACCTGATCTGAAAATGGCTGTACACCATCGCTTCCCATCCAACCTGACAGAGTTTTAGAGATATTTCAAAGAGGAATGGGCAAAAATTCCCAAAGACAGGTGTGCCAAGCTTGTGGCATCATATTCAAAAAGACTTGAGGCTGTAATTGCTACAAAAAGGTGCATCAACAAAGTATTGAGCAAAGGCTGTAAATACTTCTGTACATGTGATTTTTCAGGTTTTTTGTTTTGAATAAATTTGCAATTTGCAATTTCAAGAAATCTTTTTTCACATTGTCATTATGGGGTATTGTGTGTAGAATTTTAAAGAAATAAATGGATTTAATCCATTTTGAAATAAGGCTGTAACATAAACAAATGTGGAAAAAGTGGTATTTTGAGCTAAAACTTCACATACAATCTCGAGGGACATAAGACCCTTACTTTACATCTTGTAAAAAAAAAAAGGGTATAAAAGGTCCCCTTTAAAAACACCAACATAACATAGCATAATTTCACATGACTTTCTTTTAAAAGGAACTAAGTAACACAGTTCTTTTAAGGGATTTACAATTGTAATTTAGTACTTTGACCCAACACTGATTATTTCATATGAGACACTTTGGGGATTTAGAAAAGTGCATTGCAAGCTTTCAAAAACAATGTGTAATTTAATCAGTGGTTCTAGCATAGACAAATTGGCCTGAGTTTAGTTGAAAGCGAGCATGTTCTGACATGTCGAACATTCGTGTTTTCCATCACTTCCTGTGCTAGTTTTATTTCAGCGACAGTCAAAACACAACATAATGCTAGACTTTTCAGACGGTTAGTCAGAGCACAATTCAACAAAGCAAGACTACTAAATTGCACAAACAGCTGGTGCTTCACTGACTGTTTATAGAAATTCCTAAAATATAAGTATTACATCAGTCGGCGATCCATTTATACTTGAAAGTAGCGGCACGGGTTAAGTAAGAGGGACAGAACCAGATGTTATATTGTGCTGAATAGACAAAGTGACCTGTGCACTGTGTCAATATCAATTTCATCTCATGAACTTGTCGTTTAAAGACCGATCGTCCTGCTGGAAGAGGAAAAGTGTGCAATAAAATGTAAGTAAAAAAGCATCATACAGTTGAAGTCAGAATGATTAGCCCTCCTGTGATTTTTAATTTCTTTTTCAAATATTTCCCAGATAATGTTTAACAGAGCAAGTAATTTTTCACAGTATTTGCGATAATAATTATTCTTCTGGAGAAAGTCTTATTCGTTTTATTTCAGCTAGAATAAAAGCAGTTTTTTACTTTTTATTTTTTAATAATTTTAAGGTAACTATTATTAGCCAACCCAGGCTCATTATTAATATGGACCCCTATATAAATTTCTGGAAATCGTGAAATATGTCCCAAAAGGTGCGTTTTATTTTGCAGTTTTTGTTTTCGGAAATCCACCAGAGGCCACTGTGTGCTTTTTCTCAATTTCTTTATCTCAATTTTCTCTCGTGAGTGCCATTAGCACCAGCTGTACTTGCGTACATCCACCAGAGGCCACTGTCCACTGACTGACTGACCGACTGAAAGATCCCCTACACCCTTCCCTTAACCCAACCGATATCGTTTTTCAAAAGCACAGATTAACCCACCCACCGCCTTCCTAAATCCAACAAATAGTGTTTTCAAAAGCACTGATAAACCAACAACCGCATCCCTAAACCCAACCGATAGTGTTTTCAAAAGCACTGATTAACCTGCCCACCACCTTCCATAAATGCAATCGCTAGTGTTTTCAAAAGCACCGATTAACCTGGCCACATCCTTCCCTAAACCCCACCAATAGTGTTTTCAAAAGCACAGATTAACCCACCTACCCCCTTCCCTAAACCCAATCGATAGTGTTTCAAAATGCACCGATTAACCCACCTACCCCCTTCCCTAAACCCAACCAATGTTTTCAAAAGCACTGATTGACCCACCCACCGCCTTCCCCAAAGCCAATCCATAGTGTTTTCAAAAGCACCAATTAACCTGCCCACCCCTTCCCTAAACCCAACCAATAGTGTTTTCAAAAGCACCGATTAACCCGCCCACTGCCATCCCTAAATGCAAATGAGTGTTTTCAAAAGCAACAACTGACCCGCCCACCCCCTTCCCTAAACTAAACTGATATTATTTTCAAAAGCACCAATTAACCCGCCCACCCCTTCCCTAAACCCAACCAATAGTGTTTTCAAAAGCACCAATTAACCTGCCCACCCCTTCCCTAAACCCAACCAATAGTGTTTTCAAAAGCACCAATTAACCCGCCCAACGCCATCCCTAAACCCAACCGATAGTGTTTTCAAAAGCACCAATCAACCCGCCCAACGCCTTCCCTAAACCCAACCGATAGTGTTTTCAAAAGCACCGATTAACCCACCCAGCGCCTTCCCTAAACCCAACCGGTAGTGTTTTTAAAAGCACCAATTAACCCGCCCACCCCCTCCCTAAACCCGACCAATAGTGTTTTCAAAAGCACAGATTAACCCGCCTACCACCTTCCCTAAACATAACCGAAAGTGTTTTTAAATGCAGTCCACAAAAAGAAAAGCCCTCACAGCCACCTGATTTTTACTATATTTTCAGGTCTTACCAAGTTCTTAGCCTGTTACTGTATTTACTTGTTTATTTAATTTTTTGCCTTTTATTTTTGTTTTATCTGCTATCTGGAACCATTCTTCGCCAGACTCGAACCCGGTCATTGCAGTTAACTCCTCACTGCGTCTCAAGTCTGCTGACATACGTGGCGAGCCACTGAGCAAACTGGTAAAAGCTGAAAAGCCGTCCACACAGAGGTAAGCGTTTAACTGATAGCGCTAAAAGAAACAGAAAGCTGTCGGCGGCATCATACCGGCCCGTAGAGTTCGTTTTAAAGACGAAATGCAACCATGCATAGCTTTGGCTACATAATTCGCGCTCTCCAGAAATATATACTGGGCTACGTTTTCACAATTAGCCTGTGTTGTTATTAGCTGTGTTGTTATTATTGTTTTTGTCGATTGTCTTACAGAACAAACCATCATTATACAGGCTTAGTTAACCCTTTAAATGTCACTTTAAGCTGAATACTAGTATCTTGAAAAAATATGTAGTAAAATATAATTTACTGTCATCATGGTTAAGATAAAAGAAATCAGTAATTAGAAATGAATTATTAAAATGATTGTTTAGTAATGTGTTGAAAAAATCTCTCTGTTAAAAATAAATTGGGAAAGCAAATTTACAGGGGGGCTTCAACTGTGTATGCATATGTACACATAAATACAAGCCATATTACCGGCTAACTTTACTATGCTTTTAGCACAGCTCTATTTATCTGTGCAGAAAGTTGCACTCGCTCAATCTAGAGACACAAATTGTAGCGCGTCAGGCTTTAAACGCACCGGCGATCATTAATCGCGCCGATCCAAACATTTGCTCAGCGCTTGGCTCTTCCTCAGCCTGCTGTGAAAGAGTTTAGTGATACTAATTCCCAGGCTGCTAATTAATCCTCGTGTAATTTTGGAAGTGAGAGGGAAAAATGTAAACGAGATGAGATGAATATGAGTCTGCTGTGAATCATTTGGCTAGAAGCGAGGCCTCCATCTAGCCCAAAACTCGCAGCTTGGAAAATTCATTATGAACAATATTTGTCAAAGGTTAGAGGAAGGGGGGAAAAAAGAAAAAGGTCTGCGACAAACTGCAAATGTGCACTTGCTAACACACACACACACACACACACACACACACACACACACACACACACACACACACACACACACACACACACACACACACTAATTAGTATTTAGATTTATGAACTTTACATTTCATAAACTTTATTTAATCATAATCAATTGCTAATAGGTAGACATATATTTTTATTTATTAATAATAATAATAATAAATTTATTAACATTAATATTATTATTATGAAAAGACAGACAGACAGACAGACAGACAGACAGACAGACAGACAGACAGACAGACAGACAGACAGACAGACAGACAGACAGAGAGAGACAGAGAGAGAGAGAGAGAGAGAGAGAGAGAGAGAGAGATAGATAGATAGATAGATAGATAGATAGATAGATAGATAGATAGATAGATAGATAGATAGATAGATAGATAGATAGATAGATAGATAGATAGATAGATAGATAGATAGATAGATAGATGGAGCGGTATATAGATAGATAGATAGATAGATAGATAGATAGATAGATAGATAGATAGATAGATAGATAGATAGATAGATAGATAGATAGATAGATAGATAGATAGATAGATAGATAGATAGATAGATAGATAGATAGATAGATAGATAGACAGATGGAGCGGTATATAGATAGATAGATAGATAGATAGATAGACAGACAGACAGACAGACAGACAGACAGACAGACAGACAGACAGACAGACAGACAGACAGACAGACAGACAGACAGATAGATAGATAGATAGATAGATAGATAGATAGATAGATAGATAGATAGATAGATAGATAGATAATGGTAATGGATGGATGGATGGATGGAATGAGAAAGCAACGGACAGACGAACGGACAAACTGACGTACAGACAGACAGACAGACAGACAGACAGACAGACAGACAGACAGACAGACAGACAGACAGATCAATATATTGCTATTGTTACAAGACAATGAGTTACAACCTTCACTCGTTACATAATGCATTCTTGAATAATTACTCGCCTAAATCTATGGCAATGGCAATGGATCTTTATGTAAACACTCATTTCATGTGCTTCTCAGTTCCTGAATAAGGTGGATCGGGTCGGATAGAGTGCAAATCGCAGCATTTGGCCGATCTCCAAGCCACACAGTGCTGAAAAGCATCTCAATTAAAACAATGAATGGCCAACACACGCTCTCCTTCACGGTGTCAGGCCCTCAGCACTGAGCTAATGACTGGGGTCCGAAGATAATCAGCCGTAATTAGAGCAAGGGAATTTTAATTACACTGTTTTTCCTGACACCCAATGAAGCTTGCGGTAACGTTTGAAAACAATGAACCAAGATTTATAATAGTTAATTACAGTCAAGTCTGTTAACCATCACATGCCTTTTCAGATGTTCCTTGATTGATGCTGGATTATTAAGGACCACTCAGAATAATGTGTTTAATTTAAATGAACATCAAATGCTCCTGAAATATTTATTTATACAGTTGGAGTCAAAATTATTACACCTCTTTAGTTATTAGCCCCCCGATATATTTTTTTCCCCAATTTCTGTTTACTGAAGAGAAGAATCTCTTTTCAACACATTTCTTAGCATAATAGTTTTAATAACTAATAATTTCTAATAACTGATTTATTTTATCTTTGTCATGATAACAGTAAACAATATTTCACTAAATAGTTTTCAAGATACTAGATACAACTTAAAGTGACATTTGAAGGCTTAACTTGAATAATTAGGTAAGTTGTTGTATGTTGATGGTTTGTTTTGTAGACAACTGAAAAAAAGTGCTTAAGGGTGCTAATAACATTGATTCAATTCAATTCAATTCAATTCACCTTTATTTGTATAGCGCTTATACAATGTAGATTGTGTCAAAGCAGCTTCACATAAAAGGTCATAGTAAATAGGAACAGTGTAGTTCAGTTCAGTTCAGTTTCATTGACCCTAAAATGATTTATATTCTCGATTTATTATATTCTCAATGCATTTAGGCATGTAGACAGGTCAAGACAATCTGCTGCAGCTCAAACCGAACATCAGAATGGGGAAGAAAAGTGATTTAAGTGACTTTGAACGTGGCATGGCTGTTAGTGCCAGACGGGCTGGTCTTATTATTTTAGGAAACTGCTGATCTACTGGAAGTTTCACGCACAACCATCTCTAGGGTTTGCAAAGAATGGTCCGAAAAAAAGAAAATATCCAGTGAGCGCAAATGCCTGGTCTATGCCTTGTTGATGCCAGAGGTCAGAGGAGAATGGCCAGACTGGTTCCAGCTAATGGAAAGGCAACAGTAACTCAAATAAGCACTCATTACAACTGAGGTATGCAGAAGAACATCTCTGAACGCACATCACGTCCAACCTTGAGGCGGATGGGCTACAGCAGCAGAAGACCACACCGGGTGCCACTCCTGTCAGCTAAGAACAGGAAACTGAGGCTACAATTCACACAGGCTCACCAAAATTGGACAAAAGATTGAAAAAACGTTGCCTGGTCTGATGAGTCTCAATTTCTGCTACGACATTCGGATGGTAGGGTCAGAATTTGCCATCAACACCATGAAAGCATGGATCCATACTGCCTTGTATCAACGGTTCAGGCTGGTGGTGGTGTATAATGGTGTGGGGGATATTTTCTTGGCACACTTTTGGCCCATTAATACCAATTGAGCATTGTGTCAACGCCACAGCCTACCTGAGTATTGTTGCTGACCATGTCAATCCCTTTATGACCACAGTGTACCCATCTTCTGATGGCTACTTCCAGCAAGATAAGACGCTATGTCATAAAGCACAAATCATCTCAGACTGGTTTCTTGAACATGATAATGAGTTCACTGTACTCAAATGGCCTCCACAGTAACCAGAACACAATCCAATAGAGCACCTTTGGGATGTGGTGAAATGGGAGGTTCACAGCATGGATGTGCAGCCGACAAATCTGCAGCAACATTCAAATCAATAATGCTATCATGTTAATATAGACCAATTTCTCAGAGGAATATTTCCAGTACCTTGTTGAATCTCTGCCACGAACGATTAAGGCAGTTCTAAAGGCAAAAGAGGGTCCAATCCAATACTAGTAAGGTGTACCTAATAAAGTGGCTGGTGAGTGTATATTGAGTAGGGGGTGGGCCCTTCTTTTTACGCATCATTCTCTCATAATAAACAGTAAATGGGGCGTGGCTAATAATACTGTCTTTAAAGCCTCAAACTGAGATAGAGTAAAAGACAGTCCAAATGCAGAAAATGCAGAAATTACCACAACAAACTTTTTGTGTTTGTGGATTAACTTGCGTGGATTAATTGTTCACCTAAATAATAACAATGTGAGCTAGCAAAATAAACACTAAATTTTCATTTCACACAGACTTTTAGCTTTACATAACCAACGCTAGATATATCCCAAGTGCCGAATGTAAGTCTATGGGTCCCATAACTACAATTACTTACAAAAGAACCCCCCAAAAAAACTGCATAATTCCAGTATACCTGCATACCAAAATCTGTTCAAATCTTTAACTCCAAAGAATGCGCAACAGTAGAGATGCTTGTCGGACTGAAACCCACTAACTAAAGCATTTCACTCAGAACCAGACTCGGTACCGTAATTAAAAATAACGTTATAACATTTAATTTCATCTTGTTTTAGTCAATGAAAATGAAGAGACAATTCAGCATAGTTTTTATTTTGTAAACCACATTTAGTCTCGTTTTTATTCATCAACAATACTGCATTACAAATTCCGTTATAGTCATTGTCACATGACCAGCATTTTTTGTTGTGTCCCATCTTCGTATCGTGATAAAAGTTCATTGACAAAGATATTTAGCCATAGCTTTCACTGACAAAAGCAACACTAATTTGTAAAGTCATTTATGTCAGTATGTTGATGTACTTCCGACTGAAACAAAATCCTGATTAGGGGGAGGGGCTTACTTTTTGGGCATCATTCCCTCATAGCAAACTACCAGTAAAAGGGGCGTGGCTAAGAATATTGTGGCTAAAGCGTATTGAGAATGATCGACGCTCCAAAAGCAGAAGCAAATGGTCAGATTTTGATTGAAAATTACCAAAACAAACTTTTTTCCAGTGGATTAACTTGCGCAGGTTAATTGATCACCCAAAGAATAACAATGTGTACTTTAGTCAACGAAAATTAAGAGACATTTTAGCATAGTTTTTATTTTGTAAACCACATTCAGTCTCATTTTTATTCGTCAACAATACTGCATTAGAAACTTAGTTATAGTCATTGTCACATGGCCAGGATTTTTGTGGCGTCTCATCTTCGTAACGTGATAACGGTTCGCTGACGAAGATATTTGGCCATGGTTTTTGTTGACAAAATCAACACTAATTTGTAAAGACCTTTATTTCAGTATGTTGATGTACTTCCAACTGAAACAATATATTGAGTAGTGGGCGGGCCTTTCTTTTTGCGTATCATTCCTTCATAGCAAACTAACGGTAAGTAGGGCGTGGCTAAGAATATTGTGGCTGAAGCGTATTGAGAAAGACAGACAACCCAAAGACAAAAGCAAATGGTCAGATTTTGATTAAAGATAACCAAAACAAACATTTTATTTCAGTTGATTAACTTGATTAAGCAGATTAATTGTTCACCCAAAGAATAACAATGTGTTCAAACTTTAAGCTTCACAGAATACACACGATACTAGATATATGCCAAGTCTCTAATGTAAGTCCCATAACTATGATTACTTACAAACGTAACAAAAAATAAGCTTGATTTCAGTGGACTTGCATGCCAAAATCTGTTCAAACCTTTAACTCCAAAGAATGCGCAATACATTTACATTTACATTTAGTCATTTAGCAGACGCTTTTATCCAAAGCGACTTACAAATGAGGATAAGGAAGCAATTTACACAACTATAAGAGCAGCAGTGAACAAGTGCTATAGACCAGTTTCAGGCGTGTAAAAGTCTAAGAAGCAAAACATTAGTAGCAATAGTAGTAATGCTTGCCGTACTGATATCCAATCAGGATCAGACTCGATACCGTAATTAAATATAACATAACATTTAATTTCGTCTCGCTTTAGTCAACGAAAATTAAGAGACAGTTCAGCATAGTTTTTATTTTGTAAACCACATTTAGTCTCGTTTTTATTCGTCAACAATACTGCATTATAAATTTCGCTAGTCATCGTCACATGACCAGCATTTTTTGTCACGCCTCATCTTTGTGACGTTTGTTGACCAAGATATTTAGCCATAGTTTTTATTGATAAAAGCAACGCTAATTGTTAAAGTCATTTATGTCAGTATGTTGATGTACTGTCAACTGAAACAAAATATTAAGTAGGGGGCGGGGCTTTTTTTTTGCACATCATTTCCTCTTAGCAAACTAACGATAAGAGCGGTGTGGCTAAGAATATTGTGGCTGAAGCGTATTGTGAATGACCGACACTCCAAAGACAAAAGCAAACGGTCAGAGTTTGATTAAAGATTATCAAAACAAACTTTTTTTTCAGGGGATTTACTTGCGCAGATTAATTGTTCACCCAAAGAATAACAATGTGTGCTAGCAAAATAAACACTGTAAAATTCAATTTCACACAGACTTCACATAGCCAAAAAAACACTAGATATATCCCAAGTTCCTAATGTCAGTCTCATAACTACAATTACTTCTAAAAATATACAAAATAAAGCATAATTTCAGTGGACTTGCATGCCAAAATCTGTTCAAATCTTTAACTCCAAGAATGCGCAATAGTAGTGATCTTGCCGTACTGAAATCCAATAATTATTACATGTCACCCAGAATCAGCCTCGGTACCGGGAAGTAAAACACACAGTTGGGAGGGTCGCCTCCAGTCCCCTGCTGGCTTTGCCCCATGGGCCAAATACATTAGCTTCTCACCCACAGCACGCCTAAAGCCCAGTTTTATGCAAATGTGAGCCAAAAACAGCAGCAAACGATGATATGACCTCAACTGGCACACGTCCTCAGCCTTGTTGCCATTTATTAAAA
Source organism: Danio aesculapii (assembly GCF_903798145.1). Taxonomy (NCBI): domain Eukaryota; kingdom Metazoa; phylum Chordata; class Actinopteri; order Cypriniformes; family Danionidae; genus Danio; species Danio aesculapii. The sequence continues at coordinate 10,577,434 of NC_079441.1, forward strand.
ATAAGCAGAAAAATTAGGCTACATTTCCCCAGTGATGCGATATCCTGATGTCACTTAGCAAGGACGTTAGGCCTGTTATTTTTCAGCTTAGGTGCTAAAGGCAGTGGGACGTCAAGGGAGAGAGAGAGTTCTGGGTAACAGGAGGGTGGCGAGGGGTTACTTGGCAGCTGCTTTGTATCTAAAATGACATACAGCATATAAATTAACTCTAAAGCTCGCAACCTTGGATCTGTGTCTAACACCTTGGTATTTTTATGATTAAAGGGGCTATATCAGGTGCCATGGGTTTACATAAGAACACTTATTCACAAACTACTTACTTTTTAACAAGCCTCTAACTGTAAATAATTCAATATACCTGCTTATTCAGTTATTAGAACAGTGACGTTACACTGAGATCAAATTTGAAAAGCGGTTAACCAATACTGCGCATGCGTGATTCAGTGAACCGAACACAAACAGTACATGACAGCCTGCTGTGACTGAAAAAAACTTGAACAACTGTAGCGCGGGTAAACTGATGGCTTAAATTAGAGGATCTGGTGAAAAACATAAGTTTTTTTCATAACAGAAAATCGTAATGGAATTTAAATTGGTCTTTCAGATCATGGTGATGTTTTAACTGACTGAAATTACTTTAGCTGACTACATAATATTGAGTCCTAACATCCACGTTAAATATCTGAACTTCCCATCACTACTGTGTATCTAACCTCACAAGCAGCTTTGCACACATATTGTACTTAAAGCTGCTATCTTGTGGGTTGTTGTATTTAAATTTGAGGCTGGGTAGATGGTAGTGGTAGATGACAGTGTTCATGTGTCCTCTGATTACATGTTTCAAAAAAGTTTTTATTATTATTATTGGTTTGGAATCTTGCACATGACAAATATCCTTATTTAGAAAAAGAAACGCTAAAAATAATACTGAAAATAATAAAAACTAAACTAAAACTAAATAATTAAAAAATATAGAAACTAATAAAAATAGTAAATCTCCCTCTAAAAATGAATTAAAACTAATTGAATTTGAAAACAAAAATTCTAAACGAAATAGAAACTAAAACTATTGGAAAAATCCAAAACTATTATAACTTGATGTACAGGTACAAGCAACATGTCATATCAACACCTTAGCAAAAATCCAGCCTACTCTAATAATTATAAAGAATTACTGAAGTAACTTTTTCTTTGGAAACCAATCACATAACCACCTGGCAACCATGTAGAACACCTGTCAACCACCTAGCAACTACCCAGAACATTATACAACCACAATAAAATGTTTTGCATTGGCAAGTACCACTCACATTTCTCAAAAAATAAATCTAGCTATTAGTAGACTGCCATCCCAGAGTTCTCAGTTGCTTCAACAAACCCACCAAGAAAAACAACAGAGCGAGGGCTACAGTTGGTTTTATGGACACAGACTGTTTAAGACACTTCAGGCTTTACCATGCGCTTGTTTCTGCACCTTAGCAACGATCGCTGGCAACCGATGTTGAGTTTTGATGAGGATAATAAGGAGAAGACAGTCACTGGTGGATGGTCTTTGGCTGTGTCTAAGAGGCTGATCTAAAGGGACAATAAGCCCTTTTTTGTTAGTAATGTTGTTGGCTTTGGAACTAAAACTGCATCTGGTCAAGGGGAAGTTACAGCCTGACAACATCTGCTTGGTCTCAAAGACACTTCCAGTGCACCGAGTTTAACTCTCAGAGACTGGACTCCCAACTCTGTGTATATGAAGAAACACTCGTTAATGAAGGTTAACAATGCATTCATTTTAGCAACAAACACTATTTTATTAAAACAAATATCATTTTAATGGTATAATTCATTCAAAATATAAATATGATGTTTATTTACTTTAATATTCAGAATTTTCTCCAGTAGAACATTATTGATTGTTTATGTTCTCTGATAGTAAAAAACAAAAACATATACATTACACTCAGTAGTTAGCACTATATCCTCACAGCAAAATCACTGGTTAGAGTCCCGTCTGGGCCAGTTGGTGTATCTTTGTGGAGTTTGCATGTTCTTCCCGTGTTGGCGTGAGTTTCCTCCAGGTGCTCCAGTTTCCCCCACAGTCCCCTCACAGACATGTGTTATAGGTGAATTGGATGAATTAAATTGTCCATAGTAAATGAGTGGGAATGAGTGTGTATGGGTGTTTCCCAATACTAGTTGCGGCTAGCAGGGCATGCGCAATGTAAAACATATGCTGGAATAGTTGGAGGTTCATTCCACCTTGGCAACCTCTGAAACAGAAACTAAGCCAAAGGAAAATTAATAAACGAGCATCCCAAAATCTTAAATCTGTATAAACTGCACCATATTGTTAAACACAGTAATTTGGAAACCATACAAAACTGAGTCATCTTAATTACAGCGCGTAAACTAAACAAAACAAAAAAGAAGAAGAAAGGTTTAGAGAGATTTGGAATAATGACATTGGCATTTGGCAACTCAATCTCATAAATAAAAGTCACTTTTATCCTGCATCACCAAAACAGCATCTCAAGACACTACGCACTGCAACGTATGTTGTTTAAAACAGAAAGAATGATGAATTTCATGGTTAAGCAGTTTTTATCTGCATTCTACATTTTTTGACATAACCATAAGGTTGAAATGAAGCACAACATGTTAGATGATTTTATACAGTTGAAGTCAGAATTATTAGCCCCCCTTTGAATTTTATTTTATTTTTTAAAATTTTTCCCCAAATTATGTTAACAGAGCAAATAAATTTTCACAGTATGTCTGATAATATTTTTTTCTTCTGGAGAAAGTCTCATTTGTGATTTCGGCTAGGATAAAAGCAGCTTTTAATTTTTTAAAACCATTTAAGGTCAATATTATTAGGCCCTTTTAGCTATATTTTTTCAATAGTCTACAGAACACACCATCGTTATACAATAACTTGCCTAATTACCCTAACCTGCCTAGTTAACCTAATTAACCTAGTTAAGCCTTTAAATGTCACTTTAAACTGAATACTAATATCTTGAAAAATATCTCGTCAAATATTATTACTGTCATCATGGCAAAGATAAAATAAATCAGTTATTAGAGATGAGTTATTAAAACTATTATGATTAGAAAATGTTGTTAAAAAAATCTTCTCTTGCGTTAAACAGAAATTGAGGAAAAAATAAACAGGGGGGGCTAATAATTCTGACTTCAACTATATAAACTATATTACATACATTATTTAGACAGCAATTTTGAGATGAGATGTCCCATTTTGGAGTCTGCACTTAAATTTACATGTGGTGTAAAAGTGGATTCGGACACACCTTTAAATGCTTTTGAGCCCTGCGCTTCAGACTTTTGCACCTCGATCATTTAATATGAGCCCAAAATGTGTTCTCACTTTGCCCATCAGTACTCTATTCAAAATATAAACAAATCCAGTGACACTAGTTTTATTTTTTCATTTATTAAAAACATTGAAAAATAGGAAAACCATGAAAAAGAAAAAAAAAAAAAAAAAAAAAAATATATAGTATATATATATATATATATATATTATATATATATATATATTATATACTTATTAATATATCATAATATATATATATATATATATCATATATATATGTTTATTTATTTATTTATTTATTTTTATGTCATCAAATGATTATTTTTGTCTGATTTTTAGACATTGAGACTACTGTTAAACCAAATGGCCATTTCAGTGGATATTTTCTTTAAATCATAGTCAGTTATGTATGTTAATCATTATTTTTTATTTATTTATTTTGCCATCATAAATTAAATAGATATCACTCGATTAAATAGGCGCTATCAGTGGTTATCAGCTGATAGATATGGACCAGTAGGGGCCTTCTGAGCCTACTGATAGGCTCAGAAGGCTGTTATCATCCATCCACATGGTTAATCAGCTAAAGATCACATACAGCTGCGGCCAAAGTTAATAAGAATTATGTATATTACTTATTAAATTTACCATTAATTGTATTTATTAACGTCTACCCCAACCCTAAACCCAACCATCACTGTAATGTAACAGATCTGGATCTAGAGTCTCCCTATAAGTATAGCTGATTAACCATGTGGATGTATGGTAACAGCCTTCTGAGCTTACAAGTAGGCGCAGAAGGCCCCTTC
>NC_079441.1:10934170-10941670 GCF_903798145.1 Danio aesculapii
CAATGTTTGTTGATGACAGTGAGTACGTTTATATGGACATGAATACAGCCACTTTTTGAGACCAGAAATTGTGCATGTTTTAATCTAAAAGCTGCATTTTTTTAAAGTTCAAGCAGTGTCAGATCAGACCCAGGACTCTGATGTTACGCATACTGGAAAAAAATTATTCATTGAGTTTACTACTATTTTTTTTTTAAGGTAAGTGGTTGCAAGCAATTTATATGGGCTGAATTTAAACAAATTAATTTTAGTACTGTTTTTTTTGCTTTATTTGTTTGTTTAAATTCAGCTCATATAAGACAAAATTATTCAAGTCCATTTAAATTTCTATTTATTTCTTAAATAGTTCCCAAACAATGTTTAACAGAGCAAGGAATTTTTCACAGTATGTCCTATAATATTTTTTCTTCTGGAGAAAGCCTTGTTTGTTTTATTTTGGCTAGAATAAAAACAGTTTAAATAAAATAAAAAAACATTTTAAGGTCAAAATTATTGGCCCACTAAAGCAATATATATTTTTGATTGTCTACAGCAGTGGTCCTCAACATTTTTATCTCTGCGGACCATTCAACACTTAAATTTTAGCGTGTACTTGGCGGGGGGTGTTGGGGTTGGGGTGCGCTCATTGTGGCATTCATTCATCTGGGTTCATTCGACGCTGCTTGTGCACGGAAGCCGTGCACAACTATTGGAAATAATGAACTTGCGCGAACTCTATAAAAGACGCGATATGCAAAAGGGCCCTAAAAGGCTGCCATCATTTGCGATCTCCAGCAGCTGACCTTTTTGTACAGACATGCTGGATTCAACTGATTTATTGACAAATGGGTTGCGGATCCATTCCTTGGCAGTTCAGGGGTCCTTCACTGGGCCTTTTCCCCTTAGCAAAGAAACTTTCCAAAGACGTCTGTTTCTTGCTTATTTTGCTGCTTGTGTGTTAAATTTGGGCACTCAAGTGACCAATATGTGAAGTGAAAGAAAGTGGTAATTTTTTTAAATAAAAGATTTTTCAAAATAAAAGATTGTTCAGACTCAAATAATAAATATAACGGAATTAATTAATGATGTACGACCCGGTACCAATTTATCCACGGACCGGTACCGGTCTGCGGCCCGGTGGTTGAGGGCCACTGGTCTAAAGAACAAACCATCATTATACAAGGACTTGCCTAATCACCCTAACTTGCTCAATTAACCTAGTTAAGCCTTTAAATGTCACTTTAAGCTGAATACTAGTATCTTGAAAAATATGTAGTCAAATATTATTTATTGTCATCATGGCAAAGATAAAAGAAATCAGTTATTGAAACTATTATGTTTAGAAATGTGTTGAAAAACTTCTTTTCATTAAAGAGAAACATACAAGGGGGCTTATAATAATTTTGACTTCAACTGTAAATTGTTTTCAACCATTTACCTTACAAAATTAAAGTAAATCCAATGAACCACTTTTTTTTCAGTGTAGCGCCTCATCTTTGTGCACATCCAAGCTGACTGACAGACCTCCCGAGTAACATATCGTAAAAACTGATGCTATCGCGAATCCTTCCTCCAGCCACCGGCGCCGCTATAAATCTGCCGGATTCAGGTGCAGTTGTTACAGTCATCATGAAGCCAGTGCAGTGCTCGAGATAAACCTGCCAGTCCAGGTCGGAAATTTAAAGAGGAAGAACACACACTGCCAGCTTTTGACCTTGCCGTTTGTACACATCACGTCTCTGGGTAATTGCGTGTTAATGGCCGTTTCCAGTGCTGTTGTCAAAGGGCCTATTAATGCCTCAATGTCTGGGAGACGGAGGGAAAGTGAAGCGAACGGCTGGAGGAGTGGTGATGCTGACAGATGAAGAAAAGCAGACAGAGATGGAGACAATAGCAGCCATTAGTCAGGTGCTGTGAGTAATGGAGGTCTGAAGTGGATTTTTATGCTTTAACACAACTTGCGGGGGCTGATGTCTTTAAAAAATGGTCCTTTATTGGCATCTGTTGGCAGCCACAGACGTATCACTCTTTATCACAAGACTTATTGCCTGCTGAAGCTAAGCAGGGTGGAGTGTGTTTAGTACCTGGTTAGTCTCAGCCTCATGGTACGTTCACATCAGATGTAGATGAAGCGTCAAGCGCAAGTGATTTAAATGTTAAGCCAATGCAAAGATGCAATTAGACATCCTGCGGGGCTATTTGTGAACTTTCCAAACTTTGGTGGACATTCACGCCATGTTGACCAATCAGGAGCTTTCTCTAGTATTGGCAAAATTAGGATGTAGTGCCTGTAGTTGGTGTACGGAGGGGAAATCCTCCTGCCAACACAGGACAACAGCTCATCAAACTGGGACCGGCTCAATCAGAAGTACTACTGAAAGCTTTCATCATCCAGGCTCAGCTTCTGGAGGAGTTTATGAACATACTAAGCTAAATGTGCCTCTGAAGGATCTGATGGACCCAGACAAGGCGTCGAACAAATCTATGGCGTTTATCAGCCTTCCTAGAGCACATTAAGCACAGCTACTCTCTGAATAAAATCCATGTCAGCCATTTAGCAATGGGAGTCACCAGGCAGACAGATGCCCCGCCCATGATGCAATCCGCGTATATTGTAAAGTGAATTTCACTCACGAGTGAAGCGAATTTGATGGGCGAATTAATTGAGTAAACTCAAGATGACTAATTACACGCAAATATCGCGATCCGTTTGCGCAAGTCACTTCTGGTGCGAACGCCCTAATAGATGTCATGCCAAGCACCATGGACCACCCCTGGCTAAACATCTAATGCATATGGCAAATTTCTGAAAGCAGATCTTCAGTCGTCTGAGTGTCTAAATATTCAGGATTTCTGGGAGTAGAGTGTGCAACAATTTTTATCGGCCTGTCTGGAAACAAGTCTGAGGAGATAAAAAAGCTGTGATGTTTATGTTGATGACAGAATACGTTTACTGTATATGGACATCAATAATCTGATTTTTAATTATGGGAGTCGAGTGTGTAGTAATCTTTATCTGCCCACCCTGGAAACAAGTCTGAGCAGATAAAAAAGCTGCAATGTTTATATTGATGACAGGGACTATGTTTATATGGACACCAATACTCAGATTTTTTAAATTCCGGGAGTTGACTGTGCAGGAATTTATCAGCTCGCTTGGAAACAAGTCGGAGTAGATAAAATAGCTGTGATGTTTATATTGATGATAGTGAGTACGTATATATGAACACCAATTCAGGATTTCCAGTAGTCGAGTGTGCAGAATCTTTATCAGCAACATCCCGCTCTCTCTCTTGAAGCTAATACAGAAGAAACTGAAATTGCAATTCATCGAAATTCCACTAGGCCTGGCTCCACAATAGAGCAAATTTCTATTGAGCCCACTGTTAGAATGGTCAAATTTAAAGCAGGAAAAAAGGTGTTTACAACCTGGTACAAAAAACATTTTTGGGGTATATAGCTAATATTACACTTCATGTCAACTGTAAGGAGGGTGATTTTATTTATTTATTTTTTATTTTTTAAATAACTCATCTGTTTCATTTATATTGAGTTATATATTTAGGGCGTGGCCACTTGAATGACAGCTCTGTCACGATCACCAGCGATCATACTCTCAAGATTGCTGGATCTCACACACAAACACATATGGACTACAAATCCGCCATTCATGAACTACATTTTCATACACAATGTGTATGAAAAGTTCACAAACACACATGCTTCCCTTTTTTGACTGATTACACGTGCACCACCTGAGGATTGTCAAAGACTGATTACACACACTATTTAAGCAGCACATACACTCAGTTCCTTTGCCGAGTCTTGTTATCTGTATAGTGACATTTCAACGCATTCTCCTAGTCTTGTTTTCCTTTGTTTTGACCCTATAGTCTCGTTTATACTTTTGTCCCTGTTCGCCGCCTGCCTTCCGACCTCTCGCCTGATACATTTGACTACGATTCTGGACTGCCTTAATACATCTGTTTGCACCTGTGTTGACTATTGCTTGCCTGACTTCGAATAAACCTGCAAGTGGATCCGAACTTCAGTTGTCTGTGTCACTCCCCGTGTTACAGACTCGCTGTGTATTGACTCGTCACCTCAGCTGATTCCAGCTGATTAGCCGGTGAGTTCAGCATATACATTGTTTTTTTATTTATTTATTTTGACAGTGAGTATGTTTATACGGACACCATTACTCCGCTTTTTAATTAAGGGAGCCAGAGCAGACAAAAAAAGCTGTGACGGTTATATTGCTGACAGTGAGTTCTTTTTACATGGACACCAATACTCCGATTTTTCTTTCCGGGAGTCGAGTGTGTAGCAGTCTCTATTAGCTTGCCTGGAAACAAGTCTAAGCAGATAAAAAAAGGCTCTGATGTTGATGTTGAAGACAGTGAGTATTTTTATATGGACACCAATACTCTGATTTTTAATGTTGGGAGTTGAGTGTGTGGCAAACTTTATCAGCCCGTCTGGAAACAATTCTAAGCGGATAAAAAAGCTGCAATGTTTATATTGTTGACAGTGAACACATTTTTATGGACACCAATACTCTGAATTTTAATGACGGGAGTTGACTGTAGCAAACTTTATCAGCCCACCTGGAAACAAGTCTGAGTAGATTAAAAAAAGCTGCAATTTTTATATTGAAGACAGTGAGTATGTTTATATGGACACCAATACTCTGCTTTTTAATTGAGGGAGTTGAGTGTACGGCAGTATTTATCAGCCAGAGCAGATAAAAAAGCTGCAGTGTTTATATTGTTGACAGTAGGGCTGCACGATTCTGGCTAAAATGTGAATCATGATTTTTTTTTTTGCTTAAAATCAAGATCAGGACTTTCTCACGTTTCTGTAAATGTAAAATAAAGGTTAATATTAGTAGACTATTATTATTGTTAATTCTCAAACCTATGGATTTATCAAAACATTAATAATATTAGGCCTGTGTGTAGGTCTACTGTTGCTTACAATGCAAAATTTTGTATAGACAATATGGTGGACTTGAACAGACTTTCAATATGTCCTGTTTGTTAATTCACAGTAAAATGATGACATCAGAATACTATTCATAATTATAAAGCTGAATAATTATGTTTAAGACATGTCCTTGTTATTTGTCATTGACAACATTATTAGACTATTTGTTTTCACCGGTAAAATGAGACATTTGTCATTATCAGATTCCCTCTTGTGTTATATTCATTCATAACATTATATAGGCTAGAGTAGTCGTAATCATAACTGTAAAATACGTTATGATCATTTAAATGTGCGCGCCGGCTTCACTTTCACTTCCGGGTGCGGCTCATGGCTGCTGTCAATGTGAGGAAAAAACACACACATGCAAATCATTCTTTCAGGTCGGCTCTCAAACGATCGGCTCTCAAACGATTCACAGCCTATGCAGGTTCTGTTCACTAAAGAAGGCTTCATTGGCGTACGCACGCACGGTGTCGGTATTAAACAAACAGTTCGCGGTCAGCTCACATGTGATTTTGCGGCCGCGAATACATCATTACATTTAGACAGAAATGACATTTCTTGGTGAGTTATACCTTATAAATACAGCATGTGCCACTTTTAATGTCATTTGAAGGTGTCTATGTTGCTGTGAAGACTTGTGCGACTGCCTTGCTTCTCTCCTGACCTTGAAAATATAATTGTCTGAGTCGTAGAAAAGCTGAATTATGATCGTGTGTAGGATCGAATCGGGATTGTGATCTTTTTTCGATTAATCGTGCAGCCCTAGTTGACAGTGAGTAGGTCATCAACTTCAAAGCTCTGATGTTTGCTTACAAAGCGACCTCTGGCTTTGCTCCTTAGTATCTGCTCTCACTTCTGCAGATTTATGTGCCCTCCAGAAACTTGCGTTCTGTGAATGAACGTTGCCTCGTGGTTCAATCCCTAAGAGGGAAGATATCACTTTCCCGAACTCTTGCATTCAATCTGCCCAGTTGGTGGAATGAACTCCCTAACTACATCAGAACAGCAGAGTCACTTGCTGTCTTCAAGAAACGACTAAAAACTCAACTGTTTAGTCTCCACTTACCTTCCTAATCTTAACTGCCTCTCTGGCTATACCACTAACTGTACTCTCTCTCAAAAAAAAAAAAAACTTTACTAATGCTTTGCTTCTTAGACTTTACACACCTGAATCTTGTCTATAGCACTTTTTCACTGCTGCTCTTATAGTTGTGTAAATTGCTTCCTTGTCTTCATTTGTAAGTCACTTTGAATAAAAGTGTCTGCTAAATGACTAAATGTAAATGGATGTTTATATGGACACCAATACTCCGCTTTTTAATTAAGGGAGTTGGGTGAATGGCAGTCTTTATCAGCCAGAGCAGATAAAAAGCTGCAGTGTTTATATTGTTGACAGTGAGTATGTTTATATGGACCCCAATATCCGATTTTTATTCCTATAGTCGAATGTGTGGCAATCTTTATCAGCCCGCCTGGAAACAAGTCTGAGTCAATAAAAAAAATCTGTGATTGTTTATATTGTTGACAGTCAGCACATTTACATGGACACCAATGCTCGATTTAAATTTTACAATACTCTGATTAAGACTCTACCATGTAAACAGAGCTTTTTGATTACTGATCGGGATTTTTTTATTTATTTATTTTTGTCCAGTGTTGTTGTTGTTGTTGTTGTTGTTGTTGTTGTTGTAGTCGAGTGTGACTTTTCTGGCCACAAATGTTTATAGACTTAACTCTGACATTGACAATCTTCTTCTCATACAAATCCATATAATATGACGCTCTCTGAAGGACACAACGGTCCGATGCAGTTCACTACATTCATCTCATTCATTATCCAAAAGCTGGGCCTTCGCATCCCAGGATGAAGAGAATGAGAAAGAGAGAAATCTCAGGCTGAGTGTGTGTGCGTGAATATGTGTGTGTGTGTTATATTACGTAACCGTCTCTAGATCAGTATCGTCACACTGCTTGTCTGGGATACATTTCTGTACATCGGCACAGCCCAGTTTCCATCCGCTTTGTTGATCTCTTTATTTTCTGAGCAAGCACGTCTGTTGTCCGCCTTTTGTCTGTGTAGTTTATTTCTAGTTTCGATGGGGAAAATAAAAATCACGGTCAGGGAGAGCATGGATGAATAATGATGCCATGGAGGAATCCATTAAGGAAAAAAGAGATGAGAAGATTCATATTGGAGGACAGACGCAAGGTCACGTACTGAAGGAAATGTGAGGGGGTGTTTGTTTGTGGTCACAGGTGTTTTTTTTTTTTTTTTTCAACAGTTGATTTTATGTATGATTCAAGTCTGGAGAGGAAGCAGAGAAACAGGAGTCAACGTTAGGCTAAAACTATAAATTTTTTTGCAATGTTTTTGCCTAAATTTCACTCATGACACACTGTTTCTGTGCCAAAATTGATTAATAAAGAAAATCAATTTGTTAAAAATTAAAACTTTCTAAAAATAATAATAAATAATGAAACTTTAAATTATTTTTTTACAAGTTTTATTTTTTAACCAGTTGATTTTAT
>NC_079441.1:10946670-10966670 GCF_903798145.1 Danio aesculapii
TTCTTGAGGGGCCCGGTATGATCCACGGACCAGTGGTTGAGGACCACTGAGCTAGGGGATAAAATGAACTAAGGCAACACACACACACACGCACGCACGTCATTGCTGGTATGTTATTAATTCATACTGTGATATTTTTGTTCATGCCACTCAATTCTTTGACAAGCTGGTACAGTGGACAGAAGTGCTGATCAATACACACAGACACACACACACATACACACACACAGAGAAACAGATGCACAAACTCACCCTTGTCAAAGAACAGATGGTGAGACGCATCTATTCTCAGACAGACTGGCAAAGTCTATGAACACAGACTGTGAAAGTAAAGATACACGCACACACACGCACACACACACACATACACACACAGAAATGAACAATTAGTCAATACCTGAATACATTACTGTAGGTTTGTGAATGCGTGTGTATGTGTGTAGGTCAGGCTTGCTTACAATGATCCTCATAAAGACTGTAAAATTGTTTACTGTACATTGTGTGGACCAGCCAACAGTCCCCTAGAGAAATTTCTCAGTAATCATACTAATTAGCATCTTAATGAAAATGTAGAAATGCAGACAGGCTTGTGAGCGTGAGGTGTCATTTTAGAGTAAGTAAACTATCATTAGCAGCATATAAAAACAATACGGTAAATCCATCATAGAAAAACAAAGGCGTTGTTAATCTGTGAGCTGGTCAGACCCGCAGCGTTTATGGCCCGCAGGACTGATGCAACTTCAAAAAGATTATTTTAAAATGAAGGCTGAGATGAAAACGTTTTGCTTGGAGGTTGCTCATAGCTCTGGAAACTTCAGGAGGAGCACAGAGTTATAAAATCAATGTTGGCAACTCGCAGACTTGAGTATTAATCCGAGTCTGTTTGAGAGAGGGTTGAAATTTTGGCACTCCATGTAATACAATGGCTGTCTACACCGTAAACATTGTTAGAAACTTATAAAACTTAGTTTATTCAATTTCTAAAACTTTTATTAAGCATTAGCAAATAGTTATTAAGCATTAGCAAATAGTTAATTCATTATTTGTTAAGCATTACCTCCACATTAATTGACGTTAGTAAGCAGTTTATAAATACAGATACAAATGCTGTATTTTTGACTTATAGACCATTTCAATGTGGCAATGTCATTTGCCCATTAACATTTCCTGTGTAACGGGCTGTGACACTGACAACGGAGGTGAGGATCCAAATGCAGGGTTCTATTAACAGGATGGTCAGGCAAGCGATGATCAATACAGGAGCAAACACATGTATAAGGGCAATCCAGAGTCGTAGAGGAGTAAGACAGGCGTAAAACAAGAAAACAAGGCGAGGGTCAAAAACACGGCAAAGCAAGACGAAGATAACGCATTGTAATGTCACTAAACAGATAACAAGACTCCGCAACATTGTGTGTTTGAGCTGTATTTATAGTCCAAGTAATCAGTCCGTGAGCAGCTTCAGCTGTGTGAGTGTTTGCAATCACTGGTAACTTGGAGCAGGTGTGTGCGTGTGTTGCATGACTGAATATGTAGTCCATAACATGGCGGATTTGTAGTTCATGTGAATGTGAGTGTTTACCAGCAATCTCTGGTTGTTAGATCGCTGGTGATCGTGACATCCTGCTTGTTCTAAAACTATTTCAAAACTGTAAGAAGAGGCAATTCAATCATAACTTAATGTTAAAACAGCTATTATCACGTTATTTATCAATATGTGGCTCTTTTTGGATTATCGGGAGCTCTAGAAATTAAAAATGTAAAACAGGAAATACGTTGGGACAATTGCTTTCATTTACATCCCTCAAAATGCTCTATAAGCACATTATAATGTACTTTGATTGTATTTTCATACTTTATTAATTGTTTATTACTAAATTTAGTATTGCATTATTTACAAACCATTTGTATTTAAAAGTAGTTGGTGGCTTTTAGAATCATTCAGAATAAGTTAGTAAATTATTAATAAACTATTTAAATCAACATTTATATATTTTATCATTCAGGCATGTAGTAAAAGTTAATTTGTATCTTAATATATGCTTTATTAACTCAACTTCATGCAGTTTTGTGACCTAACTAATGTGAAGACTATTTATGCTTTGTAAATCCCTTATAAATGACAATTGACCCTTCGCTAAGCCACACCCAAAAACCGCCACACACCAATCGTGGCTTAGCAACCGTAGCTACGTGCAGGAGGCCTGTCAAGGGAAACAAGCCGGGGTAGTGGAATTGTTTCCCTTTTCAAAACCTAAAACCCAAAGGGAGAAATGCCAGCAAGGATCAAGCTGTGTGAGGGGCACCAAAGGAGCGGAGTTAAGTTGGTTTTGTTTTTGATATTGTTGACACATTCAGTGATAGACGGCAATAACTCTCACACCTCTTACCGTTAAAAGATCTAAACTGGGTTTCTTACAAAACAACAAAGCATTTGAAATTACATATCAACAGAACTAAACCGAGATGTGATCACAATCTGAGCACTTGCGATCAATATACTTCACCTGCAGCTCTTTTTCAGTAATTTATAAGCCTCATGGCCATGTCAGAGCTATAGTTCACTGATGTTTTCATCCGTCTTTTAGAGATTTAGTCATTGGTGGTGACGTTATAGCGGGTTAGTGTCTGCCTTTATATTGGTGTTGGATTAATATTTGCTGGTAGTGAAAATCTATATGTTACTTCTGCTATTTATACTTTGATTTGCATTTCAATTTATTTATTTTCCACTTAACTGCAAATTTGAATAGAAACTGGATAAAAAACTACACAAACATACTGACAGTAATAGTACTGTACATTGTTATGGGTCAATGATGCTAATATTTGGCTCAAATCCATCAATTTCCTCTTTCTGGCTGCTCTTTCTTTGAATGAATTATGTAGAAACACTGTCCATATGCATTTAATCATCGGTTAGTAATGCTATATTTTATTGCACAACAATGAATCTATCAGGCTTTTTGACTAAAAAAAGAGAAATCACAGTTTAATTAGTTATTATTAGATTATTTAAAAATTGTCTCCTGTTGTGCATGTACTAAGCTGTTAAATGGTCAGCGTATGAGGCGGCTAGGCTAAGCTAGCTTCAGTTTTGATTAACTTTAAATTATTTTCTAATCGGTTGCCTATTATGTCGTGAATATACCCCTGTAATGCATACAGCAATTCTTTTTTGTCTGGCTTTCTCGGATATTTCACCTGTTCGCCAAAAATGACTAATTATATCCCTGGGAATGTCTGACACTGGCGCATGCATATTGTAATAGACGTGCCAAGTACGAAAGCTTGACAGGCGTAGCAACAGTAACTAAGGAGGGCGGGGCTTAGCGAATGGTCAATTAAAGGCTCAGTATCAAATGAACAATAAATGTTTGCAATCTTATCTAAAAAAAATTAAATTACTGTAAATTTTTAAACATTGCCAAATAACGAGTGTTAAAATACAATTAGCAATAAATACAATTAAATAAAATTGGATTAAACAACAACAGTATATTAATTTAGCAATAAACTATGAAACAACATTTCAATAGCCCCTTTCACACAGTGATACCGGTAAATATCTGGAAAATTACTGGAACAACTTTGCCCGTGAATTCATAAAGGTGTTCACACAGGCGAGGACGTTCAGTAATTTTTGCGGAATAGACCATTCACACATCTATTCCAAAATACCGGTAAATTCTGACATCATTAACCAGAAATGACCTCAACGGCTGCGCTTGTATTTCTAAACAAAAGGGGTTGGGCTTTTCTTGATGGTTTCACTTTTATTTAAAGCTTTAGTATTCATGCAGCTGCTTTGTCTCAGAGACATCTAAAGGCAGAAACGTGATCTGCAGCTAAATGTTTACACACTTGACTACATTACAAATTCTGTGGATGGATAAGTATTGTGAACAACTTCGATGAAATGTATAGAAGAACACTTTCAGATGTCGAGATGTTTATAATATGTGCGTGTGTGTGTGTGTGTGTGTGTGTGTGTGCTGGCGCTCACCGGCTCCTTCACGTGCACACGTCAAGCAACTGAAGCAGAGCTTGTAGGTAAACAAACAGCGGTTTATCATAAGCATATTATCAATAATTTTTTCCACAATTGGCATTAAGGAGGAGCATAGAAATGTTATCTTACTAACATCTAGCAGCTAAATGTGTCTGGAAAAAATATTCAAAGGCTTTTTATTTTCATAAACAGCTTGGATGTGAATGTGTCTGAGTGTTCTGAATGGCTGGAGTAGACGTTTCTCGTCAGCACGTTCTAGACACGAACACGTTCTTTCCGGCAATTTTCCTTCTGCGTTCACACAGAGCAGAATTCCGGCAAATAACCGGTTATGTTACAACTTATCTTTCTGGAAAATTGCCAAAAAGGGCCTGTTCACACATTCAGACCTTTCCAGAAAATTGCTGGTAATTTTCTGGAAAGGTCTGTATGTGTGAAAGGGGCTAATGTTATTTAGCAATGTTTAAACTGCACAGTAATTTTATTTTGCATAAGATTGCAAAGATTTATTTTTTATTTGATACAGTTTTAGGTGTGTATCTTCAATTGAATAGAAATTAATAAAGTATTAATAATTAATCAAAAAATCATTTATTTTCTTTTTTCCTGTGTGGAATATAACTGAGCCTTTATTACTGTATATAGGGATTTATGAAGCATAAATAGTCCTCACTTTATATTAAGTCACAAAACTGGATGAAGTTGAGTTAATAAAGCATTTATTAACATACAAATTAACTTTTACTACATGCCTGAGTATTATATAAATAACAGCCGGTAAATTACAGAAATTTACTGTAAAATAACAGACATTAAATTACAGAAATTCCCTTAAATTTACATTTCTGGTAAATTTCTGTAATTCAACCTCTGTTATTTTACAGTAAATTTCTGTAATTTAACGCATGTTATTTTACGGTTTATTACACCCCAGCTGCCGGAAATAAACTGTAAAATTACAGATTTTTTTTTACAGTGTAGGCTATCCGAATGATAGGGTGCGGTTCAGTTGTCCAGCTCTGGCCCAGTTGGAAGAGTTGTGTCAGTGCGGGGTTCAGTTGGGCTTTGGCGCGGTATGCTTGTAGTGTGAGTACAGAGCGCATCTGAGCACGAATCTGAAGACCTGACATCACTTTTAAGGGACTGTTTCTTATGGATTTATTAATCATTCGCTCTTTTCAGTGAACATGAACCGTCATAGTTGATTAAAGATGTAAACCCCTTGCTGCATATCAGCTGCACCTTCAGCAAACCTCCTAATACCTGCAGCACGATGACTTACATGAACATCTGTGAGTGTCAAAATTGGTGAATCTGTTCAGCAAAATATTGTGTTTTACTGCATCCCAAATGACTAAAATAATACTAAACTATAGAACTAAAGCAATCTTTATTGTACGGAGCCAGAGTGTTAACTGAACAGTCGCATCATTGATGATGTAAGCTGGCTCGGACTCAGAAGGTAAAGTTGCAGTGTGACTGCTTGCTGTGGGGAAGAGAGGAGGGGGACAATCGTGCCTGGGCACGGTTCAAGACCTCCGTGCCTAGTGTGAGTACACCCTTAGTTTCTTTTGTTGGCACAACTTGTAAAACCTTCATACTGTATCTGGCAGCTCCAGTAGCAGAATTTACCTAGTTAAAAGTTATTCTACTATTGATATAAAATTTGTAGGGATTATTTTAAGGACAAAAACATATATATATATATATATATATATATATATATATATATATAATATAATATATATATATATATAACTGCTTTAAATGAGCCATGCAACATGATTATTAATGTTTGTGGCAGTCAGGTTACTAGTATCGGTGTCATTATTAAATACCACAAGGACATGTCATGTTAACCGATTTTGTGCTTGCATTGATAGTTGATTTTCACCTGAGCACCATTGGCTCTGCTTTTTGTGACGTAAACTGTGTTGCAGTAGGAGTTGTGTTGTAGATTATGAGCAGGACAACTGTGTCTAGTGTGAGTACACCCTTAGTTTCTTTTGTTGGCTCAACTTATAAAACCTTCATATCTGGTAGCCCCAGCAGCAGAATTCTCCAAGTCATTCTACTTCTGGTATAAATTTTGTAGTGTTTTTTTTTTAAGGTCTTAAAATGTATATATTGCTGCTTTAACTGAGCCATGCAACATGATTATTAATGTTTGTGGAAGTCAGATTACTAGTATCTGTGTATCTAGCGTGTGAGTGTGAATGAGGGGTGTTGGTGTTTCCTAGAACTGGGTTATGGCTGGAACGGCATCCGCTGTATAAAACATATTCTGTAATAGTTCGTGGTTCATTCCGCTTTTTAAAAAATGGCTATTATTATTATTATGGGGATGTATTTAAAATTATGTTTCATTCCATTTGTGTGAGCAATTATTTTTTCTTTAAACAGTCGGTTTAAGATTGAATTCTTCTTGTTTTTCACAGTTTTTGCCTCACAGTAAATAACTTCTTCCAAGATGTTTATCTGAAAAGCAAGACATGAATACTAAATTGAAAGTGATTTGGTTGTAAATAACATTGTACATTAGCAAAACACTGGCTTTGCCAAGGCTCAGTATTAAATATTGCATGAAATAGGTACATGCAGATCCGAAGACGGCAAAAATTATTTTCCTACTTAAAGGTTTTGTCTTGTTTCTAGTCAAAAGTCTAGATCTGAAAAAAGATTAATTTCTTCAATCGTTTATTTTCATTTAGCTTAGTCCCTATTATATCAGGAGTCGCCACAGTGGAATGAACCGCCTATTGACAGATCATTTGGCTTATTTCAGGGCAAATCTAACTTATTTTTACTTATATTTAAAAAAAATAATTGTTTCTTGTAAAGAAAATGCTGCTCGATTCAAGAATCATTCAGTATTTCAACTAGAACAAGACAAAACCTCTACATAAGAAAATCATTATTTGCAGTGTTAATACTGATGCTCCCTACCACGAGCACAGCACACACACATGGTCCTGTGTTCAGTTCCCGAGGTTCATCAGTAGTCTGCTCACTGCTGGAACACACTGCTTATCTTCTGCTGTTTGCTTTGCCACTACTGTAAAACAGGGTGGTCTACAAAGACACCAAAACAACCTTTCCTTCTCCCACCGCCTCTGAGTTCTCAATCCTCTCTCCTCCTCCTGCCCATCTGAATTTATTCTGTCTGTTCATCATCTGCAAAACACAATTAAAATCTTTGTAGGAAAGAAAAAAAGAGACATCTTGTAGTGAAGTTTAAAGAATGAACAATTATGTCATCGTGTAAACACCGGTTGCGTTGATGTCGTAAAATTTTCATAAGCTTTTTTTTAGATGCAGTGTCGGAAAAAGTTCAGAAAAATCTTATATGTCAAATATGTTCATTGTTAAAAGCAATTGCTTAAAGTGAGTAAACCCATCCCAGCATGCACACAACATTATAAGACGTTAATATTAGGTTAGATTTAGGTTGTGACATCAGGTGACCAAAATTCAATGTCTATTCAGCGTCTAAGGACAACATTATTTTGACATCCAATAAAGACATCAAATAACGTTGATATTTGGTTGATTTTTAGGTTGTGTTGGAAAGTGACCAAAATCCAGTGTCGAGCCAACACCTTAAATCATCGTCATATTGACATCAAATACTGAAATGTATTCATCAGGTATGGAAACCAAAATCCAACATCTGATAGCCGGCATAGTAGTAACGTCAACACAACGTCAAGCTGTAACACCATTAGACGTTGATGTTTAGTTGATTTTATGTTGTGTTGGAAAGTGACTAAAATGCAACGTGGAGCCAATATCTTAAACCAACGTCATATTGATGTCAAATACTGACATTTATTCGTCAGGAATGGCAACCAAAATCCAACGTCTTATAGACAGCATAGTGGTAACATCCACACAATGTCAAGCTGTAACATCATCAAACATTGATATTTGGTTGATTTTAGGTTGTGTTGGAAAGTGACCAAAATCCAACGTGAAGCCAACATCTTAAACCAACGTCATGTTGACATCAATTCTAACATTTATTCATCAGATTTGGCAACCAAAATCCAACATCTGATAGACGTCATAGTGGTAACGTCCACACAATGTCAAGCTGTAACATCATCAAACATTGATTTTTGGTTGTGTTGGAAAGTGACCAAAATCCAGTGTCGAGCCAACATCTAAAACCAACGTCATATTGACGTCAAATACTGACATGTATTCGTCAGTTGTGGCAACCAAAATCAAACATCTGATAGACAGCATAGAAGTAACGTCAACACAACGTCAAGCTGTAACATCATTAGACGTTGATGTTTAGTTGATTTTATGTTGTGTTGTAAAGTGACCAAAATGCAACATCGAGCCAACATCTTAAACCAACGTTATATTAATGTAAAATACTAACATTTATTCGTCAGGAATGGCAACCAAAATCCAACGTCTTATAGACGTCATAGTGGTAACATCCACACAATGTCAAGCTGTAACATCATCAAACATTGATATTTGGTTGATTTTAGGTTGTGTTGGAAAGTTACCGAAATCCAACGTCGAGCCAACATCTTAAACCAACGTCATATTGATGTCAAATACTGACATTTATTTGTCAGGCAACCAAAATCCAACGTTTTATAGACGTCATAGTGGTAACGTCCACACAACGCCAAGCTGTGACATCATTAGGTGTTGATATTTGGTTGGTTTTAGGGTGGACGTTGGACTTTGACGTCGGCCTGACGTTGCGTACTGACGTCAAACCTATTTTCATTTCCAAACAAAATACAAGTCCCCACCACATTTGGGTACAATGTCAATCTGATATCATGTTGATGTCCTGTGCATGCTGGGATTGCTTTAAAAGTGACAAGTTAATTTTACTTTTTTAAAAAAGGTAAAGTATTTCTGTTGCACGTTCGCCTCGCAGCAAAAAGGTCGCCGGTTCGAGCCTCGGGTGGGTCAGTTGGCATTTCTGTGTGGAGTTTGCATGTTCTCCCTGTGTTCACATGGGTTTCCTTCAGGTACTCCAGTTTCCCCCACAAGTTCAAAGACATGTGATAAATATGAATTGGGTAAGCTAAATTGTCCGTAGTGTATGTGTGTGAATGAGGTGTTTCCCAGTAATAGGTTGCGGCTGGAAGGGCATCCGCTGCGTAAAACATATGCTGGATAAGTTGGCGGTTCATTCCGCTGTGGCAAACACTGATTAATAAAGGGACTAAGCCAAAAAGAAAATTAATGAATGTTATTAAAATATTAGAATTACCATATTTTATCCATAACCTACATAAAATAAAAATAGTTTAACTTATAATATATTTACTAAATACTTAATATTTAATAGTTACATAAAAAACAATATGCAAATAAAAAGCTATCAGCCTTTATTCATTTATTTTTTATTAGATTGTGACCCCAGGGGTTTTTACACAAGATTAATGACACAGCAATAGTGTTAGTTGCAACAGATTGATTTTAAGGCACAATGTTAAACGTTGACACCTTTATGCCACTCACACACATTAAAAATAAAGGACTGAACATGGAGGATAATATTCAAGTGGCAGTCTCCAAAATTATACCAAGAATAGTCTTGTGCTGTGAACGTTCTCATTAAGTGAGGTTAATATTAAACTAAAATTAATAATGATTATCAAAAATTATATGGTTGTTAGACTGTTGCACTTTTTTGTGTTGTCAATATGCTTGCGTTTATATAGTTACTATTGATGTGTGCACCATTGTGTGCAGTGTTTGTATGTTTATAACCACGTCCGAGCATAGTGGGGGTCGTGAGTCACTGGAGTTGTTATTTTAAAAGTCGTGGGCTAAAAAGTTTGTGAACCCCTGCTTTACACCACAGATATACATGAATAAAAGCTTTAATTATATCTGTTCATCATATGAAGATATAACACACTCTTCAGACTTCAGCTTGATTTTTAAGGATTTGTTTTTTGATCTCTTTCTGAATATTCTGAAGCATCAGTAGTTTTGAGTTAGTAGACTTTCAGTGAAGGGACAGCAATCTAATACTTTAACAGTGTCTTCATTTGTGTTCTGAAGTTAGACAGATTTCTTATGGGTTGACATGAGGATGAGTAATTGATGACAGAATTTTCAATTTTTGGGTGATTTGACCCTTTCCCCCTATACTATGTCTGACAAGTCAAATTTGTGCTCTCTCCAGGGAAATAATAAATGATTCCTGGAAAATTTACTTGTCAATTTCAGACAGGCAGACGGAAAAGTCTGCAAAATACATTTAAAGGATATAAATTGAGGATTCAGTTCTAGTTCTAGTCCACCAATACAGTGTCTAATCTACTCCCTTTACTGTACACCTGCTTTGTTATAAAAAAAGTTAAAATGAAATCTTGATGGCAAAAGATTTTGACTAAAATATTGTCAGTCCATCAAATTCCCACAAAGGGACAATTATTTATTAATTAATTTTCCTTCGGCTTAGTCTCTATTTAAGGGTCGCCACAGATTATTACAAAATATGTTTTTATTCTATTATTTTCACAAAAAAAATAAGCAGAACAAAAAAAATCATTATATTATATTATATTATATTATATTATATTGAATTATATTATATTTTATTATATTATATTTTATTATATTATATTGAATTATTTTATATTATATTGAATTATTTTATATTATATTATATTATATTATATTATATTATATTATATTATATTATATTATATTATATTATATTATATTATATTATATTATATTATATTATATTATATTATATTATATATAAATATATTTATATATTATAAATTCATTTCCTTCAGCTTATTAGGGCTGCACGATTCTGGCTAAAGTGAGAATCACGATTTTTTTTTGCTTAAGATCACAGTTCTCTCTCGATTCTGTAAATGTAAAATAAAGGTTAACATGACTAGCCTATTATTATTGTTTCTTTTCACACATATGGTAAAGCAACAATAATAATAGGCTTATATAATGTGTAGGTCTACTGTTGGTTAAAATGCTACATTTTGTATTCTCTTGGAATGGTAGATTTGAACAGACTTTAAATTTGTCCTGGTTGTTAATTCACAGTAAAATGGCATCAGAATACAACTATTCATAATTCTAAAGTTGAATAATAATGTTTGAGACATATGCTTGTCATTTGTCATTGACGACATTATTAGACCATTTTATTCAGTGGTAAAATAAAACATTTGTCATTATCAGATTCCTTCTTGCATTATAAAATAATAATAATAATAATAATAATAATAATAATAATAATTAATTACATTTAAATAGCGCTTTCCTAGACACTCAAAGCGCTTTACACATTGGGAGGGAATCTCCTCAACCACCACCTGAAGTGATGTCCCATTTCTTAGGGGTCCATTTTGAAGCCCTTCCCCTTCACACTCTGTTTCAAGGGCCAAGGGGTAGGGGTAGAAAAATAGAATTGGGATTGAGCCTAAAATCTGTATCTCCATCTGTAAATATTACCATAATTTTTCTATAACTGCTCCATCTGTAAAATGCAATATGGTCATTTAAATGACTTGCGCACTTTTGGTTTCTCTTTACTGCAGAGTGCGGCTAATGCCATGGCTGCCAGTACAATGAGTTCAGTTTGCAACAAACTGAATGTTATTTGCAACTAACCTGTTATTCACAGCCTATGCAGGTTCTGCAAGCTGTTTTTAAGAAGTATGATTATAACATAGAATTTTTTCATTTTTACCATTATAGGCTGGATTTATTCACACACTGCTGCCACACATCTGTGTTTAAACCAAGCGGTAACCTCCCGCTCTCCCTCATGAAGCCAATACGAAAGTAAATGAAACTGTAATTCATCGACTCTCCTTTGGGGGCTGGCTCCAGGAAATCCAGATGTTCTCTGACTGCAGTGCTAAACTGGCCAATATTACAGCTGATAAAAACATGTTTACAGCCTGGTACAATAGATGGCTTTGGTGTTTATAGCTAATATTACCCATCATGACAACTGTGAGGAGGTGAATTTTATTTTATAACTCATCCGTTTCCTTTATATGAGGTTATATTAAGTCTGCATAATTAAGGGCGTGGCCATTTGAGTGACAGCTAGGTCTCGCTGGTCACTGTCACGTCAGCTGATTCTGGCTGATCAGCTGCTGAACTCGGCATATTCATCGTATTTTTGTTTTGTTTAATGTTACTTTACGCAGTCAATTGCCTTTTTGGATTATTTCTTGCAATTATCAGATACTATAGCATGCTGTGTGCACTTATTGTGCTCAGAAATCATTTAAGTTGCCTCCATTTCCCAGGTAAGTGAAATTATATAGTTATATACCATCTCTATAAATGTATTTGTTTCGTTTAAGATCATTTATCATCTATATTTTTCTTTAGACCTATAATGCACTCCAGAATGTGACAGATTGATTAGCTGTAGGCTCTAGAACAGTCATCTGAAGCGTTGTCATACAGTGTCATGCCTGGATTTCATCAATAGTCTTGCATTTATTAACACACACTATATTTGAAGTATTGGGAAATAATTCGTGTTTTCCTCCTTTAGAAAAATGTCGTAAGAACAATGTTTAGTGGCTCAATGTATTACAGCAGTGTTTTTAAATGATTAAACACTTTATTGATATAGTATACAACCAAGCACATGTGGTCAGAACACAAACGAGTCGCAGGCAATGAAGTATTAAAGAGCCCATATTATACATGAAATAGGGTCATATTTAGGTTGTAAGGGTCTCCAACAACAGTCTAATATGCATGCAAGGTCAAAAAACACTTTGATGGTCTTCTAATCTGCATTTATTTTTACCTAATTATCCCAGCGACTCCCATATGAATCGTTCAGCGATTCATTTGTTCCCAAACCCGTCCTCAGCGCGAAGCTAATCTTCGCTGATTGGACCGATGACAGCCTGCTGCGATTGGTCGACACGGACAAGGCTTCAGCGCCAGACAGAGTGAATTGCTCAGCTGCTAATCTACAATATAAAAGTAGTCACAGTGATTACACACTTCATAGTGGATTTTGGCTGCCAGTGGGTGAATGTAAACACAGACGATGGACTAGAAAATACTGACGACTAACTATTTTATTGAGCAAAAAGTCCAAGAACTGGCGAGGAGGTCACAGTCTTCTTGCTCTTTTCACACACACACACAGGGCCTGCGCGTCCATAGAGGACCGGCTGAATAGAGAGGGCGCGGCGCTCAGTTATATCCGCGAAAACCCGTGCGTTACACACACGAGGAGACACACACACACACACACACACAGAGGGCCGGCGCGTCCATAAAGGAGCGGCTGAATAGAGAGGGCGCGGCGCGGCGCTCAGTTATATCCGCGAAAACCCGTGCGTTACACACACGAGGAGACACAGACACACACACACACAGGGCCTGCGCGTCCATAAAGGAGCGGCTGAATAGAGAGGGCGCGGCGCTCAGTTATATCCGCGAAAACCCGTGCGTTACACACACGAGGAGACACACACACACACAGAGGGCCGGCGCGTCCATAAAGGAGCGGCTGAATAGAGAGGGCGCGGCGCTCAGTTATATCCGCGAAAACCCGTGCGTTACACACACGAGGAGACACAGACACACACACACACAGGGCCGGCGCGTCCATAGAGGAGCGGCGCTGTTATATCCGCGAATACCCGTGCGTTACACACACGAGGAGACAATAATATTGAGCTGAAATATTTTGAAACTTGACCGTTGCATGTGTGTAAACAGCTGACGATCCGTAATCAAAGCGGCACGCGTCGCGTTTTCAACGTGGCTTTACACGTGATATGAGAATATAAAGAGTTAACCTGATCCATACACGCGGTTACAAGTAACAAAACACAACTAAATACATCATGTGCAAGCTAGAGTAAACGAGGCAACAGTTTTAATCGCACGTACTTACACTGGTGAAATGGGGGTAGAAACTGATCCATGATGCACTGATCCATGTTCTGACAGTCTATACTGATCCTTCCTTTAACAAACTGATAAAGTCTTCTTTGTAAGCATATAGTTTTCAGAAGCACTCAGAACTGCTCAAGGCTGGGCTATATTGCTGATGTTTCATCTTTGATTAGACTGTCCATAATATCCATCTGCACAGCGTGACTTCATTCGACCAGTGTCTGTGTGTGTCTCTGTGAGTGTGTGTGACTTTTTTTGTTAGTGGGCGGGGCCGCAGGTTTCAAATCTCCCGGGTTTGCGCGCCCAACTACTTGTGTTTCGTAGCTGCGTCATCGCGAAACGCCTAATGACTCGTTATTAAGACGACTCGTTTGAAGCACTATGAGTCGACTCTTTTATAGATGAATCAATAGTTTTAAACACTGTACACTTACAGATTTAAGCCTTAGCTGGATATTTCACTTCACTTAGAGCTGTGTGACACACTACATGGAAGGGCATTTTCAAAAACCCATAATATGGGCTCTTTAAGCGTTTCTCCCAAAGAAAAGCCTGTCTAAGCAAAATGCTAGCAGGTTGGCCACGCGTACTTGATGCTTCATTTGCGCTCTTTAGAAACATATGGGTGACGTCACGGATACTACATCCATATCTTTTACAGTCCATGGTTTAAACGCCTTATGAAAGTATTTTTTGAATATTAGCTCCCCTTTAAGAAGAATTGATATGTACAGTAGCTGATATTTATTGACTTGAAGTGTTATCAAAGCAAATTAAGAGCGTATGGAATCAAATGAGTGTGTATGTGTTTCCCAGTACTGGAAAGTTTGCAGCTTGAAGGGCATCCACTGTGTAAAACATATGCCGGATAAGTTGGCGGTTCATTCCACTGGGGCGACCCCTGATGAATAAAGGAACTAAGCCGAAGAAAAATGAATGAATGAATGCATGAATTGGAATCAAATTGTTCATGAACATCCAGCTCTAGTAAACACAAACTGTTCCAAACATAGCCTAATTATGTGTGTGTGTGTGTGTGTGCGTGCGTGTGCGTGCGTGCGTGTGCGCGCGTGTGCGTGCGTGTGCATGCGTGTGCGTGTGTGTGTGTGTGTGTGTGTGTGTGTGTGTGTGTGTGTGTGTGTGTGTTGTGCATGTTGAGCTACACGTGCACAGAGGGGAGGATGTGGTGGAGATCTGTGAAAGGCCTGCGGATGCTGCTGCTCATTGAAGATCAGTGAATTATTCAGAGAATCTAGCAAGAGGCTTTTTAAGGACTCTACAGATTAAAGCATAAAAAGGCATAATATCTGTGGCTGCGGTTGTGTGTCGCCACAGAGTGCTGCCTCTGTTTCCACAAACCTTTCCAAAAACTGCCATGCTGCTTTTTAACGCGGCGTCCTGACTGAAGTGGAACCTACTAAGTGAATGATTTGAAATGTTTTAGTTGTTTTTATTTTGTAACGTGTAAGTAAGATATAGAGTGCATTAGGGGCCAGTTTTTCCCATGGGGATTTTAAAAACAAGTCTTTGTTGAAGAGTTATGAAACAAGCCATGAACCAAATCAACTAGCTACTGGGAGAATCATAACATTACAGCTAATAATGCTCTGATTTAGATGATCTGGTCAGAGCGAGTTCTTTTAGTTAACGACTCACTGATTCAAATTATCTGGTCAGAGCGAGTTCTTCCGTTAATGACTCATCGATTCAAATGATCTGTTCAAAGTAGGTCTCCAGTTATTGACTCACTGATTCAAATGATCTTGTCAGAACGAGTTCTTCGGTTTACGACTCGCTGATTCAAATAATTTGATCAGAGCGAGTCTCCAGTGAATGACTCACTGATGCAAATGATCCGGCCAAACTGAGTCTTCAGTTAATGACTCGCTAATTCAACTGATTCTGTCATGTGTAATTCTCCATTTAAGGACTTATTGATTCAAGTGATCTTATAAAAGCGAGTGTCGAGTTAATGACTTACTGATTCAAATGATCTCGTCAGAACAGGTCTTCAGTCAGTGACTCACTGATTCAAACAATCTGGTCAGACCGAGTTCTTCGGTTTACAACTCAAACAATTTAGTCAGAGCGAGTCTTCAGTTAATGACTCAGTGATTCATATGATCCAGTGATAGCAAGTCTCCAGTTAATGACTCACTGATTTAAATGATCCCGTGCGAGCAAGTCTTCAGTTAATGACTCACTGATTCAAATGATCCTATCAGAGCGGGTCTCCAGTTAATGACTCAATGATTCAAAGGATCTGTTCAGAGCAGGTCTTTAGTTAATGACTCACTGATTCAAATGATCTGTTCAGAGCAGATCTTTAGTTAATGACTCACTGATTCAAATGATCCCGTCAAAGCGGCTCTCATGTTAATGACTCACTGATTCAAATGATCTCATCAGAGCGGGTCTCAAGTTAATGACTCACTGATTCAAATGATCTCATCAGAGCGGGTCTCAAGTTAATGACTCACTGATTCAAATGATCTGTTCAGAGCAGGTCTTTAGTTAATTACTCACTGATTCAAATGATCTGTTCAGAGCAGGTCTTTAGTTAATGACTCACTGATTCAAATGATCTGTTCAGAGCAAGTCTTTAGTTAATGACTCACTGATTCAAATATTCCAGTCAGAGTGGGTCTCCAGTTAACAACTGACAGATTCCAATGATCTGGTCAGAGCGGTCTCCACTTAATGACTCACTGAATCAAATGATCTGGTCAGAGTGAGTCTTCAGTTATTGACTGACTGATTCAAATGATCCCATCAGAGCGAGTCTCCAGTTAATGACTCACTGATTCAAATCATTCGGTCAGAATGAGTCCAGTTAACGACTCACTGAATCAAATGATCTGGTCAGAGTGAGTCTTCAGTTATTGACTGACTGATTCAAATGATCCCATCAGAGCGAGTCTCCAGTTAATGACTCACTGATTCAAATCATTCGGTCAGAATGAGTCCAGTTAACGACTCACTGAATCAAATGATCTGGTCAGAGTGAGTCTTCAGTTAATGACTCGCTGATTCAAATGAGCTGGTCAGAGCGGGTCTCCAGTTAATGACTCACTGATTCAAATGATCCCATCAGAGCAGGTCTTTAGTTAATGATAAATGATAAATTTAGTTAAATGATCTGGTCAGAGTGAGTCATTGATGTAAAGACTCAGCCAGAGCAAGTCTCCAGTTATTGACTCACTGATTCAAATGATCTGTTCAGAGCAGGTCTTTAGTTAATGACTCACTGATTCAAATGAGCTGGTCAGAGCGGGTCTCCAGTTAATGACTCGCTGATTCAAATGATCCCATCAGAGCAAATATTTAGTTAATGACTCACTGATTCAAATGATCTGTTCAGAGCAAGTCTTTAGTTAATGAATCACTGATTCAAATATTCCAGTCAGAGTGGGTCTCCAGTTAACAACTGACAGATTCCAATGATCTGGTCAGAGCGGTCTCCAGTTAATGACTCACTGATTCAAATCATTCGGTCAGAATGAGTCTCCAGTTAACGACTCACTGAATCAAATGATTTGGTCAAAGTGAGTCTTCAGTTAATGACTTACTGATTCAAATGATCTGGTCAGAGTGAGTCTTCAGTTAATGACTCACTGATTCAAATCATTCGGTCAGAATGAGTCCAGTTAACGACTCACTGAATCAAATTATCTGGTCAGAGTGAGTCTTCAGTTAATGACTCACTGATTCAAATGAGCTGGTCAGAGCGGGTCTCCAGTTAATGACTCACTGATTCAAATCATTCGGTCAGAATGAGTCCAGTTAACGACTCACTGAATCAAATGATCTGGTCAGAGAGAGTCTTCAGTTAATGACTCACTGATTCAAATGAGCTGGTCAGAGCGGGTCTCCAGTTAATGACTCACTGATTCAAATGATCCCATCAGAGCAGGTCTTTAGTTAATGATAAATGATAAATTTAGTTAAATGATCTGGACAGAGTGAGTCATTGATGTAAAGACTCAGCCAGAGCAAGTCTCCAGTTAATGACTCACTGATTCAAATAATCCAGATGGCTTCAGGTTCGTTAGTCGTTAAATAACTAAAATAACTACGAAGTGCACTAAATGTTAAAACCGTTTCCACTGTAAACCAGTGTGTATTTGCAATGATTTAGTTTGCATGAAAACAACTTGCATTATAAATGAGCATAACAGATTATTTTTTGCTATTGAATGAGTCCTACATCTTACGTTTTTGCAATGCATTATGGGAGTGCCTTATGCATCAATGACAAATGTGATGGAGCTTCAGATTTTGGCCTTAAGAAGCTTTTCTAAAAGGCAGCATAATCAATATGATGGCTTAAAATGCTCCCTACGTAGGTGGATTTGGAACAGAGCCATTATGGTACGGATATGGATTTTGCAATCTACAATGATTAGAGAGAGGGGAAAAATGTTATGCTATTTGCCTTGAAATTATAGAATGGATACTAGGGAAACTATGAAAACTATGAAAGTTTGAAAGAAGTGGAAATGACCTTCTAATCAGGCCGAAAGCAGTCCGCTGTGAACAATAAGCCTATATCTGCTGTGCACAGTGTGTTCCCTTGTGCCTGCCAGGGTGTTTGTGTGTGTTTACTATGTGTGTGTGTTTGCTATGTGTGTGTGTGTGTGTGTGCGCGTGTGCGTGTGTGTGTGCGTGTGTGCGTGTGTGCGCGTGTGTGTGTGCGTGTGCGTGTGTGTGTGTGTGTTTGTGCATTAGTACACATTTGATGATGTGTTTTCGCCAGGGGCAAAGGTGCAAATAGGAAAAAAGTATGATTAAGCATGTGTTTTTTTAATTAATTAATTAATTTTTCATAGGTGTGAAAGTGAGAGAGAAATGTGAGGATATTTTGGGCTAAAAATGGCCCACATGGCTGAATAATTTCCCTACAGGCATTCAGTGACAGATAACATATGACTCGTAAGCCCTAGATGCCTAATGAGGTGCTGGTAATGAACAAAGTGTTCTGATTAGTCGTGAAGTTACATGTAAAGGTGTGCAGCAAATTACATTTCGATAATTTATTTCAGTAATAATTTCACTTTCAGTCATTTTTCTACAGCTGATTTATCAGAGGTCACCACAGTGGAATGAACAGCTGATTTTGTTTCACTGTATTCCAAAATACAATACTGTACTTTCCAGTTAACCTTTTAAATTGATTCACAAAATGCACTGAACAGATCAGTTATCTGGTCAAACGGAGTCTCCAGTTAATTATTTGCTGATTTAATTAAATGATCCAGTCAGAGTGAGTCTCCAGTTAATGATTTATTGATTCAAACTCACTTATTCAAATCATCCAGTCAGAGTGAGTCTAGATGTGTCACTACTTTTAATGACACTACTAATTAATGACTTGTTGATTCAAATAATCAGAGTGAGTTTCCAGTTAACGATTCACTAATTCAAATGATCCAGTTAACGGGTCACTGATTCAAATGATCTGGTCAGAGTGAGTCTCCAGTTAAGGAGTCACTGATTCAAATGATCCATTCAAAGTGAGTCTCCAGTTAACGACTCACTAATTCAAATGATGCGGTCAGAGAATATCTGCAGTTAACAAGTCACTAATTCAAATGATCAGGTCAGAGTGTGTCTCCAGTTAACAAATCACTATTCAAATGATCCAGTTAAGGAGTCTGATTCAAATGATCCACTCAGAGCGATTCTCCAGTTAACAATTCACTGATTCATATGATCCAGCCAGAGTGAGTCTCCAGTTAACTACTCACTGATTTAAATGATCCAGTTAATCACTCAGAGATTCAGATAATCTGTTTAGAGATAATCTCTAGTTAACAATTCACTGATTCAGATAATCCAGTCAGAGTGAGTCTCCTGTTAATGATTCCCTTAATGACTCCAGTTAACGACTCACTGATTGAATCAAATAATCTAGTCAGAGTGTCTCCAGTTAACGACTCGCTGATTGAATCAAATGATCTAGTCAGAGTGTATCTCCAGTTAACTACTCACTGATTGAATCAAATGATCTAGTCAGAGTGTGTCTCCAGTTAACGACTCACTGATTGAATCAAATGATCTAGTCAGAGTGTATCTCCAG